>NC_067428.1:31250652-31559743 GCF_009764475.1 Pristis pectinata | reverse complement strand
GGCTTGTGCATCTCCCACCCTTTCAGGCACTGAGTTTCAGACACTCAGCACCCTCTGGGTGAACTTCTAAATGCACAGCTCCCCTCTAATCCAACTAATTGACTGTAAATGTACTGTATGTATCTGACTTGTGCATGTTCTCACTCTGCTCCCATTCACTCACTGACCAGATAACCAGCTTATCTCCATGGTCACCCCGGTTTTACCCCATCAGAGACATCCCCCCTTCCCCACCCTTCCTGCAGCTTCTTTTGCCTCCTTCCCAGTTCTGACACAGAATCTTCGACTTGAAGTCCTGCCGACTGTTTCTCTTCACACACACCTAAGTGTTTCCAGAGTTTTTTGTTTCAGATTTCCAGCGTCTGCAGTTTTTTTTTATTTTCACATGTTTGATCATCCTGCTTAGGAAAATAGATCCTTCCTATTTATCTAGGCATCTCTTCATTTTATACACCTTATCTCTCCTCATTGTTTTCTGTTCCATAGAAAACAACCGGAGCTCATGGTCCAACTTCCTGCGACCTGAAAAACTCTAATACAACCCCGCACTATAGTTCTGTTCTTTCTCTCTCTCCCTCAATTTGCACTAATTATGCTATGTTAATTTTTATTTTGTCATGTAAATTATGTATAATTTATGTTAATTTAAGTTTATGCTAATTTATTCTGTGTCATGTTTGTAATGTACTGTGCTGCTGCTAATCCTCGTGGCATTTATTCCCTGGGTATGTGTACCCATGACGATAAACTTGAATTAATAGTCCTGGCACCAGCTTTATAAGTCTCCTTCTCTCCCCTATCCACCAGCAAATCAAAAAATTTAAATAAAATAAGTTAAATTAAATAAGTAAACTATTGACAATCACCTTTTCTTACAAGGTTGGCAATTCCATCGAATGAATGGGGTTACAGTTCTATGTCAGCCATCCTGAAGTAATGCCAAGAGCTGAGTGCTCAGTGCACCTGGCGCCTCTCTCCACATGTCTCTGGCCAGCTGCTGAACTCAACGGTGAATTCAACAGCAGAACAGAAGGTCAGATATGTCAATATCTAACTTCCAGCAAATCTAGGACCTTCACATTTGGTTACACATGTGCCTCAAGTCCAAGATATGTTGGGAAAAGCCGGCCATTCTCTGAAGAAACACCAGCTATGGCTCAATCCAGCCTTAAGTAATGAAGGTAATGTGAATAGGTTTAATGTAATAACTAAATAGTATGTGCAGCTGTTTTAATAGACATGACACAAGTGCTGATGATAACACAATAAGTGTGACTTACTTATTTGATGGGAGTAATGTGAGAGTGACAATTTATTATAGGTCAATGCTATTTGTCTTTAAATATTCATCCCATTAAATGAATGTAGTTATTCATTCTAAAAGTACTATCATGTTACTGTACCAGGCAGAAGACTTTCCTTTTCTCTCTCTCTATAAGACTGGAGCCACCTGTTGTACGTTCCTCTGCTGTTGCAGTTTGTTTGTTCTGTATAACACACCTGTCCAGGAACCCCTTCTGAGACTTTCCAGTAAACTGAATTTCTAATTACAGGTGCAGCCTTTGCTGTTACATAGTCATTTTGTAGGACCCTGAAATAATAAAAGAAACATAAACTAGAAGGAGAGAAATAAATGTGGAAATCTCAAAGCAAGAACTTTATATGTCTGAAGAATAATTTAAAATTACTCTGTTTCTTTCTCCACAGATACTGCCTTACTTGCTGAGTGTTTCTGGCATTCTCTGATGTTATAAAATAAAAGTTGAAATTACTTGTGTCATTTTGTGGCACATTTAAACTACAAATTCCAACCAGGTTTAGCTTTATGTGGAAAGTGAATCAAAATTGTTTTGGAACGGGAAAAAAAAGTTTAAATTGAATTCCTAATCAAAGTGATAGAGGCACAAGAGACCGGAGATGTTGAAATCTGCTGGAGGAACTCAGCGGGCTGAGCAGCATTTCTGGGAGGAGAGGAACTGTCGACATTTTGGGTCGAAACCCTGCATCGGGACCTGCCGAAACATCGACAATTCCTTTTCCAACATAGATGCTGCTTGACCTGCTGAGTTCCTCCAGCAGATTGCTAATTGCAGTGATATTTACTTTGATATATATATTAGGCAGACACGGTAGTGTAACGGTTAGTGTAACGCTATTGCAGCACCAGCGACCCAGGTTCAATTCTGACTGCTGTCTGTAAGGAGTTTGTATGTTCTCCCCGTGTCTGTGTGGGTTTCCTCCGGGTGCTCGGGTTTCATCTCACATTCCAAAGACGAACAGGTTAGGAAGTTGTGGGCATGCTATGTTTGCGCCAGAAGCGTGGCGACACTTGCGGGCTTCCCCCAGAACACTACGCAAAATGATGTATTTCACTATGTGTTTTGATAATAAAGATCTTATTTTATCTTCTTCCTCTGGCTGTGTGGATGCAGAGGGGTTGAAAACCCACAGAAAAAATGAGCTCTCAGTTGTTCAAAATGTCAACATTCCTTTTTTTCCTAGTTTGTATGATTCATTGAAGGTTACACTTAGGCAATAGAATTCAGTCATTTCACTGGACATTATGAAATTCATAATTCACTGGACTCTTGCGATCGGCCATGTGGTTTAGGAAGAACAAAAGAGCTGGCAGAAAGATGGTAGAGCAGGAAGTGAGGTCTCACCGTGCCGCATTTTTGGAAAATCTGATACTTTGGAATAATTTTATAGATGGAGTGTGGGTCTGACTTAGTTGGAAAGTAATTCTGAAGTGACGTTATTGTTTCAGCTGGGATCCTGGACCACAAGTTAAAACCTACATTACGAGAACCTATCATATTACCACCAGTTCTGGAGTTTATTAATGCCACCAAAGGTATCGCGGTACAAAGGTTACAAATATTTTCATCCAAAATTTGTCCAGGTTGGGACATGTCACAGTATTACACCCTACAAGGCTTTAACATTAAAAACTATTTCCTCACATGTGGTCTGGGTGGGGCTCAAATGAAGGATGTTACAAGAGATTCTGCAGATGCTGGAAATCTGGAGCAACACACACAAAATGCTGGAGGAACTCAGCAGGTCAGGCAGCATCTATGGAGGGAAATAAACAGTTGACGTTTTGGGCCGAGACATCAAGTTTCGGGCCTGATGAAGGGTTTCGGCCCAAAATGTCGACTGTTCATTTCCCTCCATAGATGCTGCCTGACCTGCTGAGTTCTTCCAGCATTTTGTGTGTGTTGCTCCAATGGATGTAAAAGGTAAAAATTGCTTCAGATGTATCAAAATAATTACTTATTAATAAACACCTCATTGCACAGTTGTAATGAAATGATCTGTATGGATGGCATGCAAAACAACGTTTTTCACAGCACCTCTGTACATGTGACAATAATAAACCAATTAACCAATTTAAATTTACCAATAATTATTTTGTGGCTGTAACTTGTAAAGGGCCAATTTCCAAGCAATTATTTCAACACTGGTTACAGCCAACTAGAAAAATTTAAAACACACAACACTACTGATTAATTATATTTCCCTGTAACTCCTAACAATAGCAGTAATTACTATTATTCATAGAGAGCAAGCAAGTTGGCGCATCTGTCCTTGATTACATTGGTAGTAGCTTGCTTAAATTAACATATACTTTTTGAACTAAACAAGTAAAAACAAAATCTATGGAGAGGGTCACATGTCTAACAGGACACATGCCTCCCCATCATCGGTAGTGTCTATAGGAGGTGCTGCCTCAAGAAGGCAACATCTATCATCAAAGATCCCCACCATCCGGGCCATGCCATCTTCTCGCAGCTACCATTGGGCAGGAGGTACAGAAGCCTGAAGTCCCACACCACCAGGTTCAGGAACAGCTGCTTCCCTTCAAACATTCGGTTCTTGAACCAACCTGCTGAACCCTAATAACTACAGTTCAGCAACACTATGACCACTTTCATCACTTTGCACTAAAAATGACATTTTTTTGTTCTAATTGTGTCCCTTCTTGTAAAAATAACATATAATTTATGTTTATGCTTTTCTTGTGAATGCCGCTTATATGATGCTCTGTGCCTGTGATGCTGCTGCAAGTAAGTTTTTCATTGCACCTGCACACACATGTACTTGTGCAGATGACAATAAACTCGACTTGACATTCATTGAATCCAAACTGATATGATTTGGTAAATTCACTACCTTACTATACTAACTGCTTCCTCATAAGTTTGAGTTTTAATTTCTATTAGTCATCTAATGAAAGGATATCCTAGTCTTGAAAACTAATGTCCCTAGCAGCTAATTCAATGTTGATCTTAGTGAAAGTTTATTTGACATGTGCGCTCCGTGGATGTTGAAAGCGGGCTTGGTAGTGCATTAAGGCAACTTACTTCCCTTCAGTATTTTCAAGTTGTGCAGATTTCTATGTAACTGTTTAATGTTTTTGTGTTTAAACCAGGACATTAATGGAGTACACTGCACCTCGCATAGACGTCAGGATGTACTCCCAGGATCAAGAGTGCTAATGGGATCATCATAGCTCAATGATCAGCAACCACCTCTGAGGAAGTTACTGCATTGAAAACTCTGGATGTGGAAGATCAGTGCAGCCAAACAAAGAGAGGGAAGGCAACAACTCGCAGCCTGAATGGATGCTAGTTTAAAGTATTCAAACTGTAGGACCAAGAGCACTATAATGATCAGCTCCCTGTAGGTTAGCACTAAGCAGGGATCCAGTGCATTCAGTGCAGCTGCTCAAATGTGTTAATGTGATTGAAACAAGATTAAACTTTTGCATCTTGTTCATTGAATTACAAATTACATCTAGATTTGTTTTTAAATAAACTGTGTATATATGTTAAAATTATTAGTGATTGGCTCGGAAATTTTAATATTAGTGTTAGGAAAGATTATGGCTGATGGAATCACGAGAAAAGCAAACTGGATTGAAATTTGTTAGATGGGAGAAAACAAAAGTTGGAATTAAGATTAGTTTGGAATTAAGTAATAGTTCAGATCTGCAAATATTTCTGTTTGCTGGGGAAGATTTGCTGAAGTTGAAAATGAAATAGGTGGTATGGTGCAAAAGTTTAATATTACAAGTGTTGAAAATCTGAAATAAAAACAGAAAATGCAGAAATACACACCAGATCAGGCAGCATCTGTGGGGAGAGAAGCAGCGTTAACAGCCTGGATTTCCTGGCATTGGCCTGCCATCCACAATTTCCAAACTGAACTTACCGGATGTGGATACAAGGACCTATCTGGCTGGCCAGGACAGTCTAGCAACAAGGCCCTGAGCAGGACCTCTTGTGATGTAATGATGAAGCCCCACTTTAAAACTCCCATGCCAGTTTTGACAGCCAGTAAAGACTCACCTTCAAAGCCATCAATGCATCAATGTTTTTAGGTATGTATGAATGTCACTGGCATTTGAAAGCTATTAAGAATGACATAAAGAATGTTAAAAATTATTACAGTTCTATTTTAATAAAAATAAATTAAAAACAGTGTAAAAACAATTTTATGTAATTAAAAACAATTAAAAACATTAAAGAAAATACAAATTAAGAAGAAAGGAGCTTTCTTTCTCCATAGCCCAATAACCTCACTGAAATCAATGGCATCTATGAGGAAGCCAAGTCAAGTCGAGTTTATTGTCATATCACAAGTGCAGTGAGGTACAGGTACAATGTAAAAATTGTACCTGTACCTCACTGCACTTGTGATATGACAATAAACTCGTAGATTCAGACAACACGCAGAACATAAAGAGAGCATGTTGGAGTTTTACTTATGGTAAGTTCAAGATGCTCTTGAACCACAATAGATGAGTGGGAGAGACTTGAGTTTCTAGCATATAAACTGATAAGTGCCAATGGTTCCATTAAGAACCATCAGCAGATATGGCCGAATTCCAGGTCTATGTATTACTGACCTGAAATATTAACGTTATTTTTCTCTTCTTTGGTGGAATGGCTAATGATTTAGAGGATCAAAAAGCACTACAAGGGCATGTTAATAAGATGGAGTAATGGCTCTATTAATGATAAAATTAAATTCCATGTCAATCACGAGGTGATGTATTTTGGATAAAAATTTAATAGAAGTGCACTCTGCAAAGTTTGATGCTGTGGGAGTGGAGGGAGATGGGAAGTTTAGGTGCATAACATGTTGAAGACTGCTTCTCAGGATTATTATCCCAACAGATGTCATATGAGCAAAAGTCATGTGAAACGATCATGAACATTTTTGACCAAAGTTACCAGCAAATAACTCCTCCATGTGCATCTTTCCCAAAATTACTGCTTTTTCTTTTCAACTAACAAGGTCCAACAAGAAACCTTGTCATACCTGCCAGCTGTCCGTGGAAAGTCTGCTTCTAACGTTCTTCATGGAATATAAAAGTTGCCTTCGAGGGAAGTCATTTGTGAAAGAAAGAGTAGCTGATGGTTCCAGTTATAATAGTACCGACTGCTCACTGTAAACTGAAATATTTTCTTGACTGGTTGCTATCAACAAGGTTCCTATAGCAACTGCAACATGAAGCTGAAAGATAAATAATGTATTTTTCAGTCAGGTGTATTTAAAACAATGCAGTTGGTAGCATATATTGTATATTTAAAATACAATTGTTATATGGTTACGTATTTATATATTTGCATTTTGTTTTTTATATATAGTGTGATGAGGCATGACTCTCCCCAACTTAGGACATAGAACATAGAGCAGTCCAGCACAGGAACAGGCCCTTCGGCCCACGATGTCTGTGCCGAACATGATGCCAAATTAAACTAAATTTCTTCTGCCGGCACATGATCCACATCCCTCCATTCCCTACGTATTCTTGTGTCTATCTGACAGCCTCTTAAACGCTACTGTTGTATCTGCTTCCACCACTCCCCCTGTCAGCCCATTCCAGGCACCCACCACTCTCTGAGTAAAAAACTTGCCCCGCACATCTCCTTTAAACTTTTCCCTTCTCACCTTAGATGTATGTCCTCTAGTATTTGACTACATGTCCTTTCGTCCTTGACATTTCCTGCCTTGAAAAAAGATTCTGACTGTCTACCCTGTCTATGCCTCTCATAATTTTATAAACTTCTATCAGGTCTCCCTTCAGCCTTCAATGCTTCAGAGAAAACAACCTAAGTTTGTCCAACCTCTCCTTATAGCTCATACCCTCTAATCCAGGCAACTTCTGCACCCTTTCCCAAGCCTCCACATCCTTCCTGTAATGGGGCAACCAGAACTGGACACTATATTCCAAGTGAGACCTAACCAAAGTTTTATACAGCTGCAACGTGACTTCCTGATTCTCATACTCAATGCCCCAACCAGTGAACCACCAGAACTGGACACTATATTCCAAGTGAGGCCTAACCAAAGTTTTATACAGCTGCAATGTGACTTCCTGATTCTCATACTCAATGCCCCGACCAGTGAAGGCAAGCATGCCGTACACACTCTTTACCACCCTTTCTATGTGTGTGGCCACTTTCAGGGAACTGTAGACTTGGACCACAAGATCCTTCTGTACATCACTGCCATTAACTGTATATATTCCCCTTACATTTGACCTCCAAAGTACAATGCACACTTGCCCAGATTAAACTCCATCTGCAATTTCTCCGCCCATACCTCTAACTGATGTATATTCTGCAGTATCCTTTGCCAGCCCTCTGTGCCCTCTGTCCACAACCCCACCAATTTTCGTGTCATCTGCAAACTTACTAACCCACCCATCTACACTTTCATTCAAGTCATTTACAACAAGTAATTTAACTATTACAGAGCAAAGAGGTACGAGAACAAGTAATGTGTATATCAGACATAGTCATATCGAAACCAAATTGTCAATATTCCTCTCAGTTTTCTATCATGAATTCCTTTTAGAGGACTCATGTGTCCTCAATCACCTGCCCATATCTCATTGTGTCTGTAACAACACTAAAAAGCTGAGATATTAAGCAAAGGTCTTGAAACTAAAACAGAATATGGAAGTTCTTAACAAGTCAGGCAGTGTGAGTGGGGAGAGTAACAGAGTCGGCAATTTGGTCAGAAATAGTAAAGTGAGAAGACAAGTGTGTCTTAAGTTGCAGAGAGGGGGAGATGGAGAGAATAGAGGGAATATCCGTGAGGGCAAAGGTAGCACTGGCTTTAAAAAATTATAGTTGGAACAAATTGATACAGAGACAAATTGAAACATAATAAATTAAAACAAAGGTACAGGCACATTTGTGAAAATAAGGAGAGCTTACCTAAAATTATTAAACTCAATGTTAAGTCTTAGGAGTTGTAATGGTTTTTCTTTATACTTATTCATGGGATGTTTGCAAGCTGAGCCAGCATTTAATTGCCCATCCCTAGTTTCCCTTGAGAAGGTGGTGGTGAGCTGCCTTCTTGAAACGCTGCAGTCCTTGAGGTGTGGGTGCACCCACAGTGTTGTTGGGGAGGGAGTTCCAGGATTCTGACCCAGCGACGGTGAAGGAACAGCGATATATTTCTAAGTCAGGACGGTGTGAGGCTCGGAGGGCAATTTGCAGGCAATGGTGTTCCTCGTGCTTTTTCTGCCCTTGTCCTTCTAGCTGGTAGATGTTGTGGGTTTGGAAGGTGCCGTCTAATGTGCCTAGTCGGAAACCAGGGTTACATTTCTCCAATTTACACTGGGCATCATTGGAGCATTAAAGAAGGCTGATTCTCTGAATAAAGGGGCATTGACATTAATTTGTTCAGCATAATTATTTGTCCGCAATTAGAATAAAAAATACTATTTAAAATTTGCTCTGAATAAAATGATAGCAGTGGGTGAGCAATGGAATTTATTTCGGCTTACCTAAGAGAAAATAAGGAATTGCCCAATTGAACATGGAACCCAGAGGTAGATAAGAAAGTAAAACAAAGAATATTGGTAAAACAGGAAGAAAATATGTTATGTCAAAGGTGAAATCAGAAAAGGCAGCAATAAGTATACAAGAAAAAGGTTTCCCGCTTAAATCAAGAAACAATAAATTAGAAACAGAGAGAGAAATAGGACCAGCACATCAAGGGAAAGACCTGAATGTGAATTCCCAGCTAAGCAAATTGTTTTGATCTGAAATAGCCTAGACATGAAAATAGGTGATAATTACACTCCCACACTCAGTCTATATTCACACATTCACCTTTGTGTATCTATATGCTTTGCACTTTTGATAATTTGCACAAAGTTGTCATTTTCACAGAGTTCCTGTACAGTTTTACAGTAATGATTTGTTGAGTCATTCCCTTCAGGAACACTATGAAAAACAATGATTTATGAGACTCTACTTCTACAAATGGTCATGAAAGGAGTCACAAATATGATGTTGAAAACATCCAAAATGAGAGTTTTACACCGTGTTAATGTTAATTGGATCAATTGTATATGAAAGGTGTCACTGGTGAGAAAGAAATAATTTTACACATCCCCCAAAAAGTTAACAGCGACTGCCCTCGGTTACAAAACTCTTTGCTTTTTCATATTCAGATTCTTTCAGAGTCTAACATTGTCTCAGGAAACTGTTAAGAGTAAAGGCAGACATAATCACAGATAGCGACTTTCTGTACCATGACTAGGAACAGATGGAAAGCTAGAAAATTATAATCTATGTCTAAACAAAAACAATAAAACACACCAAATGGCTTCATTGCTGTTGTAGCTCCTACATCTGTGAAATTACCAGATGGTGCCTTTATTGCAAAGCTATACTTCAAGTTGCAGTAAGTATCATCGCATTGTAGTTTTGCAGTGAATTAATTAAAAAAGCATTAATGATAGTTGGTCAGCAATCGAGGTATTAGATTAGACGAGGTATGATTGCTGACCAACTATCATTAATGCTTTTTTAATTAATTCACTGCAAAACTACAATGTGTTTGGAGAGATGGTGCAGGAGGGAGGGTGTGAGATTCTTGCGACATTGGGACCAATTCTGGGGAAGATGGAGTATGTGCAGGCTGGTTAAACCTCAACAGGACTGATACTAAATCTCCTTGTGGGTAGGTTTGGTGGTGCTGTTTGGAGGGTTGGACCAGATTGGCTGCGGAATGAGAAACTGAGCAAAGGGAGAAAAGCACAAGCAGAAATGGAAGGTAGAAAATTAATGATAGAATTTTAAAAGCAGACCAAACAAAGGTTAAATCATTGACAAAAAAGGGCATTTTACTTTGCTTAATGTAATATACTTATATCTCTCCCCATGGCAAAGCTCAGAATAGAGTGTCCATTTTGGGAGACTGATATTGGACATGTAAATGATGTGACCCTCCAACGTATTGAACTGTGTGTAACTGGGGCCTCAGTACTGGAGATGTTGGCCTGGGAGAGGACACTAACATTGGTTTGTTTAACCTTCCAGTAAATTTGGATTTTGCAGAGATAGCATTGACAGCATTTTTCCTGTGCCTACAGCTGCCTGCTCTAGGTAGTGCAGGTCTCAGAAGCATATAGAGTAGGGATCATTGCTGCTTGGTAGACCATGCGAGGAGTACAGTGAATAAAACAGATAACTTGAGGGCACTGATAGACATATATAGCATTAAGCAACTGTGGGTTAAAGGGGAGTAAAACTGGAAGCTTAACACTCCAGGGGATAAAAAGAAAATTGCTTAAAGAAGTAATCAAACCTTTGTGAAGGGATAATATGTTAGAAGAACAATCAAATGAAGCTAAATGGTTTGAATTAAAGAACAAAACAGAAGGAAAATCACATTGTTGGGAATGTAGTATAGACTTCCATTCCGAGAGGAAGAGAGAAGAGCAAACTTTTGACGAATTTGAAAGCTGTAGGTCAATAATAGTGGGAGATTTCAATTAACCAAATGCTAACTGGAATTCAAGGCACAGAATTTGCAGACTGCATTCAGAAGGACTTTTTTTAAGTCGATTTGTAGGGAGTCCAAGCAGAGAAGGTGTGATGGGATGTTGAGAACAGGAGGAGCGGTATTTCTCCACTTAGGTTTAGGGAATGAAGTTAAGCAAGTGAAAGGATTATCAGTGGGGGATCATAATTTAGTTTATCTTAGAGGATCACACTACAAATTTTCAATCCCCCATGGACTGCTGATGTACCATTCTTAAAAGAAAAGGTGGAAAGGATAAACCGAGATACCAAAAGCCAGTTAGTTTAACTTTGGTTGTGGAGCAATTATTGGAATCCATTCTAAGGTACAGTATATATAAACCTTCATTTAGAAAGGCACATCAGGGACAGTCAACATTCATTTGTTAAGGGAAGGTTGTCTCTGACTAGAATGATGGAATTTTTTTGAGGAGGTAACAAGGGGGGCCAATGAGGGCAGTGTGTTTGATATAGTCTACATATATTTTAGCAAGGCTTTTGACAAAGTCCCACATGACAACTGGCCAAAAAAGTAAAAGCCATTAGGATCCTAGGGAGACATAAGATACTGCAGATGCTGGAATCTGGAGCAACAAACAAACTGCTGGAGGAACTCAACGGGTTGAGCAGCATCTGTGGGGGAGGGAAGGAACTGTCGACGTTTCACGTTGAAACCCTACACCTGGTCTTGTCAACGTTCCAGGTCACAACCCTGTATCAGGACGTCACTCTTGGTGCTTGTCTACATTAATGATTTGGACCTACATGAAGAGAGCATGATAAAGACGTTTGCAGGTGATACAAAAATTGGCCATGTGGATGACCATGAGTAGGATAACTCTAAACTGTGAGGAGATATATATGATTTTGTTAGTTTGAGAGAATAATGACAAATGATATTTTTTCTGGAGAAGTATTGGGGAAAGCAACAGTTCAAAGGAATATGCAGTAACTCAGAGGATATTGAGTAGTGTAGAGGAACAGACGAACATTGGAGTGCAAGTTCAGGGATTCTTAAAGATGGCACAACAATTAACTAACTAACCAAAAGTAAAGTTCCTTTACTAACCAAAGTAGAATATGAGAGTAGGCGGTTGAGCTAGAACTGCATACAACAGTAATCAGGACACAGCTTGAGTGTTGTGCACAATTCTGATCAACAAATTACTGGTACCGGAGATGGTGCTGAGGTGGTTGTTGCCAGGTGTGGAAAATTGTAGTTATGTTGAAAGATTGATAAGGTGGAGTTTTCTTTTGAATAGAAGAGTCTTAAGAGAGACATAATTAAAATATATCATGTAATAAGAAGTCCAGATAAATAGGAAGACCAGGGTGCATGGACTTAAAGTAATTGGATGAAGGATCAGATGGAAATGACAAACCTAGAGGGTTCCTGAGAATCCCTCAGAATTCTCAGAGGTTCTGAGAATCTCTGTCTGAAATAGTGGAAGACACTCTCATCACATTTAAAACAAGGAGCCTGGATGTGTACTTGAAAAGCCATGACCTGCAGGGCCAGGGACCCATGCTGGAAGGTGGGAATGGGCTGGAGAGCCCATTTTTAACCAGAGTAGTCATGATGTGCAGAATAGCCTCCTCTCACATTGTGGATTTTCTCTGATTCTATGATTTTATGATTCTTGTGATATTTTGCAGTTATCTTTAACAAAGCTGAAACTGTGACAGGAGGTCATTTTTGTTGACAACTGTGTTAGAACCAAGTAAAATAAAGACATTTTTTCCAAATGGATCTTATATTCAAGAGAAACTTTTATTTTCATTTCACGGTGCTTTATTCTAATTCTTGCACAATGGGTCTATTTGATAGCTTTCAAAGAATGAACACATCAGAATCAGGCGGTTATCAGGTGAACAGAGGAAAAAATTCAAGGATGTGCTCAAAGGCTCAGTGGCACAGCTGATAGAGCTGCTGCCTCACAGTGCCAGAGACCCGGGTTCAATCCTTACTCTCTTCTCTCCTCTTCCATCGGGTAGAAGATACAGGAGCCTGAGGGCACGTACCACCAGACGTAAGGACAGCTTCTACCCCACTATGATAAGACTATTGAACGGTTCCCTTATACGATGAGATGGACTCTGACCTCACAATCTACCTTGTTGTGACCTTGCACCTTATTGCACTGCACTTTCTCTGTAGCTATGACACTTTACTCTGTACTGTTGTTTTTACCTGTACTACCTCAATGCACTCTGTACTAACTCAATGTAACTGCACTGTGTAATGAATTGACCTGTACAATCGGTATGCAAGACAAGTTTTTCACTGTACCTCGGTACAAGTGACAATAATAAACCAATACCAATATCAATACAGTCTGTGTGGAGTTTGCATGTTCCTCTGGGCACTGCACTTTCCTCCAACATCCCAAAGACAGGTAGGTTGGAGGAATAATTGACCACTGTAAATATCCCCTCATGTGTCGGAAAGTGGTAGAAGCTGGGGGGAGTTGATGAGACTGTGGCGAGGACAAAAAATTGGAATTAATGCAGGTTTACTATTGATGGTCAACATGGAATTGATGGGCCAAAGGGCCCATTTCCGTGCCGTGACTCTCTATGACTTTGTAACTAAGTCTTAATCTGTGCTGATCTACATGCCCTTGTCATGGAGTTACTATGAAGAATGCTTTAATCCTGTGAGCTCCCGTGAAGAGTGGTTATTTTTAGGGGAACATTCCAGTGGACTAATCATTCCTTACTTTCTAGTTCAGCTACACAAACCAAGTCTAACTTTTGTGGGGCAGAAGTTCACTTTTGCTTATGATGCACTTTTATATTATAATATGAACGGATGGACAGGTGGGTGTTCTGAGAAATGATGCACACCTTCTGCTGTTTATGCTGGGCACCTAAGTGCTCCTGATGCATGAACTCAAGGTCCTCAGTGCCATCCCAAAAGCCTCTCCTACACATTGTCTGGTAATGGGCGAGTAATTCCTAGGTGTCAGTGGGGATATTACATTTTCTTCTGTGACTATTCGTGAATGTTTTCCTCAGTCCACCTAGTAACCTCTTCCCATGACAGAGCATGGAACAGAATGTCTGTTCTGGGTGTGCATACAACATGACCTGCCCAAGGAAGCCATATGAATGCAGAGCCATTGTCACAGAGTTGTACAGCTCAGAATCTATCCTTTGTCCCCCAACACATATGCCAACCTTTTTGTCCATCTACACTAATACCATTTGCCCACATTAGGTCTGTATCCTTCTATACCTTGCTAATTTATGTGTCTGTCTGAATGCCTCTTAAGCACAGTGATTGTATCCGATTCCACCCCCTCCTCTGGCAGCACATTTCAGTTAAAAAACTTATCCCTCAGATCCCCTGTAAAACGGCTTCCTCTCATCTTAAACCCATGCCTTTTTGAATTTGATAGCCATACCATAAGAAAAAGATTCCGACTATCCAATTAGTGTCTCAGTGCTGGGGATGTTGGTCTGGGGTAAGATGCTGTTTATCCTGCCAGTAGATTTTGAGGAAACACAAGAGACTGCAGATGCTGGAACCTGGAGAAAAATACAAACTGCTGAGGAACTCAACGGGTCAGGCATCATTTGTGGAGGAAAAGAACAGGCTCCACCTATCACCTCCCAGCCCCTGCCTCTCACCTCTATATACTGGCTAACTCCCCTTTACACTCTCAGTCCTGCAGCTGTATAAAACTTTGGTTAGGCCACATTTGGAGCATTGTGTGTAGTTCTGATCTCCTCATTACAGGAAGGATGTGGAGGCTTTGGAGAGGGTGCAGAGGAGGTTCACCAGGCTGTTGCCTGGATTAGAGAGTATTAGCTATAAGGAGAGGTTGGACAGACTTGGATTGTTTGCAGAGGCTGAGGGAAGATCTGATAGAAGATTATAAAATTATGAGAGTCATAGATAAGATAAATAGTTAGAATCTCTTTCCCAGGGTCGAAAAGCCAAATACTAGAGGACATAGCTTTAAAAGGAGAAGGGGAAAGTTTAAGGGAGATGTGTGGGGCAAGTTTTTTACACAGAGAGTGGTAGGTGTCTGGAACACGCTGCCATGGGTGGTGGTCGAGGCAGATACGATAGTAGCATTTCGGAGGCTGTTAGCCAGACACATGAACATGAAGGGAATGGAGGGATGTGGATCATGTGCAGGCAGATAGGATTAGTTTAATTTAGCATCACGGTCAGCACAGACATTGTGGATCGATGGGGGCTGTTCCCGTGCTGTATTATTCTATGTTCTATGATGCAGGGTCTCGTTATGAAATGTTGACCATCTCACTGCCTCCATAGATGCTGTTTGACCTGCTGAGCTCAGAATCAGCATCAGGTTTATTAACACTACCTTATGTAACGTGAAATTTGTTGTTTTGCGGCAGCAGTACAGTGTAAAGACATAAAAATTACTATGAATTACAAAATAAATAAATAGTGCAAACAAAAAGAAATAACGAGGTAGTGTTCATGGGTTCATGGACCATTCAGAAAACTGATGGCGGAGGGGAAGAAGCTGTTCCTGAATCGTTGAGTGTGGGTCTTCAGGCTCCTGTACCTCCTCCCCGATGGTAGTAACGAGAAGAGGGCATGTCCCGGCTGGTGAGGCTCTTTAGTGATGGATGCCGCCTACTTGAAGATCTCCTTGATGGTGGAGTCCCTCCAGCAATTTGTTTTCTTTTCGCAGTGGATTTGGAGGATTTTGCAGAGGCGGCATCAGTGATTACCTCTGCAACGCTCTGAGTTTCCTTCCACAACTGTGTAGGACTCAGAAGCATTTAAGGAGGGCAGTGGTCACAGCTGCCAACTGACTGTGTTTTGCATCAATTTTGTGGTTCTGGAATTGCAGCAGCCAGTGGGCGGGGCATGAGCCCTGCCTCATTTGCATGGCGGCTTCCTATTGGTCCGGGCTACAACCTAACCTGATAGTACAGCACGGTGAGGGTTTTTTTTTGCGTGGTTGACACTCCAACCATCCACTCACGAGTGAGAGAAAGCGGGAGCGCTTTACATATGTAAATATTGGACCCAGCCTGATCCAATAGGAGCGGAGGTGGGCGTGCGCTTCCGGTAGCCGGGTTGGTTGCGGAGGAGCCGCCTTACACAAGGACAGGGGCGGCCGGCGGTTGTCAGTCGTTTCTGCGGCTCGTTGACGGGGCGGCGGGCGGTGAACTCCCGGTAACGGCCGGCGGCTTCACACACGCAGGTACTCGGGGCGTGTGCGATGCCAGACAAGCGGGCGTTGCTGACGGGGCGAGGTGCGGTAATCGTGCCGCACCGGGTCGGCTCTGTGGTGCCGGGGGAGGGGGGAATGGCGTCGCTCGGAGTGGCTCGGATTTACGTTGTTTTGTTCGTTAAAAATGCCGCCTGACGTTCCCCGCGGGAACGGGCGGCGTCGGGGGGGGGGGGGGGGGGGGGGAGGAGGAGAGTTAACGGCCGGGGGAGAGGCTGCGGCGGGGCTGGCTGCGCATGCGCGCCAGTGGCTGGTGGAGGGGGGGAAATGAGTGGCCGGGGGGGGGTGGACTGAGGTCCTCAGGTGGGGGGGGGGCACTGAGGTCCTCAGGTGGGGGGGGGCACTGAGGTCCTCAGGTGGGGGGGGGCACTGAGATCCCGGGGGGAGGGGAAGTGGGTGGGGGGCACTGAGATCCCGGGGGGAGGGGAAGTGGGTGGGGGGCACTGAGATCCCGGGGGGAGGGGAAGTGGGTGGGGGGCACTGAGATCCCCGGAGGGGGGGGGGCACTGAGATCCCCGGAGGGGGGGGGGCACTGAGATCCCCGGGGGGGGGGAAGTGGGTGGGGGGCACTGAGATTCCCGGGGGGGGGGGAAGTGGGTGGGGGGCACTGAGATTCCCGGGGGGGGGGGAAGTGGGTGGGGGGCACTGAGATTCCCGGGGGGGGGGAGTGGGTGGGGGGCACTGAGATTTCTGGGGGGGGGAGTGGGTGGGGGGCACTGAGATCTGGGGGCTGCCTGACTAGCAGAGGAGACAAAGAGACTGCAGGTGCCAGAATGTGGAGCAACCATCTGTGGGTTCACCTCCCACAGAGGTTGCTCGAGCTGCTGAGTCCCTCCAGCTGTTTGTTGCTGCTGAGGGTTTTGTTGAGTTCATTGACAACGTGTTGGGCACAACAATTTTTAATGTGACAAACTTGGATTGTTTTCTCTGTACATTGGAGTGTGAGGGGATACCTGACAGAAGTATATAAAATTGAGAGGTATGGATGTGGTATATAGTCTCTTTCCCAGGAATGTCCAATACTGGAGGACATAGCTTTAAAATTAGAGGGGGAATGTTTCAGCCTTGTGGACATTGACATTCAATTAACATTGAACGCAGTGCCTTGAATCAGTCCAATATGTAGCTGACAGCAACAATTTTCATTATATAGTGACAGCCTAGATCAAGGGCTTGACCTGAGATGTTGACAGTCCGTTTCCCTCTACAGATGCTGCCTGACCTGTTGAGTTCCTCCTGCATGTTGTTTGTTGCTTCATTATATGGTGCCTTTTAATACAAATAATTCTACTCCAGTCATAATGCTAATAACAATTTATTTTGTATAGTTTTATCATTGAGCTTTAATGATTCATAATGTATTGATGATGATATTGACTTTTTGAATAGTACCTTTAGGTGGAGTGAAACTGCTCTAAGAATGTTTCACTAGAGTGTTCTCAATCAAAATTTGATGCCAATCCACACAGACGTAACAACTGCTAAGGAAGAAGCTTCCTCAGAGGTTTTGAGGAATGTTTTAGAGGGATTTAGGGAAGGAATTTCAGAGTGTGGAATTGTTAAACCAATAGTGGTGTGATTAAATTTGGATGTGCATTAGAGGGTAGAATTTGAGCAGCACTGATTACTTTTGGAGGTTTGTAGGTGTTTATAAAAGTTGGGAGGGGATGGGGCATGGAGGGATTTTAAAATTAGGATGTTGGGCCATGAGCCAGAGTAAATACTTACAAGTTAATGGACGATCAGGACTTGGTGAGAGTTGGGATGCAGGCTTCACAGGTTGGAATGAGGTAAGTTTTTGGGAAAGGGAATTGGAGAATGTTGGAACAGTCAAGTCTAAAAAGAACATGGTATGATGAGAATCCAGTAGGGAATGGGTGTGACAACAGGGAATTGCTGCGGGAAGATGCTTCTTAAATAAAACTGCCCATTCTTTTTGTCAGATGTGAGTGTCACTGGCAAGGCCTCACATTTATTGTCAATCTCAATGCTTGAACTGAGGAGGCAGTTAAGAATTAGTGGGTCTAAAGTTGCATAGGCCAGACTGGGTAGGTTGGGAAACTTCTTTCCTGAAGGATGTAGAGGGTTTTTACAACAATCCAGTTGACATGGTGGGATTCATGTGTCCAATTCAATAGTTTATACTTCTGAATGTTAGTCCAGTAACTTAACCATAGTGTTCCTGTAATCTAAAGGGAGAGAGGTATTCTGACAGTCTTACATATATTTTTATGTGAAATAACTTATTTGTATATAATAGCAACTTTCACAGGGCAATTCGATAGCCAAAGGGGTAAAAATGTGAGGACCATTGGGGGGGAAAAGCTATGCTAATCAGATAGCTATCATGGGTTCAATGGCCAACTAGCACAAAACTGGACAATGATAGATACTGTCATATTCAGAATGTTGATTTTATTAAATTATTCTTAATATTTTAGTAGTTATTTTAAAGCATCTGTTTTTCTACTTAAGATTTACCAGCTGTAAATATTTTGAGATGTTAAACTGATTTAAAGTCATAGCAGATCAATTTGAGAACAAAATTCAATTTATATGTTCATTGTTTGTGCCTGCTTATACCCTTTTTACTTTTATGTAATTGTAGACCATATTATTGTAAAGTATGATATAATTTAAAATGAGTGAAACTTCAGGACTGTTCCTGCATGATTTGCTTGTGATTTTGTGTTTAATTAATCTAGTTCCAAATTATTGATAGGACAGGTTTCCGGGCATTTTAACCTGGGTTCATGAAAATTCCTTCTGTTCAGCTGATTGATCATGTAAACTTATTGTGACATCAAATAACCACTTATTAAACTGATGTGAATATAAAGCTAGTTAATTATCAGGGATAATGTTAACTAAGTAATATTATCTTCAAATTAGAGGAATACGAGTATTAAATATCTTCAACTAAAGTTTTTAATAGTAAGTACTTTTTTAACATTGAAAGTTAAATATAAAAGTTAAAGAATATCAAGATAAATGTGCAGGGAAAGAAAGCAATAAACCTTAAAGAAACATATTCACTAGTGTGATTTCTTTGTTTTGAATTAACTCTAAAAATTGACAATACAGACAGACACTCCCTGTGTGGTGTTGGGTGGCATTGGAGGTGGGGTGGTGTTTGGGCATGGGATTGTGTTCCTTGAAAATGGTCCATGTTGTAATTTTCCATAATGCAAAGCCACATCATCAGTGCATCAACAAATATAAGCTGGGGGAAAAAATTGTTCACTTCTTTTTCACATAGATTTTGTAAGTGAGTTTTTATTCCCTATCCCAGACTTTTGGTGGTCATTTGTGAATTCTGTAAAGGTGAATTTGTTACCAGAACTGCCATAACGTGGGGGTTGCCTGTACTATTCTAGATGTTTTATTTTGTGCTTTGTGCTAATGTTGTAAGCACATATTTAACATGCCATACTAACTTTGTAAAATGAACTGACTATATGAGTTTCGCAGAACTATTTTGGACTTTCTTGCTTTCAGTACCGGTGGTCATATTTCTTGATAGCAATCAGAGATAACTTGTTGTTCAATTCTATTCATTCCTCCTCCATTTATGTCTGCAGGAAGGCTGCCCTATGAGATGGAGCTGAACCTGTAGGAGAGAGATTAATCTGGTAAGTTCTACTTTTTGCTTCTCGTCTGTGTCTGTGGAAGCCTATTGTGGCAAGTCCTATTGATCATATAAAAACTGAATCTGTATTTGCCTTTTAATTATTGAAACTGGAATAAGAAATGCTAAAGATGCCCGATAGGTAACTAGCTTTGCATTGGTAACTGGGAAGTAAGAGGGTGAATACAGATTTTCATAATGTATTTCTAATTAGATTTTGTATTTTATTACTGACTGATACCACAATGACATGTAGATTTTTTAATATTTAAATTTCTTAAATTGTCATAGATTCTCCTATTACAATGTCGCAAAATAATAAAGAATCTGTAGTTATGGCTGGGTAAGTAGATTGTTTATATAATCTTTTAATTCTTGAAAATGTAGTTTAATTTGTATGTTGAAATATTTTGGAAAAAATAGCAGCAATTTTAAGACTTCTGCGCCTTCTGTCAGTTAAATGAATTACATTTGTATTGTGCCATTTTAACTTGGAGGAAAAAAATTGGCAAATACTTGCAAAGACTTAATTTTTTAAAAAAAAAGGCTGAGCTAAAAGTGGAGAAAATGGAACGGATGCTTGAGAGTGGTTTTGCAGTTCTTGTCACAACTTTCAAATAATCCTAAAGATGGTCTAAAGCTTTAAATTAGTAAGAGTAAGAAACTTGAAACTAAAAGGGGAAAAGCGTTACAGATGTAGAGATGGTGTGTGGGCAGAACTCTAGCAATAGATTTCAAATCAGTTAAATACCATGTCATCCATTTCTGACTAAAAGATATAATTTCCTTTTTATAAATATTGGCAAAGATAGATGCAGAGAGGATAGAAAGATTTCAATAGAGGTGGAGTTTGTGTATTGGCCATTCAATGCTTTGAACCTGATTTGTCATTCACTATGATTGTGGCTAATCATCTACCTTAATGCTTTATTCCAGCTCTCTCCTCCAAACCTTAATGCTTTATTCATCTAGAAATTTATCTATTTCCTTCCTAGAAATTCAGAGACTTTGCCTCCATAGTTCTTTGTAGTAGCGAGTTTATGCTGAGTGAAGAAATTTCTCCTCTCAGTCGTAAAACTCTAGTCCTATGACCTGAGACTGTGACCCCTGTATCAGACAAACCAGTTGGGGGACACATCCTCCACATGTCCAGTATCAGTATTTTATACATTCAAAATATTGTACGTTTCAATCAATTCTCCTCTCCTTCTTAGGCCATAGTGAATACAAAGCTAGTTGACAGGATTTATCTTTTTTTTTGCAGTCCCATGTCCCAGGAGTCAGTCTGTTGAAACTCCACTGCCTTCCCTCTATTTCAAGTATATTCTTTCTAAGGAGACCAAAACTGCACGTAATACCTGGGTATGGTCACACCAAGGCCCTGTATACTTGCAGTAAGACATTCTTGCTCCATTGTGTTCAATGACTGGTACACAAGGATGCCCAAGTTTCTCTCTGCATCAGCACTTTCCAATCTAGCACAATTTAAGTAACATGTCGCTTTTCTGTCTTTCCTACCATATGAACTTTTCCACATTATATTGAATCTTCCGTAGTTTTGCCTACTTGCTGAATTTGTTTATGTAGCCTTGAAGTTTGTGTTCTTATGATTCATGATCCCACCCAATTTGGTGTCATCAGTAAACTTCCATCATCCAGATCATTGATTTAAGTTATGAATAGCTGAGGTCCAAGCACTGATTGCCACTAGTTACTGCTAGCCACCCTAAAAGCAGCCCGTTTATTCCTCTGTTTCTCTCTCTAAACTCCAGGTTCTATCAATGCTAATACATTACCCTCAATACCATGTGCTTTATTTTGTGCATTAACATTCTTATGTGGAACTTTATCGAAAGATTCCTGAAAATCTGAGTACACCACATCTACTGGTTCTGCCAGTTACATCCTTAAATAAATTCCAGTAGGTTTGTCCAGCACTGTTTCTCTTCCAGAAATTCATTAATACTAGAAGTAAAAGAAGAAGAATGATAGTTTCAGCAGAAGGTGAACTGGTGCACAAGCAGAAAGCTGTAAGTAATCGATCATAGAAAAGAAAAGGATATGTGGCTGGAAGCTCAGGATGCCAAGGTGGTAAACCATCCAGTGCATCCTCATTTGGACTGTCCTCGGGAAGAGAACTGGGGAGAATGATTAGGGACTGGTGTTTGTAGCAAAATCTGAAGGTACTGGCTTCAACTTCTCCATAGTTGGACGGAAATCCTGCTGCTTGTGAATCACGAGGAATTAGAGCTAGTGAAGGGGTCACAAATGGTGGCAGTGAAGTAGTTGTGTGTCATCAGTTTATGAAATTGTGAATGGCTTAAAATTAATGCTGCAGTGTCACAAGTATAGTAATATTTTTGGTGAAGATGTCTCTTTAGTGGATTCAGTTTTTAAAAACTGATTTGAAAATGTTAGTTATTTTGGTTGTGCATGTGAAATTGTATCAATTTGGATAGTCTGCATTTTGAATTTCAAATCTAAAGTTTAACAGTTATTTTTAGTCTGAGCACTTTAAATACCCTATCAGTTTTGGTTCTGCATGTGAAATTATAATTGCCATTCAGATTTATTGCAATTTGTAATGTTTATATTTGTCACTCCTTATGAATTAAAAAAAAATCTTTTAAAAACAAAATGAGAGGGTAAAGGAGACCATTTGGCCCATCTTGTCTATGCTGGTAAAAAGTTAAATGGCCTAAACCAAAGTTCCAGGTTCTGATCCATATCCATGTAGGTTATGGTACTTAAAGTGTTTCTTAAATGTGCTGAGGGTTTCTGTCTCTGCCACTCTTGCAGAACCCTGCCACCAACAATTTGAAAAGGTTTCTCCTCTGCTCCTCTCTGATCTTCCTCCCAGGTGGTTTCAGATCTGTTCCCTGGTTATAAATGTTCTATATTCTATAAGTGGCTATCCCATGCACATATGACTGGATCCACCTGTTCCAGTGTGTGAATTCATGGAATTCTTTGCCACATACAGCTGTGGAGGCCCGATCTTTGGGAGTGTTTAAGGAGGAGATTTGATAGGTATCTAATTAGTCAAGGTATCAAGGGATATGGGGATAAGGCCGGAAATTGGGGCTAGATAGGAATAGTTTTAGTTTAGCTCATGGAGCAGGCTTGATGGGCCGAATGGCCTACTTCTGCTCCTTTGTCTTGTGGTCTCCCTTTTTTGTTGTAAACTTTTATTTATTAAATAATTGTAGAATGACAGCTTAACCAGTGGGAAAATTTAATAGAAATTGTGCAATCATTTGTATGTCTCTCAAAATAATATATATTGACTTCAATATCATATGCATATAACTTTCTCAAATCATGGTTTCAGTCCAAGATTGTTCAGCACTGAATTTAGCAACTATATTTCTGAAAATTTTAATTTTTGGATTGGATCATTGATAGGAATTATTAAACTGAGGCCTGTTTGCTCTCTCAGGATGTGAAATGTTCCATGACACAATCTTGAAGAATAGTGGAGTTATCCCCAGTGCCCTAGCTAATACCAATTCCTTGTCAACAATACTAAACCATTTGTTGCTGGAGGAAGTATTCTGTGTTCCAACTGGCAACTGTTTCTTGTATTTTATATTATAAATGCATTAACTATCTACTTGTCAAAGTACTTTATTTGCTATAAGAATATTAGGAAGCATTGAACTGGAGTTGAAAGGTGCTCTATAAAGAACTCACAATTTTATATAACTGGCTGTTCTGTACATGTATAAATGGAATAATGGTGAACGGTTTAAATGGAAATATAAGTCATCTCTTTGCATAATAAATTGGAATCACTAATGTGGTAAGTATTTGAAAAATGCAGGTTAATTTCATAACTAGGGCTGTTTGTTTAAAAAAAATTGAGTTCAAAAATATGAATTACTTTAAACAGTAATGGATCACCAATATTTTTGGTCCAGTGAAAATCTCTTTGGACTTTTAACCTCCACTGACATAATGTAAAATTCTCATCTCAATATTCCAGTCCTTCATGGCCTGCTCCTCCCTCTCATTGCCAGTTTTACAACCTCTAGTCTCACTGTTCCTCCAATTCTGACCTCTTGTGCACACCCAAATCACTTCACTCCACCATCACTGACTGTGGCCCATTGTCATATGGCTTGGTTACATTCACAGCTAAGCTTGCACATAGATATTTCTGGGCTCTTGAATGAGATACCACGAGATGACTAATTATCTGCAAAACCACACACTGTCAGAATGGTGAGGGGCAAAAAATGCTAGGAAATACAAACTGACATGACTCCAAGGTGAATTGGGCAGGGCCACATTTCCAGTTTTGTTAAATTATCTGAAAGTAAGAGCATTTTTAACCTTGAGCTCCAGACTCAACAGTGTGGTTTTAAAGCTTCATTTAGGGCATGGGGGAGGGTAGGAGGGAAATTGAATGAGTTACATGATAAAACAGAAGATGTGAGCCAACGGGCCTAATGTAGTCCTGTCCAAACTTCAGTAGCAGCAAGGAGTGCTAGCTGAGACAATTGGGCAACTCCATAACCTAATCAATTACCTGAAGTCCTTGTTGCTAGAAGTCATTGTCAGCCTACTGGAGACTGTGGAAGGAGGGGCTTGTCACAATGCAGCCTTCCTGGTCCTTGTAGCCATTATGATTGCTTTTGGTATGGCCCCAGCTAATGGGATGGAGGAGAAGCATGACCAGCCATGTAGCACATAAAGCAGTCAAGGGGGCTTCTTTTGGTTTGCTGGCTGCGTGTATGGAATCTTGGGTTCTGTACAAACTACATAAATAATACCACTATATTAAGCCTTTGGTGCTATCCATTCCTTGGTGTAAGTGCCAGTATGCTGATTACAGATCTGTTCAGCATTGAATTGTTTAAAAAGAAATGTAAAAAGTGTTTGTTTTAATCATGCATAAGAATGGCAGTTGGTGGTCCTGAATATAATTTATTGCATTATGAGATGTGTATTGTGATGTGTGTTTATTTTGCTTTAAACTACTAGACTGCATTTATCATATATGTATATTTAACATATAGGAGCCTAGCCTCTAAAGCTTTCAATCACAATGGAGTGTTGCAGACTGTTATTAAGCAAGAAGTTGTGGAGAGTTCCAAAAGTCAACCAACTCACAAGCAATCTGACAAAAGTGTAGCTGGTGGTGGAAATAATGGCGAGGAAGAGGTAAGTATATGATTGATAAACTGTGATCTGTTCAGAATTCATTAATTCTGTGTCAGCATTTTGTCTGTCTGAACGTATGTCATTGTCAATTTGTAGTAGCCATGTAACAGTCTTGTATGCAAGATCTGGAGACTGATATAGCTTTAACCTGCATGATTAATTGAATCAAATCTAATGTAAAAAATCTACACACCAAGTAGATCAGACATGGTTTAGGTACTGATTGTTTTGCCCATTGAGCACCTGCCACACTATATAGTTTTTAAACAGATTACAAATATCTGCACACATCTTGTTCTTTAGACCAACCTTTTCCCCCTCTTTTTTTTTTCCCCCTCTCAGCAGAGTTTGAGACATACTGCAGCCAGAAATAGTCTGTGCCCAGAGACGTGGACAGATACAAAGTTGTATTGGGAAAAGTAAAGGCAAGACGCTTGAGTCTATTAAAAAAGTGGTAATAGCATGCTTGGAGTGGGGGGGGGGGGGGGGGGGTGGAATGATAGGATTGGGCAGAATCAGCATGGATTTATTAAAAGGAAAATGTGTTTGACACATTGGAGGAGATTTTTGAGACTGCATCTTTCAGAATAGGTAAGGGCAAGGCATTTCTGGAGCATCTGGACAGTAAAGCCACCCGTGTTAGACTATTGATTATTGACTACAGCTCTGCCTTCAATACAATAATCCCAAGCAAACTCATCACCGACCTCCAAGACCTGGGACTCAACACACTCCTCTGCAACTGGATCCTTGACTTTCTGACCAACAGACTGCAATCAGTGAGGACAGGCAGCAATACCTCCAGCATGATTATTCCCAACATTGGTGCCCCATAAGACTGTGTCCTCAGCCCTCTACGCCACTTCCTATACAGTCATGATTGCGTGGCCAGATTCTGCTCTAACTCCATCTACAAGTTTGTAGGTGATGCCACCATAGTCAGCTGCACCTCAAATAATGAGGTGTTGGAGTACAGGAAGGAGATAGAGCTGAGTGACATGATGTCATGACAACAACCTTTCCCTCAATGTCAGCAAAACAAAAGAGCTGGTCATTAACTTCAGAAAGGGGGGCAGTGCACATGAGCCTGTCTACATCAATGGTGCCAAGGTCGAGAGGGTTAAGAGCTTCAAGTTCCTTGGAGTGAATATCACCAATAGCTTGTCCTGGTCCAACCACATAGATGCCATGGCCAAGAAAGCTCACCAGCACCTCTACTTCCTCAGGAGGCTAAAGAAACTTGGCACGTCCCCTTTGACGCTCACTAACTTTTATCAATGCACCATAGAAAGCATCCTATCTGAATGCATCACAGCTTGGTATGGCAACTGCTCTGCCCAGGACTGCAAGAAACCGCAGAGTGTTATGGACACAGCCCAGCAAATGACGGAAACCAGCCTCCCCTCCATGGACTCTGTCTACACTTCTCGCTGCTTCAGTGAAGCAGCCAGCATGATCAAAGACCCCACCCACCCAGGTCATTCTCTCTACTCCCCTCTCCCATCAGGCTGAAGATACAGGAGTCTGAGGGCACGTACCACCAGGCTCAAGCACAGCTTCTATTTTGCTGTTGTAAGACTATTGAATGGTTCCCTTGTACAATAAGATGGATTCTTGACCTCACAGTCTACCTTGTTATGACCTTGCACCTTATTGTCTATCGGCACTGCATTTCCTCTGTTGTTGTGACACTTTACTCTATTTTGTTATTGTTTTTACCCTGTACTACTTCAATACAATGTAATGAATTGATCTGTACGAATGGTGTGCAAGACAAGTTTTTTTCACTGTACCTCAGTACAAGTGACAATAACATGCCAATACCATTTGATTGTATTGTATTTGGACTCGCAGCAGGCCCTTGCTAGGATGTCACACAACTGGCTATAAAATAAAATTTGAGCAGATGGGATTGGAGATAATATACTAGTGAGAATTGGTTGGTGGTGAGTAAAAGGTGGGAATTAAACAGGTCATTTTTGGGTTGGGAGTCTCTTAAAAATGGGGTGCTACAGGGATTGGTGTTGGGGCCAGTACGGTTCAGTGTTTATCAATGACTTGAATGAGAGAACCAAGTGTAATGCAACTAGGTTTGCTGATTATACAAAGCTTGGGTGGCAGTGTGAGCTGTGAGGAGGATGCAGAGATGTTTCAGTGAGGTTTAAGGTGGCCTGAATGAATGGGTGTGGCAGCTGGAATGTAATGGGAACATATGAAGCCATCCACTTTTATTGTTGTATTTTTTTTACATTGAGGGGATTAAGTGTTGTGTTTTGGGAGACTATGTATCCTTGTACACGCATCAGTGAAATTTAACATGCAGGTATAGCAAGCAATTGCAAATGTTATGTTGGTTTTAATCGCAAGAAAATTTGACTACAAGTGTAGAAATATTTTACTGCAATTATATAGGGGTATGATGAGACTACACCTGGTATATTAGGTACTGTGCTGATCTCCCTACCCAAGGAAGAAAATACTTGCTACAGAGCAAGTTCAGCAAAGGCTTGCCAGATTGATTCCAGGGATGAGGCAATTGCCCATTGATGGAGAGAGTGGGTAATGAAGGCCCAATCTGCTTTCGGTCTTCAAAATGAAAAGTGATGTCATTGAAAGATGCAAAAATACTTGATGTGACAAGATGGATACAGGGATGATGTTTCCCCTGGCAGTGTTTTGAAACCAGGGGTTCATAGTCTCACAAGAAAGGGTTGGCCATTCAGTAAATGTGAGATAAAATTTCTCTCCCCAGAGGATAGTGAATCTTTGGAAATGTTATTGAGTATATTCAAGATGGGAATTGATAGATTTTTGGATATTAAGGGAATCGAGGGGTTTGGGATCAATTGAGGAAAGAGGCATTGAGACAGAAGATCAGCCATGATTTTATTGAATGACAGAATAGATTCAAGGGACTGAATGCCCTATTTAATTTTGGGGGTGGGGGGGGGAAGAACAGCTGGAACATGGAAAGCCTTTTTTTCATGCTGACAAAGTTAATAATATATCCCCATAACTTGTCCTTGTACTTTTATTATTGTTTATTTTCATTATTCCATGGGATGTGGGAGTTGTGGGCAAGGCTGGCCTTTGTTGCCCATCTCTAACTGTCCTGAACCGTGTCTAGGTGGGCCCTGTAAGAGTCAACAACATTGCTGTGGGTAAGGATGGCAGATTTTCACCCCAGAGGATATTAGTGATCCTGATTGGGTGGGGTTTAATGACAGTCCAGTAAGTTTGTTGTTGCCATAACCAATACTGGCTAGTCTTTTTCTTTACATTCCATGGTGGGATTTGAACTCTTGTCTTGGCATTGTTGACCCAGGCCTCGGGGTTTCCAGTCTTGTAACTTCATCACAGTGCTACCACCGTGCCCTCATTTGGTGTGCCTTCATTTTCTTATGGTTCAAAGTCATTTTTAAAAGTGGTGTGCATGGGAGATCCACTGGTTGCTAAAGATTGAATGTAGTAGTCTGAGCAATGTGGAAAATGAGACCAGCAGAAGTAAAAGGTTAAAATGAAGGAAAGTCTGAAGGTGTAAAATTCTCATTCACTCAGCTCTAATAGTGGATAGTTGGAACAATTAATGTACAATCATCAATGGGCTTATTGAAGGTCTTTTATAAGTCTAATCAATTATTCAGAGCATGTCAGTTATTTTGCCAAAGTCTTCGTTAGGCAAGAACAAGTATTAACTTTGTTCCTAAAATGTAGAAAATAGTGTAGCTTTTTGACCATGCCAAAGGATTTTGGGCCTGTTGGAGTGTCTCTGGGGTCTCCATCTAGTTCTTCCTACTTCTATACAAATTGTTTTGCATTATATAATCTGTATACCTTTTTTTCATAAGCTTCGAGTAAAACCTGAATCTAGGAACTGGGTGCATTCCTGTAATCATACCAATGTCAAGAATAAATATTATCAGGCTCTGTTTCTTGAAATGTGTTAGATAAATTAATCTAAACTGCTCTGTGAATTTCTCAGATTATAAAATTGGTGTATGTTGAGAAGGTGGCTCATACGGTGAGTTTTGATGGGCTTGATCTCTTCCTGTATTCTGATTAGACATACAATGCACGATTCAGAAAACCTAGATTGATTTTGTTTTCTCATTACCTGCAGCAACGTGTAGTGAAAAAGCGGGGCTGGCCAAAAGGAAAGAAAAGGAAGAAGGTTTTGCCCAATGGCCCTAAGGCACCAGTAACTGGGTATGTCCGGTTCCTCAATGAGCGTCGAGAGCAAATTCGTATGCAACACCCAGACCTGCCGTTCCCAGAAATCACCCGCATGCTCGGAAATGAATGGAGCAAACTTCCTGCTTTGGAAAAGCAGGTATGTGTTGCAGTTGTATATTGTAGTTGAGGCCTTCTAATGTAAATTGAGAGAACGTAAATGAAGTCATTTTCACCTACTTCAGTTCCAGAATGTAAAGAATACATTAAGAACTTACAAATGGAATTGTATAAATTTGTAATAAGTCATAACTGCTGTTGTAACTGTGTGGTGGTAATCAAGAAGCAACTGTTAACTCTTCCAAGTATCAGAAACAAATGACAAATGTGAATTGCAGCACCAGCCAGAAACCTCTGAATGCCAAGTGCTTCCTAGTGAGCTGAACAGGGTCAAAACAAATGATCCATAGCCTTGAGCTCATTATATATGTTGTCAGTACTGCTTTTTATTTGCCATGGAGATATGATTTGAACATTTTCATTTCTTCTGTCTTAGCGTTATCTGGATGAAGCAGAAAAAGACAAGCAACAATATCTAAAAGAACTTAAAGAATTTCAGCAAACTGAGGCATATAAGATGAGTGCACAAAAAATCCAGGAGAAGAAACTGAAGAAAGGTAGGATTCTGGATGGGAAAACAATATCACCAACCAGCATTGGGATAGCATCTTCAAATTCAAATATCAATATTTTTTAAAATTCAAATTAAGTCCTTACAGGTATTTAAGATTTTAACATTTCTACCACTTCATTGAGTAGCTCTGCTCCTATTGGATCAGAAGTTGCAAGGGCAAACTGGTAAAACTTGCTGCTGTTGTTGGATTTTAACTGTCTCAAAATTGACACTTGTGAAGTTGTCATCTAATTGTAAATCTGATTAAAACACTTTGAGAATCTTGACAAATGAGCATATTTTCTCTCCACATTACATTATTGACGTACAGCAACTGTCCTAGGTTATTAACAGGGAGACTCTTCCTTTTGCTGTTAATGTTAAGGCACTGTAAAGTATGTAGTTGAATGTGGAAATCGGGACTTGTTAGTGATGATTTGCTCTACTACTGGGTGCAATAATGCAACCTTTGTGATGGAATCAGCTGAAAATCACTGATTTGAGGGGAATTTCAATGAACCAAAGGGTAAAAGAAAACCTTGTTCAATTTATGGCCACATTCACCCATTGCTGTTCCTACAGTCTCTGACTTAGCTGTCTGACTTTGATTTTAAAAATTTCTCATGTTATTTTCAAATCCCTCAATGGCTTTGCCATCAGACCTTCTCCCAGGCCAGCAGTCCTCAGTGAACATTGCACTACCATTTCTGGTCTCTCCATGCTTTGGCTGCTGTGTCTTCAGCTACCTAGACTCTATGCTCTAAAATTCCCCACCTAATATTTCTCCACCTTTCCTCCTCTCAGATGCAACTTGAAACTTGCTTCTTTGACCAGGCTTTGTTCACTTTATTCTGGCATCTTGTGTAGTGCAGCGTCACATTTTGTTTAACAACACTGCTGTAAAGCAGGTTGGACTTTAAGGATGTAATGCAAATTGTTATGTAGCCTCTCATTTAAAAGAGAATTTGATTTTTTTTTTAATTTTATAATTTCAGAAGAATTGTGGTCAGGTGTTAATGGACCAGTCCCTAAGGTGAGCTATAAGAATTTTGAAACTGAAATTTGTATTTTTATGGTGGGCCAGATCTTGCTGGATCAGCATGTCCCCAGAATCCTTGAGCATTGTACTGGCCCTCTGCACCCTCGAGTCGGGCAACAAATCTGGACAATAACCAAGACACAATTTCTGGATGCTGGAATCTGGAGCAATACACAATAAGTGCTGGAGGAACTCAGCAGGTCAGGTAGCACCTATGGAGGGAAATAAACAGTGGACGTTTCGGGCCGAGACCTTCATCAGGACTGGAAAAGAAGAGGGCAGAAGCCAGATGACCTGCTGAGTTCCTCCAGCACTTATTGTGTATTGGACAATAACCAAGTCTTGGGTACCATACTGCAGAAACCCACTCCTGGAACACCCCTGAGAGGCTTTAGCAAAAAGCTGTTACTTTTTTTCAAAGCGGTCAAGTACTTTAAATATTTAAATGTCTCTGACGTTACTTCAATTTAAGTGTTTAAATATCTTAAATGTTTTAAAGTTAGTTGATTGGAAATGTCAGAGTAAAAGTAATTCAAAACAAATAAATTGCCATCCCTGTTACCTTCTGATCTGCCAGGCGGGCTCCCCACTGAAATCCACAGGTTCTGTGGTGTTTTCTCCCACTGCCCCAATTCATCCTTTCTGTAGAAAGGATCTTGTGTGGCATCGATACTTTTTTAAACTTGAGTGTAATGAGGACTTTAACTATGGCAGACAACTGAGAAATAACTGAATGACTGGACCACCTTCCCCCATCCAGCCTTGGTTCATCATACAAAAGTGCTGGAGGAACTCAGTGGGTCAGGCAGCATCCATGGAGGAAAACGGACAGTTGACATTTCAGGCCGAGACCCTTCAGCTGGACTGGGTTTTTAGTCAAGATGAAGAATCTCGACCTGAAGGGCCTCTGTAAATGCAGCCTGACCCACTGAGTTCCTTCAACTGTTCGTGTGTTGCTCCAGAGTCCAGCATCTGCAGTCTCTTGTCTCCAGTCTTGGCACATCACTGGCTTAAGACTCACTTTGCTGTTGATTCACAGGGATGATGGCTCTGTATTCTTTTGTGATGTTAAAGATATGTAAAAATATTAATTAAAATCAGTTTTTGAGACATGTTTTGTCTGTTTTTGTAATTTAGATCACTGATGATGCACCAGACAGGATTTCTATGTTTGATACCCCAATTTTTACAGAAGAGTTCCTTGACCAGACCAAAGGTATTTTGATACAAATTGACTTTCCGCATTGTGCTATCTGTTGGAAATCTAAGAACAATTCTGCTTGGAGCTTAGCCCCAATGACGCTGAGGTGCAAGCCAAGATGACCCTAGGATTGGTGCTTGATCTAGTTGCCTAGTCTCTGCCATGATATTGGGATACTGGGAAGTTTATGTAAAAATCAAGATAGCAAAACTTTAAGCAATGACAAATAGTAACCATTAATGATAAATGTTAGAATTTTTAAAAAATGGAATATTCAACATCTGATTTTAGAAAGCAACTGGTTAAGAGATTCTTATTTAAGTATGGTAAATATTAATAATTACTCCAAAAATGCAAGGTCCAAGGCTATAGATAAACATGTGGGAAAGGAAAATATAGAAAAAAAAGTTCCCAATTTGTGGATGAAGGCAGGATTACATTCCTTTAAAATCAGATAATGTGATTTCCAGCGCACACCAAGCTAATTAAAATGAAAAATGACCAGTCTGTCTGATGGGTAGCTGTAGGGTCAGAAGATGGATGGTTCATGTGGGCTGAAAATGTAGCAAGTGTATGGTCTTATCTGAGGGTATTATAAATGAGCAAGGCTTGTGACACATGCTCAACTGGTAATTCTTATCAATTAGCTGTTGAACTAAACATGGACCTAATGTCTTTTGATCATTTTGGTATGAAGTAATTGCAATGAAATTATTTTTAAAGAGCTGTATGATGTAAATATTGTCCTCAAGGATATATTAAAAATAGTTCAGTTTCCTTTGCATTTAAAATAATTCAAAACACTAGTGCGTTATTTCATCAATCTCTTCGGCTATCTGGAACAGCTGTGGAAGGTTAGGCTGTAAGTGTCCAAGTTGTGAGCTGCATAGGATATTCATCAGTGTGGACATTGATAGGATGCAGGGCTGGGCTGAGAAGTGGCAGATGGAGTTCAGTCCGGAGAAGTGTGAGGTGGTACACTTTGGAAGGACAAACTCCAAGGCAGAGTGCAAAGTTAATGGCAGGATCCTGGGTAGTGTGGAGGAGCAGAGGGATCTAGGGGTCCATATCCACAGATCTCTGAAAGTTGCCTCACAGGTGGATAGGGTAGTTAAGAAAGCTTATGGGATGTTAGCTTTCATAAGTCGTGGGATTGAGTTTAAGAGCCACAAGGTAATGATGCAGCACTACAAAACTCTGGTTAGACCACACTTGGAGTACTGTGTCCAGTTCGGGACACCTCATTACAGGGAGGATGTGGAAGCATTGGAAAGGGTGCAGAGGAGATTTACCGGGATGCTGCTTGGTTTAGAGAATATGCATTATGAGGAGAGACTGAGGGAGCTAGAGCTTTACTCTTTGGAGAGGATGAGGAGAGACATGATAGACATGTATATATAAAAAAATATTAAGAGGAATAGATAGTGAACAGCCAGCACCTCTTTCCCAGGGCACCAATGCTCAACACAAGAGGGCATGGCTTTAAAGTTATGGGTGGGAAGTTCAAGGGAGATATCAGAGGAAGGTTTTTTACCCAAAGGGTGGTTAGGGCATGGAATGCGCTGCCTGGGGCAGTGGTGGAGGCAGGTACATTGGTCAAATTCAAGAGGTTGCTAGATAAGCATATGGAGGAATTTAGAATAGAGGGATATGTGGGAGGAAGGTGTTAGATGTCTTGGGCAAGGTTTAAAGGTTGGCACAACGTGGTGGGCCAAAGGGCCTATATTGTGCTTACTGTTCTATGATTCTATGGAGTAAAGCAATTGAGGATTATTCTATACTTGGATGTATGGTTGCTTTAAAGGAATTACCTTATGGTAATAAGCACATTTGCCCTCATTACTCCAGTAACTTTGAGATATCCGTAACACATTGTTTAATGTGGAAATCCCTAAATTGTTGAGAGTGGACTGCACTGTTTCCTGCCTCGTTGCAATCAAAGGAAATAGCTCAGAGGGATGTGAAGTTAAGATATTTATGAAATAAAACAAAACATGGTGGAAATACTCAACAGGTCAGGCAGCAACTGTGGAAATAAACTGTTACTGTTTTCGATCAATAACCTTTTATTAGAAGTGAGTAAACAGGCATCAGTGACCTGAAAGTTTGCTCCATTAATGCTGCCTGATTGCTGAGTATTTTGCTTCAATTTCAGACTTCCAGCATCTGTCCTGTTTTGCTTTTAGATATTTGAACTCGACCCATGGTATAATATCCTAAAATCTACTGTGTTATGACATGAGATTTGACAACACTAGACTGCTAAGCTGTATTTATTGATTAACCTATTTGGCCTTTCTTGGAAAAATAATTTTGAGCAAATTCTTTGCATGAAGATCTTAATCTGATTTTGAACAACTTTTACTTTTAAAATGCTTATTTGATATTTCAGTTTCTACTTTAATCAAGTGTTTGTTTCAATGTTTATTTAGCATATAAATTAAAAGATTAATTTGTGCCTTGTGGAATGCAATCTGTCAAAATTCTTTTCCTGTAATGTTGAAGTTGCTGGGCATTTTACAGATCCCACTGAATTGATAGCAGCAGCTGTCAGAAACTAAATTCTTGCCACAGGGATGGCCAGATCTCTGAGAAACTTTGTGGTCAGTAGCTAGCTGCTAACTCCAAATTCTAGGCCTGTTTACCCTAAATGTATATTAGTTGTTATGAAGTTGTTTTCATCATTTTTTTTTGGTATTTCCCCCTTGTGCTCTTTAGAATGGCATGAACTATCTGCATTGTTAGGGATCTGTTTCAAAGCATTGATATCAGTATGATTGGGTCTTTTTTAAATTAAACATTTGCAGTATGCTTTGGTTCTGAGTTGTTTTGAATTCTTTCTTCCCCCGCCCCCATGAATCTCATCATAACCTAGAAATATTCACCCTTTGCTCTAAAAATACTTTAAATTGCTTTAAACTGCGATTCCACGATTTACAAGTGTTTGGAATGCAGGAGTGCTGGTTTCTACTACTGCTGTATACTTGTTTTTGAAAATGTACATTAACTGGAGCAAAATGTTGAGGAAAGTGACAACCTGATCTTCTGGAATTTGAAGTTGTTTAATGGAAAAAAGAGAAATTGCTTGTCTTGTTTTGAAGCCTGAAATGTGAATCTAATTGTTTCTGTTTCTCTTGCAGCGCGTGAATCAGAATTGCGAAAATTAAGAAAGTCAAATGTAGAATTTGAAGAGCAGAATATTATCTTGCAAAAACACATAGAGAGTATGAATAATGCCAAAGAGAAATTGGAACAGGAGTTGGCACTGGAAGAGAGACAAACATTGACACTGCAGCACCAGTTGCAAGCTGTACGACAGGCCCTGACTGCCAGCTTTGCTTCTGTTCCCATACCAGGTGAGAAATAGAAGGGGTTTAAAAGAAAATTATACTAAAAGATGCAAGCACTTGCTTAAGTAAATCTTCAGATCTTTCCAAATAACGAGTAAATTGGAGTGTATTTTTATTGTTGTTCTAACAGCTTTTATCTGGTCTGACTTTCCTAGTGTTACCAGTATGATCATTGTATTAGTCTGGGAGGGGAAGAGAGATGGTGTGAAACCTGTTGTATTTTTGTCCTAAGGATATAACTACAATAACTAAGTAGTTATCCACTTTCAGAAATATTACCACTGGCCACCTGAAATGTTGGAAGTGCACAGCAAGTTAGAGAGTACCTGTAGAAAGAGTTAATGTTTCAGGTTAAAGTCTGACAAAGGGTCTTGAATGTTAACTATTTCTCTTTTGACAGTGTTTCCAGCATTTTCTGTTTTTTAAATTTTGGATTTCTAGCATCTGTGATTTTTGTTTTTCATATATCCACTTTCAGAACTCTTGTAGTGGCATATTCTCTCCTTATTCTTTTGGTGGCCTCTGCAGCAATGTCTACCTTCACTGAGAGATGGCTCTGGAGAAATGCAAGTGGTCTACATTTTCCAAATCTAGTTGACCTTTTGTCAAAGGGAGCATGTTGGTAGAGGACCTTGGTTTTTTCATATGCTACGGTGAATGAATTGCTGGTGGCTTGAGTATCGATTCTTCAGTGGTGTCAATACATGGAACCAACCCAAACATGGAAGGGCTACCCCATTAGGAGCCAAAAATGGATTTGAACTTGTCATGGACAGACAGAGATGGTCAGTGCTCACTGGAAAAAATACTGAAGTTCTTGACCATGTTTTTGTAATTGATGCAAGCACCCATGACTGTATCCAACAATTAGCTACTTGGTCCAGCCTTGTCACCGCCTCTAACTGTGATGGCAAGTCTGGATGTCCAGAAAGAAAAGGAATGCCAGATATCATAATTATGCCCACCTTGTTTGCCCCATGCCAAGTCTCCACCCAGGGCCTCCACCCAGTAGTTGGAGCCATTTGTCAGATCGGAGTGTGGATTCTGTCCAGCTGGAGGTAAAAGGGCATGATGTTCAGTGTGAGATTCAGCCAAGAGAAATCCAGGGAGCAGCACTAACCATGCACAGTTTTTTAAAAAATAATTACAGTTCTTGCAAAAAGCCTCAATTTCATCTCAGAAGGGTCTGGAGGGTCCTTTTCAAATTGGCTGTCTGCAAATATGTCTCCATGTACCTGCTTCATGATGGCATGCAAGCTGTGATCTTAACAAATGAGTTCACCAGAAACTCTCACTCGGTGTAAAATGATGTTCATCTTGCAACATGTTTCTCATTGGCAATGCTGCACCTTGTGTAGAACAAGCTTCATACTGGAGTAGAACTAATCTACAGGACAAATAGGAAGCTGTTCACCTTATGATGCGTTTCCTCCAGAACCAAGTCACCGAACTTCAGTTATTGAACTGCAGTATGCTGTTGATATCTCAGAATAGGCACCTTCAGAGGCTGAGCACCTCTTGTAACTTGATGTCTCTTGCCTTTCCTCTGTAAATGGTCAATACAAATCTCTGTCCCATAATACCTAATAATGAAGATAAACTGAGCATGATAACTTTCATGCAGCTACTTCATTCATGAATTTACCAAGTTGACTAAGAAATAAATATATCAAAATTATAACTACCTGTTTTTTCGCATGGAGTAATTTTTGAGGAAGTGAAATGGCAGCTTCTCAACACCTAGAGAGCTACTTTCCATGTTAACTGCAACTGAATGATCACAAGATTCTAATAATTGGATACATTGGGGGGTGGATGAGATTGGAAAGTGATTAAATTTTAAAATTTTATTTACAACGTGGTAACAGGCCCTTCTGGCCCAACGAGTCCATGCCGCCCATTTTAAACCCAAATTAACCTACCCGTACGTCTTTTAGAATGTGGGAGGAAACCGGAGCACCCAGAGGAAACCCACGCAGACATGGGAGAACGTACAAACTCCTTACAGCGGGAATCGAACCCCAATCACTGGTGCTGTAATAGCGTCGTGCTAACTGCTACACTTTTGTCAGTTGATCAACTGAATGTTCCATGTGATCGAGGAGTAATTGAACATCATGATTGCCATCACTTACTGGCAAGCAATCTTTTCTCTTTGATTCTCTGGGAAAATTTAATTTGGGGAGGGGTGGGATTCTACAGGGAGAAAAATCTTGGTCAATTTAGGGAGTACAGAGGAAAAGGTATTTCCTTATTTTTCACTCCCACCTCACCTTCTGTTGAAGATGATCAGATCTGTTTTCTGGAGACCCACCAAACATCAGTCATGTTATCCCATTGCCTTGTATGTGCCACAGCCAATCCAGCTAATCTTTGAATGCTTACAGCAAACCTATACACACTACGGGAACCTATTCCAAAGGCTGGTGACCTTTTCTTTAGAAAATAAGTCAGCTAATGTTCAACCTGGGTTTGTTTGCTTAATGTTTGCACTTAAACTTTTGATACTCATTATTTGTCAGTCTGTCCAGATGGGGGCACTCTGGTCTCTTTATTTTAAATGCACTAATCTGAAGGCTATAGGTTTTTCTCTTATTGAGTAAACAAAATATTATACTCCATCTCTCCTTGCCCAGCTCAGAATCTGAATCCTCGTTCTACAGGATTTGTATATTGTTAGAAAGTCCATTGTACCTTTTGGTGACTTGATGTTTGCCAGGGTTTGGTGGTGTGTAAGGGTGTGATTGCTGGTAGACATTGTTGCTTTGTTTTTTCTGCTTGAATGTATTTCTTGAAACTTTTCCATAAATCAACATCCATCTTATTTTTCTACTATGTAGGAGCCTTTCAATACATGGACATTAAATCTAAGAGACCTTGTTTCTTGCTATGCTAGCCTAGCAGAGAATAATGCATAATTGTTGCAGATCTGTTTAGTCTAGCTGCATTATCAGAATGACCAGACATTCCCATCTACTTTTTTTTTGTAATTAGGCACTGGAGAAACGCCAACCGAAGGAACACTTGATACTTACATGGCCAAACTTCACAATATCATCGAGAGCAGCCCCTTAGAATATGAAAAACTAGTTGGAAGGGTGCAGGAGATCATCAATCAGTTAGATAGGTAAGTTTTTTTTTAAAGGTAAAATGAGGAAAACCTTTTTCTTTGAATTCAAATCTTAAAGCAATCTTGGATACATGAGATTGCAGATGCTGGAATGTGGAGGGACTTGGTGGGTCACTGGGAGAAGGAGTCCTGATGATTCCTTCCCTCCCACTGATGCTGCTTGACCCACTGAATTCTTCCTGCAGATTGTTTGTTGCTTACACCAACCTTGTTCGTTCAGGTGATATTTGATCTCTGGATTTTTCTTATGGAGGAGATGAATTAATTCAGGCTGATGATCTGATGTTGCAGCAGTCCAGTGTTCTGACTCAACAGACAACTAGGATGGCCAGTAGCATTTTATCCCAAACTTGTTGGCCTTTAAAATGTTTTTCACCATGCTGTGACCTGAAGCCTTTATCTGTAAACTCCATGCTGAGATAATGCAACCTGCAGCAGGGCTTTTGAGGGTCCAAGTTGCCTAACTTCATCATCCAGAACAATCTACATGTCTCCTTCACTGGCAGTCAACCACCATTCAGCAGCTTGGTGGTGTGATTGGGGTAGCACCATGTAGAAGTGTTGGAACAGGCAATTAGTGAATTTGACTGATTAGTTGACCTGCATATTATTTTGATATGTTTATTTTTAGAATGTTAATATCATGTGGCTTTTTCTGCATGATATTGTAGCCAGCTGCTCAGTAATTTCCTGAAACCTAAGGTTTGCTGAAATATAATTGAGATTTGACTCTTATTAAGTAGTTATCCTGGTATTTTTAAAAAGATGCAAATTATTTGGTTTGTGACCTTTTCTAAATTCTTCCTTTCAGTGATAAACTATGAACATAGGAAGAAAGCTCCCAGAATGACCATATCCTTGTTACTGGATCACCTGCAGTCTGTAACTTGTGGAACTTGGGAGAAATAATGCAAATGGTTACCTTTTTAGTCTTTGATTATTGCACACATTTGGTATACCAGTTTTGATATTCTTCTAGGATGTCTGTGATTTTAATATTGCTTTGTCTTGTATGGTTGTTATGATGTTTGAAGTCTTTCAGTGTATGATATACTCTGGGGTTTGTGAATTATGTGCAAAAGTATAAGCCTTTGGGCATTCATGACTAGGGGTTTGGATTGTATTATTTTTATGAATTAACTAGTTTTTTATTAAATGGTTTGGTTTGTTTTTGCAACCAAAACCATGAGCATTTTATTTCTACTGAACCCAGGTATTACCCTAGATCTTTTAGTTTTCAGACACTATTTTACACAATTCATTATTATCCTCGTATGTAATTAGAAAACATAGAAAACCTACAGCACAATTCTAGCACAATTGTGCTAGAAAAATGGCAATAACAAGACAAAATGTCTTTAAGCTTCTTGGGGATATGAGAGATGGTGAGAGAATGGAGTTCCTGCAACACATTTCTCAAAATTACATGGCAATTTAGCAGGGCATGGGGAGTGTGCCAGTATTTATCTGAAGAAAAGTTCTACCATGGAAATGATGCAGTTGTCCTTTAGAAATGTTGGCTTTACCCTTGAACAGATTGCAAATTGTATACAGTTTGTACTCTGCACTAAACCGAATTGATCCATAAATATCTATGATATCCATTTAATTACATTGAAGTATAAAGTTCTGAAAATGAGTTTTATGATGACATTTAGAACATTTCGTGGTAGAAAGTGCATTGATATTTTTTTTTGTGTATAACAATCTCTTGCTGGTACTTGTGACCTAGCAATTCTTGTGCTAGGAAATTCATTTTAAAAATCAAGTAACATTTTATTATTTCCTTTTTAAATGATTTTCTAGCAGCCATGGAGATACTGGAAGAGGCAAGTTAACTCTCCATTGGCACCAAAGCATCTATTGAAACTTTTGTAATATTAAACTATAGTATTTTTCTCCCCACAACCTTGTCTTTTTTGAAATGCACCATTAACTTTAAGTTAGGACACTATACTGTTCATCCTCTTGTTGCCTTTATGTAACTGTAAAAAGTGTAAAATAAACACAACTGTGCATCGAAGTCACTTGTCTTTTTGGACTGAAAGAGACCGGTGGTTGTGTACACTGGTATTCTGCTTAATGAAGTTGTGATAGACTTAGATTTTCAAACATCTGAAGTGAACTTTACTGCCGTATTAGCAGAGATGTATTTTAGCGGAAACAAAGAAGAAAGTGAACAAGGTTCTTCTAATGCAGTGGTGAAGCATAAATTCTGGCATATTAGCTTATTTTTTGGTGTAAATTCTGAGAGGATAATTCTGCAAATCTGTTGGTAAAGCATCAACGATCAGGTTAATTTAAACATAATACTGGAAGTAAATAAAGGGAGCTAATGGTTTCTGCCCGTAGTTAGCATTGGGTATCATTTAGTCATTAAAATGGTGTGTTTTAAGCAAAAGCTTGTTGATAAAGAATAGCTTGAGGAGCAAGAAAATCTGATGGAGAAGATGAGGTCTGGTCTGTCTTGTAATGTAGGGAACACAGTTGTGACTATAACCACACGAACAATTGCACAAGGTTTGATTTAACTTTAATAAACTGCTTCTGCACTGTTCTTGTTCCAGTTTCAGAAAGATTAAGGCAATGAAAACCTGATCCAAATTAAAAGGGCATAATTACATTAATGGATTCAGCTATCATGTGGGTGGATGTGGGGCTGCACAAATAAACATTCATTTAAAAGTAGACACTGAGATTGCTGAGGGTTAGCTGATTCTACTGATTCTTGAGTATAATGGATCTGAATCTGCTGCATAAAACTGGCTGATGAATTACCTTCTATCACAGTAATTAATTAGTTCTTCAATGGACTTGTTTAGATTTTATTTAATTTCTGAATATTGTGCATAATCTAAGAAATGTGCATTATTCATCCTTGTTTCCTGTGAAGTACAAATTCCACCAAGACATTGCAAAAGAGATTACATAAATACCAAAAACAATTGGGATTGGGCAATAAGACACTGGGGAGGGTTTGCCCTTCACATCTACAGCACCATGCTTTTTGTAAGAAATTGGGACTTGCATTTTGATTTTTAAAAAAATTAAAACAAAATATTGTTTAGAAGGAGAGACTGATATACTGCTGTACAGAGGGACCTGGTTGTCCTTGCACATGAACCAAAGTTAGCATGCAGGCAAAGCCAGTAATTGGGAAGATGAAGGGAATGTTGGCCTGTATTGCAAAAGATCTGCAACATAAGGGTTTTGCCACGATTGTTCAGTGTTGGTGGGACCAGACCTGAAGTACTGTATATAGTTTTGGTTGCCTTACCTAAATGAGGGTTATATTAGTGCTGGAGACAGACCAGAGAAGGTTCATTAACTTGTTTGCTGGGGTGAAGGGATTGTATTATGAAGAAAAGTTGAGTGGGTCAGGCAATCCACTTTCTGTGGAGTTTGTAAATGAAATTGAAGACTTACCAGTGAATGTGCTGCCTTCTGATCCAATAATGGAAGGATATTCAATGAAGCAACTGAGGTGTTTGAGTCCAGGATACTACCCTCCGGATTTTCTGCAGTAATGCTCTGGGATTGGGATGACTGACCTCCAACAACCAAGGACTTTGTGCAAGGTATGACTCTGATTTTGACTGTTTTTCCTAATGCACATTGAATTTTGCTTTACTAGAGCTCTGTGATACCACACATGGTCAAATGCTGTATTGATATAAAGGGCAGTTACCTTTGCTTTACCTCTGGAATTCAGTATTTTGATCCTATATCCTCCTGAGTTCAGTTTGAATTCGTTAAATATGGGTTAAACTAGTCAGGCTTACACAGCAGTACAACCCAGAACCCTAAGAATGAGTGAATGCTATAAACAAAATATAAGTGCAAACATCACAAATAACATGCTACAAGATATTAAAGATTATGTAATACATGAAATACCACCAAATACAGGAATCAATATAACATCTCAAGGTCTTCAACCTGAAATGTTAATTCTGTTTTTCTTCCTACAGATGTGGCCTGATCTGGTGAGCATTTCCACATTTTTAACTTGTATATAATATCCATACTCACTGGCAATCCTCAAAGGAGCTCATTGCTATCTATGCAGGTGATTGTCACTGTCCAGTTTTCTTGTGAGTTTCCCTTTAACTTTAAATATCATGCACTCTAATATTAAATGATTTTGAACATCATGTGGAGGTGTCTGTTCCCATATAGGCACATATAATCCTGTCCACAGCTCCTTACAACTGCCAAAGTTTGCCCTGAATCATTTTTTTAAATACAAAAATCATACCTGTGACAATTTGATGCAACATCCCTTTCAACTTTTATTTTAGATTAAAACATCTTTATCTTGGATTTGCAATAATTAGAGAAGATTATTTAATTCATCATTCATTCCCATGTCAGTGAATCAGTATTCTTAAAGGAATGTCATTCTCTTTGACCATTATCACACACAAGTTTTTGGATGAAGGACATCTAGGTTTATCAGCATTCAATTTGAAAAGTAGTTGAAAAGATTTCATTCCAGCAGTGGCTTGAACATTAACATTGCCAAAGGCTTTGTGGATGATTCTAGATGTGTTGCAATTAAGGTTATGTTTCTCTACGCACTTAAGTTTGTGGACAGCCCACCATAGGGGTTCAGAGAAGGAAAAAGTTCATTTTCTTCAGCTTGCAGCCTATTTTAAAAGTTCATCTTTAAAAAGTCCCATGGCTCCTTATGATGGGATAAAATTTTGACTTAATGTTGACTTATGAGTTAAATGTGGTGTTGCCATGGGTTTGCCTATACTTGATTGGATCAAGGCTATTAGCAAAGCTTGAACCAAGCAGTCCTGATGAAATCTAACCTCAGTATTAATGAAGCAGCTTATTAGTGAGTAAATGCCAATCAAAAGCACTACTGAGGAGACTCTCGATCACTTTGCTGATCACTGATTAGACAATAATTAGCTGGATTGGATATATCCTTTTTTTGGGAACAGGACATCGCTGAGTGACGTTCTTATTTTTGAGTAGATGCCTTTGTAACTCTTGGTACAGCTTGGCTAGAAGAGTGGTGAATTCTAGAGGTCTTCAGTATAGTAGGTGGGATGTTGTCTGTTCCTATGACACAAGATTTTGCAGATGCTGGAATCTGGAGCAACACACAAAGTGCTGGAGGAACTCGGTAGGGCAGGCAGCATCCTCATGCCTGTGGCCTCTTTTCCCCTTCCCCACCCTCATGACCTGCCAATCTATTCCCCGATTCCTTCCCTTTATTCCATGGTCCACTGTTCTCTCCTACTGGATTTCTCCTCCTTCAGCCCTCAGCCTCTTCTACCTATCAACTCTCAGCTTCTTGCATCTCCTCCCTCCTAACTACCTTCCCCCCCCCCCCCCCTCACCTGGACTCACCTATCACCTGAACTTGCCTATCACCAGCCTGCATGTGCACCTCCCTCACCCCTCTTATTCTGGCTTCTGCCCTCTTCCTTTCCAGTCCTGATGAAGGGTCTTGACCCAAGACATTGACTGTTTATTTCTCTCCATAGATGCTGTCTGACCTGCTGAGTTCCTCCAGCACTTTTTGTGTGTGTCTGTTCCTATGGTTTTGTGTTCGGTGCTCTAGGTAATTTCTTTACATATAATCAATTGAACTGGCTGAAGATGGGTTTCTGTAATGGTGGGGGTGTTGGGAGGATGCATGATGAACCATCCATTCAATATTGCAAGAAATTATGACTCGGCTCCAAATATCTAAGTCAGTCAGTCATGGGATTAGAAAAATGGTGGAGAGGTAGACATGGGTGTTTTCTGCATATCATATTGCTGAGAGGGTAGAATGGACTGGAGCAAAAATGATAAATTCATGGAAAACTAGAGCTGACTCTTCAGCATGGAAAAAGATGACATAGCAGAAAGTTTAATGGTATCATTGGCATAGATAGAGGTCACATGATGTAATATCAGCAAAGATGGTGGCATAATTGCCCAGGATTAATGCCACAGTAAGACTGGGTAGACAAAGGAACAATGCTGTGAAACTGTGGACAGAGAATAAGGAATGCTTAGTGCAGCCTACAATGGAAGTACCATTTTGGAAGGCCAAACCAAGTTGAAGTTCCATGGGCAAGAGGATAAAGTTAGAACTGCAGTGATGTTCAGGGGGAAATGGGTCAAAGGTGGAGGAGGAGTGGTGATTTGGTGGCTGAATTAAGACCTGATGAAAGCAGAGTAAGTAAATGCCTCAGACAAAGAAGTCATTAATATTGTGAGTGGATAAGGCAACCAGGAGAGAAATTTGAGTAATTTGGAAGGAGACAGACAAAACAGGAAATGAATCATTCACAACCTCAGGACACGAAACTGAATCAAAGGTAATACATTTCATTTGAAATGCAGTCATTGTTTGGTAGACAAAGCAATACTTGCGCACACCATTATAGCACAACTAGCCAAAAAGATTTGACCAGAGAGTCCACTTTGTTCATTCACGTTTATTGGGATATGCTCGCAAAGACAATGGAGAACACCTTGCTCTGTTTCAATAAATAAAAAAAGAATTTTATATCACCTGTAAAGGAAGATAAGGCCTTGGTTTAATTTTTCATATGAAAGCTATTACCATAGTTAATAAAGAACTCCTTGTGTACTGTAATGATTTAGATTTTAGTCTAAATTATGTCTAGGAAAGGGACTTCATAATTTTCAGACTTTGATGCAATAGAACAACCTTAGATCTAAGCTGATATGGAGAACAAACCTAGAACTAATACAGAAAAGATGACCAGCTGACCAAAAACTAACAACAGGATTTACCTTCCCTTCACAGCCATTGTTACTAATGTGAAAAAGACCAAGACTTCCCACAGCAACAGAGGAGCACTTCCAGGATCACAAACTAACTGTTCCAACAGCACAAGGTTTATACAACTCAAAATTGTGCCTAGGTTTTGGCCATTGAGAATAAACTTGAGAAAGGATATGCCATTGTCTGTAAAACATTCTCTTTACTGTAATATGATGGAGAAACTTTGCTTGTGCCAAACAGGTGTGGAAGTTACGATAAAGACGGCCTCTGAGCAGGGACTAGTGCCCCCGAGTTATAATTCATTTCCATAAATTTACAAGATTTTTAGATGGAAATGTAAAATATTTAGGTATTCCCCTTGTTGGTTTGCCCCAGGAATGTATGCAGCCAAACAAAATAGGTGGCTTCCTCGCCTGAAGGATTCCTTACCAACTTTTGAGAACCAGTCACTGACGATCTGAGACAGGGTGCATGGTTGGTTGTCCTTTTGCTTTGGTCCCCAGCATCTTCAGGGAAGGTCCTATTTCTCTTCTGCTCAGAAACTTCATGCTGAGACCTTGGTCACAGGTCTGACTTCCTATGGTGCTGAGTATTCAAGTCCCAATATATTGAGGTATTTTTACAAGTTCAAATCTCATAAACAGCACCTTTAGGAGCACATTGTAGTTATTTTTGATGTTGGCGTAGAGCCCATTTCAAATGAATAAAAAATTTCCTCGTGATTTGTGTTATGTTAATTTAGATAACTTACAGAATAAATGATTACATGAATCACAAATATTGCAAACTGTCTCTTTTAGCTCAGTTTACAAATCCTAAGCCATCTGCAGCTCGTATAAACGGATTAGTTATGCAGTTATAAGAATTTAACCGCATTTGGCGGGTCTACAGCCATAACTAAACACTGAAGGTTATCCTATAAACCCTGATTCATTGCTTTCAGAGTTCCAAACGTATCAGCAGCAGTCACGATATATGTTTGGAGACCTCTGGTGCAGTCAAGCAATATAAAGAGCGTAGTATTTGGCAGATTTAAAATGGTTCTACTGGGGCTGCGTTTCAAATGGCTCCCACACTGAAAATGGGAAATGGCTTTTCACTATTTCAGGCAATATAGTATTGTCATCTCTTGCAGCGAATATTTATAGGGCGTTGTAGCATTAACGGTTCAGGCTCGTAATTCATTTTCATTCCTGGGGAAATGAAGTACACCAGTAATTTCATATTATTCAGTATTTTATTTACCTATTATTGTGCAGGTTGAGCCAGGAAATGTTACGTAAAATGGAACCACTTTCCAACATGAGGGCAATAATGAGACATTATTTTGGAAGTGATGGTGACTAAGAACTACAACGGGCGCATTATATGGTAACATTTTATAACATAAATATTTCACAAGTGCAAAAATCAAAATTCTATTCACAGAGCCATGAGATGCCACTTAATAGTTTCGCTTGACATTCCGGAAATTAATGACATTTTTTTCCGAGTAGAAATGGCTCGTGAATGTATTAAAAGCAACGCGCTGGTGACAGCGAGTTCCGGGCATTCTTTCACTTAGGCAATCAGCTTTGGTGAAAAGAACTGACACAGCAAAGTTAACCCACTACAGCCAAGGTGAGACTGGTGTTGTAGAAGAAGGCTTGTTTCTACTTCACCAATGTTTAAAACGTCCAGGCCTCTTTTGTTCCATATTCACTCTGTTAATTGTCCTAAAGACTTCCTTGAACACATCTAATTTATACAATCAAAATCAGAAAATGCTGGAAATAATCAGCAGGTCGGGCAGCATATGTGGAAAGGGAAACAGAGTTAATGTATTAAGTGCTTCCAGTATTTTCTATTTTTATTTCGGATTTCCAGTATCTATAGCATTTTTATTAAGAGCCTTGTATTAAGAGAAGCACACATCCGGTGCAATTCATCATGGGCCAACAGAGAACTTTCTGCAACCTTAATTAAATTGCTGGCAGCAGTCTCCTGTGCAGTTTATTCTAATTTAACCCACAGTGATACGAAGACATCGCTTACGTGCAAACATAGCGTAAGGAACTTCTCAGCTTCAGTCACTCCAGTGGGGTCTGAAACAGTTAAGATTTCCCTGCACATTTTCTCATTATCTTGTTCCCTCATTCCTAGAATTTTGCCTTACTCGATCGTTTCTTCAGCTTCCAATGTAGCCGAATTTAATCTCCTTTTGGATCCCATCTGAGGCAGCTCGCCCATCTCCCGCACCACGACCGCGAGCATTCAGGACAGATAAAAACCCTTGAGATGCCGTTAATCCGAAATTTTAAGGGGAAGCGCCACGTAACCACCACTCAGATCGATAACGGAGCTCTCCACAATACATGCTGGCTGTTGAATTTCTTTTTCAACTTTGCATGGGGAAACTTTGGGCATCAGGTAATATTTTTTCAACAAGCCCATGTTCAGAACTTCCCAACGCACTGAACATTTACAACAACAGTTTGTATTTAAATAATGCCTTTAACTTAAACCAAGGGGCAAAAAAAAATCAAACACAATTTCGGACAGAACCACATCATGAGACAATAGTGCAGATGACCAAGAGTTTTGTCAATGCGGTAGGTTTAAGGAGCATCCTTAAGGGTCAAGGAGAAGTAGAAAACCATGAGGGTCCAGATGGAACCGGACTGATATTTCAGAGTTTGGATCTCGAGAAGATTATGGATACAGGAAGAAGCAAACATGTTGAAGGACCCAAAAACAATTTTAGATGGTTCAAAGTGTTGGTCAGCAAACCCAGGAGCTTGATAAAGTCAGCACCTCTGGCTATATGATGGATTGCAATGCAACCAGGCAGGTGAAGTCCCACCAGCTGGATGAGAGGGAAAGGTGAGGGAGGTAGATGGTGTAAGGAGAGAATTAAATTTTCTAGGAGTGATATTTGATTCCTCCTTAGTATGTGCAAAAGTGTGGATAGAAAAGTAGCTTCTGAAATGGATTGCTATATCTGCTCATCCTGGCTGGATAATTGGTCAGTCTTGTACTGCACCATATGTATTGTGGCATTTTCCTTCTCCCACCCCTCGCCCTGCTGTCTGCTTGCTTAAGAAATTTACAAGCAGTAAGGACAAATTGGCTGCTTGTCAACGCTGGGAAATGCTGTCTGTTTTTAAATTGTATCTTGACAGAAAGGTCACAAGAGATAAGAAGGTACCAGCTGGTATCATGGAAAAGTACTGGGATAATGGGTTTCAAGGGGATAAAAGTGGGCAGGGGTACTCTCAGTTTTGGCTGGAGTTGCAACCAGACCTGAGGGGCAGACAGAGAGAGAGACAGAGAGAGAGAGAGAGAGAGAGACACAAGAGACACAGCTGTTGGACACCTGGGGCTCCCTTCGGCATCAAGTAGATCAGTTCACTGAGTGGTTGACAAGTATTCTTTGTATCCTGTCCTTCTGTAGGTACTTAAAGTAGTTAATAAGTAGTTTTTATACAATTCTAATGAAGTAATTTTTGGAACTTTAATTCATGTACAGTGCCTCCTTTGTTTGCCAATACCTCTTGCTGCTCAATCAGAAGAACAAAGAAGGAATTTTAAAATATTTTCGTTAATGTGGTTGAGCACACCATCTGTAAAGACTTGAAACAGGTCAGGAAGAATGAGGAGGGAAAGGTGACATTTGCCACAACTTCCCTTCAACCATGTGGTTCTTGAACTAACCTGCAAAACCCTAATCACAACAGTTTAGCAACACTATGACTACTTTGCTCTGAAATTAATTTTGATTTTTTGGTTCTAATTGTTCTTTCTTGTAAAAATTGCATATAATTTATGTTTATGTTTTTACTTGTGAATGCTGCCTATATGATGCTATGTGCCTGTGATGCTGCTGCAAGTAAGCTTTTTCATTGCACCTGTGCACACATGGACTTGTGCATATGACGATAAACTTGACTTTGAAAGGATGTCAAAAGCAACTTTGGAAGGAGTTATTTTGGTGTCCTTACAGTCATAGGGTGACCCAGGAAAGATGAAAATAAACTTGGAAGTCAATAACAATTTCAGGGCCCTTGAAGAGGAAAGTGAGATTGTTTGGGGAAGGTAGTTTGCAAAGATTAAGACATTTGATGTTTTGTTTTGAGAGAGGCTGATGACAGAATTTGGAACAGAGATGCAAGTACCTGAGAAGAGAGAATTGTCAACAGTATCAGCAAAAAAGGCAAGGAAGGTCAATGGTGGTTAGCAGTTTTGTGAGAACAGATTCAAGTGGATAAGAAGTGGCTTCATGAATGAAATGAGCCTGGAGAGGGCCAGAGGGCTGACAGGAGGCAAACTACAGATGGATGCAACTTCAGAGGTGGGGCTGAAGGGAACAAAAGAAATAACAATCGCAGTTGGGATCATCTCTGATCATTCTCTGCACACACTTCCCCACTCCCTACACCTCCAAATAGATTCAACCAAGAGAGAAAGCTCTTTCCCTTTGCAATAACAGCTGCACTTTCAGATTCTCAGTTGTTTAATCTCCACTGTCATGGCATTTCCACAATCACTGATCTCAGCAACACCATCACCTCTGTCTTTGACTCTCTTGTGCTCTTTAAAGCTATTGTTTTCTCCCCAGCGGGGTCTTTCGTGTATTTCTCTTCACTGTTCCCATGCCAAATGGACACAGCCTTGAATAGAAATGATGGAGAACTGGTTTAATCATACTTTGTCAGATTTGGTTGGACCACACAAAGTGCTATCAGGTCCTTCTTTCCTCTGCCAAAGCTGCTCATTGTTCCAGGATTAGCCTGAGATGTAAAGATGACTCCTGCCTTCCTTCTTCTACTGCAAACCACCTTCTTCAATCCCTCTCCCCATCTCTTCCACCTTCATCTCTGACAAAAAGTGCAATGAGCAAATGGACTTCTTTGTCAACCTGCTGCTTCCTTCCACTCTAGCTCACCATGCCAAAATTACGGCAACTCAGTAATAAAAGCATTATCAACAAGTTGTCAAGGAGCTTTTTACGTACCAGCAACAATAGAAACACAACGAGCCATGTTTAAATGTTAGACTCTATTTATTAATAACTACTTGTAATAATAAGAAAAACGTTAGATATCAGACATTAACCAAAGTGTGTGTGTGGCAAGTTCCCAAACCCCAAGTCTAGGAACAGTTCTCAAAGTTCAGTTCCGTCAGTCACGAAACAAGATGATGAGCAAAGGCTTTTGAAAACCACATTAGAATGTAGAGAGAAGGAGTTTATGAATTCCACATGTTCCACGACGGAAACAATACCAAACCCCAATCGCCGAAGAACTCCGTTGCTTCGGAGCTATCTGCCACTTCAAGGACACTCAATACGTGGCCGCCCCAGATAAACCTGATTCCTGGTACAGGTTAACAACAAAGTGGACTCCACAGATTGCTCCGAAAATCCATGTTTGGATTGTAAAGCGACAGTCACAACAATTGTGCTTCACTCGTAGATACAGAGACTGGCCGTCAGTGCTACCAATTTTTACGTCCCTCTCGCTCACTCTCTCTCCCAGTCTGTGCCGTTGCCAGCACTTCAGTGAATCCACCTTCAGACCCTTACATCATTCCAGTTAGAGACGCTTTCTCGCTTCCACTCGTAGCAGTCGGATAAAGCCACACACACTACCTCACTACTGTTCAGGTGCCTAAAAAGGACACTCATTAAGGAGCAACCTGGCTCATAACAAAATCATGTCAAGGTATACATTAAATCAGTGACTGCTATTTTGTGTCAGCTGGGAACATAATTGACAAGAAAGATGTACATAAGAATAATCTCAGTCTTTGAGTTGCTTTGGATCAAATTGACCTTTTAAAACAAGATGAAGAATATTTTATTTTTTTTATTCTTCTCCGGTGAGAACTGACTATGACTCTAACAGAGAAAATAAGTTTAATTATTATTTTTCTTTGGGAAAAGGGCAGAATGTTTCTACTGACCTTTTGTGATCGTATGTACTATTTTACTTCACATTCATGGTCAGACATGGCATTAAGTAATAATATAATTCATCAAAAATAAAGAAAATTATCAAATTATTCAGAGTTCTTACGTAGCAGGATATCAAAACTCATAACTAATATATTTAGTTTCCAAAATCACTAATTTAAAACAGACAAGATCTATTTATAAAAAACTCATTATGCTTATAAAATGGGAACAAAATCAACAGCACACCTACACATAATGCTGTCATGACTAAAATAATTCTTCTTCCTGTACAAAAAAAATCTTATAAACCACCTTGTTTTATAAAATTCCAGCTCGCATCTGAAGGCATTAATAATCTGCAATCTAACAGTGGGAGATGGTTTCTCAGAACACATCTTAACATGATATTTTTTGCTATGATACAGCTTGACAAAAGGTGGCGCCACAGCACATTTTATAAATTATAAATGCTCTTGGTTACAGAGCCCAGTTGCTGATAACACATCATCCAAGAAATATTGTGGTAATTATTTTTTCATGCAGGGCTGTGATTGTGGATAATGCCAAAAGCCTTTTCTGCAGGTAGCAGTATTGTTAAAGATGTTTTGCCTGCTTTGAGATTTAGTTGTGCTCATGGAGCTTTGACATGTACACTATTTGGCAGGGATGGAGCATCCTACACTGTCATGGTTTATAATCCATGCAGGCGGAGGGCAGGAGAGGGTTTGTCAATATGTCTACTATTTATAGCCCTTGTTGTGTTCTGTCCTAGGTAGGAGCAGGTTTAGCAAGCTCAAGCGTCTCACTGCTCAACACAATATTATTTAGTTTTGTTGGGCATTCTGCCACATACCACTCACTGTTTTTGGCAAATTCTGCTGTAAGTATTAATCTGGTTCAAATATGTTCATTAAAGGAGGAAGTCCATGGCTCTTACTCCGTCTGGTCTGGGCAATGTTTTGATTCCTAACTGAACTGTGGAGTGAGCTGCTAAGTTGTATTCAACCTTTGAGAACAAAATCAGACAGATACGGCAGATAGCATAACCTACCCCGTGAAGTTGGGGATTTCTTACGTTAGGAGAGCTGCCCTCAGACTAGACAACCAATTACCTGACACAATCATACACAAGCTACATCCCAGACTTCTCCCTCATGATCCCAAGGTATATCTTGACCTGTTGACAGTATCTATCAGCAGAGAGGCACAGTGGTATACAATCAGAAGGCAGAGGCTTTGGGAATCCTTAAGAATGATTCTAGATCCCATGAAATCTCATGGTATTAGGTCAAATCTTGCTGATTCCCACATACTGTCCTTTGATGAATCAGTATTACTCCATGTTGTATGCCACTGGGAAGAATCACAGAATGTAGCTTCATAATCCAATGGCTGACCAAGCCACCGATTTGGATCTGTGGCGGCTTATGATAGGTCCAACAAGAGGCATAAAATTACATTGATCTACTGGTAGTAGGTACATTCGAACATAACCATATGATCATATACTTAGGAGTTCCACTGCATGCATGATTGTCTTTACACAGTCTCCATTGTGTCATAGAATCATACAACATGGAAACAAGTCGTTCTGCTCATGTCCGCCACAGTCATCAAGCACCCATCTACATTAATCGCACCTTCATTCTCCTCAAATTCGATCAACTGCCTCTACACACTAGGGGCAAGTTACAGCGGTCAATTAATCTAGAACCCACACATCTTTGGAATGTGGGATAAACCCTGGGTTCAGAGAGGAGTATGGAAAGGCACAGCAAAGACACAAGCATGGCTAATAGTGAGTTGTCAACCTATTGAAGCTACGGCACATAATTACGTGATTGCTAAACAGCAAAAGCATCATAGAACAAAGGTAAGCAATCCCACAACCAATGGATAAGATCAAATCACCATATCCAATTGTGAATGGTGGTGGCCAAGTAAATAACTAATTGGAAGAGAAGGAGGGGGGTCAAAGAACATCATTCTCCCTAGTGATGGCAGAGTTCAGCACCTGCATGCCAGTGACAAGGCTGGAGAACTGAAGAACCACATCCACAGAATTAATCTTCAGTAATTTTAATTCAACATGTGATGGGAATGGGTGGGAAAACTGAATACTGAAAAGGCTGTGGGACCTGACAATCTCCTAGGTGTAGTGCAGAAGATGATTTCAGGAACAACTAAGCCTTTAGTTGAGCTGTTCCACTGCAGTTACAACTCTGGCATCTACTCAACAATGTGGAAAATATTCTAGGTATACCCTGTCCACAAAAACAGGACCAACCAATCTGGATATTTATCAATCCATTAATCTATTGTCAATCATCAGCAAAGCAGTGGAAAGTGTTGTTGACAGTGCTATTAAGTAGCAATCTGTCCCAATAAACTGCTCACTGATGCTCAGTTTGGCTTTGCCAGGCTCCAAATCTCATTACAGCTTGGTGCAAACAAGCACTGAATTCCAGACTTGAGGTGAGAGTGACTGCATTGTTATCTTGGTATCATTGTAGCATCTGACCAAGAGTGGCATCAATTGGAAATTTCTGCACTTGCTATAGTCATATCTACTTCAAAGGAAGACAGGTATTTATTGGAGATCAATCATCTCAGCACCAGGACATTACTGCAGTTCAGGGCAGTGTCCTAGCCCAACAATCTTCAGCTGCTTCATTAATGCCCTTCCCTCCCAAAGTATATTTAATAGTTTCAACTCAGGCCATAAGTGGGAATGTTTACTGATCACTATATGGTTTTCAGTTCTATTTATATTCCAACTATACAGAATAACCTTCTGTGACATTCAATGCCTTTACCATTGCTAAGTCTGCCATCATCAATATCCCAGGTAGAAACTTAGCTGGACCAGCCATATAAATATTGTGGATACAAGAGGAGCTTAGAGGCTTGTATTCTTGCTGCAAATGACTCCCCTGCTTCTCCCAAGGCCTTTCCATCATCTCCATGACACATCAAGAGTGTGATTGAATACTCTCAACTTGTATGGATAGTGAAACTGCAACAACACACAACAGATTCAATACCATCCAGTGCAAAACAGATTTCCCTATATGTTCACTCCATCATCTAGCAGAGCACCGTGGATGTTAAATATGGTATCTACAAAATGCCTGCAGCAATTTGCAAAAGATATTTTTGACAGGAATTGCCAAGTCTCCCATACTCATGACTTCTACCATTTATGGCAATTGGCACATAGATACACTGCCACCTGCAAGTTGCCCTCCAAGTCATGCATTATTCTTACTTGGTAATATGATACTATTCCTTCTTGGTTGCTATGTCTAAATACTGAAACCGGCTATGTAACAGCATTGTGGGAATACCACCACCATTCATACTTGCAGTGGTTCATGAAGTTAGGTTAATAGCACTCCCCAAGGGTAACGTCAGCAGGCACATCCTGTAAATTAATAAAAATTGTTTAAATTACATGGTTCTCCTACCAAGCCACTATTATAAAAACAGATGACAGTACTGATGACATAATTGAATTGCAATATTTAGATTTACTTTGTGCCCCAACCTATTTGCAATGGGAGGCATTAAGATTGCTGAAGTGGTAATGTGGATTCAGTTGATTTTAGTCTTTCTTGCATTTCATTCCTCTTCTGGGGAAAACTGCAGGTAACTCTAGAAAAAGCTGAACAGATAGATTATGGTGTTGTATGGCATAGAAACAGGCCCTTCAGCCCACCAAGTCTATGCTGACCTTTTTGCCCATCTAAACTAAACAACAGGAATACTACAGTGTTACAGGAATGTATAAATTGTGTATCAATACTAACAATACAATAAATCTTTAACACAGAGTCATCAATCTGATATAATAAACTTTCCACAGGTGCTGCATGACCTGGTGAGTGTTTCCAGCATTTTCTGTTATGTTCAAATTTCCAGGCATCTCCAGTTTTTTTTCAGTTTTCAGATCTCTGTGGAGATTAATTTCAGCCCAAAACACAGTAAACAATCAAACAGTATAGAAATTATGACACCAGGCTTTTTGTTAATAAGAAAAACTACAAGACACATAGTTAAGCAAATTAAGACAGAATAAAGATAATTGAAATAAGCAAAGAAATAAAAATCTAAGTTTCAAAATGGGCAAGGGAAATCAAGCGTTTCAGGCACCCAACAATCGATCAGATGTATTTTTGGCTTTATATCTTTTAATTGTAATTAACTTTCGCTGTTTTAAGATGATTTGTTCCAGGAATTTCATCAGAGTCCATTGGCATTTTGACTCACCATTGAAGAGTAACTGTCTGATGCAGGTCAGATTCCTGGAACCAGATTCCAAGCAGCCAAAAGCTACCATAATATGTGATGAATACAAAGTGCAAGCTCTGCTTCATTCTTAACAGCATTTATTGGGCAACAAGCCAAATATAAAATCTAGAATTAATGTTTATTACTTTACATAGTTATTTAATGAATAAATATAAACTTTCAAAACAATTCTGACGGTAAATGTTAAGATATACAATTTAATGCAGCTTTTAAACCACTTCACTCATCACTTTAAGGACAATCTACATTTTGGTGGTACTTATACTATTTTAGACTAAAGTTATGTAGCTCAAAAGAAAGATGGTGAGGAGTGGTATCTTGATAGTGAGACATTATCACTGCTCTTAGATGTGGCATCATAAGTTCAGGATATTCTCACTTATGGATTTATACAGTATTTCTTTCATTAACATTTGAACATCTCAATTGTATGCTAACTTATAATTTGAGGATGATCAGAAATCCAATGCACAAACGCTTACAGATTCACCTTAGAACATAGAACATTACAACACAGTACAGGCCCTTCGGCCCATGACGTTGTGCCGACATTTTATCCTGCTCTAATATCTAACTCACCCTTCCTTCCCACGTAGCCTTCCATTTTCTCTATCATTCATGTGGCTGTCTAAGAGTCTCTTAAACGTCCCTAATGCATCTGTCCCCACAACCTTGGCCGACAGTGCGTTCCACGCACCCACCACTCCGGTTTCCTCCAACATTCCAAAGGCGTACAGGTTAGGAAGTTGTGGGCATGCTATGTTGGCACCGGAAGTGTGGTGACACTTGCAGGCTGCCCCCAGAACACTCTATGCAAAAAGACGCATTTCACTGTGTTTTGATGTACATGTGACTAATAAAGATATCTTAAAAAAAACTTACCCCTGACATCCCCCTTATACCTTCCTCCAGTCACCTTAAAATTATGCCTCCTCCGGTTAGTCATTGTCGCCCTGGGAAAAAGTCTCTGACTGTCCACTCGATCTATGCCTCTTATCATCTTGTACACCTCTACCTTACATATTGTAGATTAATAATGTTTGTTAATGGCAATTGTTTATTCCCCCTATTAGATAAGGCTCACCATCTTGCCCAAAGTGTTGGCAACCTCTCCCATTACTCTGGGTTGCCATTCTTTGTTCATCTGCAAGGTATCTCGGCAGCTTTTATCAGAGAATCAATAGCACAGTACAGCACAATACTGGCCCTTCGGCCCACAATGTTGTGCCTACCTTTAAACCTCCCTAAGACTATCTAACCACTTCCTCCCACACATCCCTCTATTTTAAATTCCTCCATATGCTTATCTAACCATCTCTTGAATTTGACCAATGTACCTGCCTCCACCACCGCCCTAGGCAGCGCATTCCATGCCCCAACCACTCTCTGGGTAAAAAACCTCCCTCTGATATCTCCCTTTAACTACCCACCCATTACTTTAAAGCTATGCCCTGTTGTATCGTGCATTGGTGCCCTGGGAAAGAGGCGCTGGCTGTCCACTCTATCTATTCCTCTTAATATTTTATACACCGCTATCACGTCTCCTCTCATCCTCCTCCCCAAAGAGTAAGGCCCAAGCTCCCTTAGTCTCTCCTCATAATCCATACTCTCCAAACCAGGCAGCATCCTGGTAAATCTCCTCTGCACCCTTCGCAACGCTTCCACATCCTTCCTATAATGAGGCGACCAGAACTGAACACAGTGCTCCGAGTGTGGTCCAACCAGAGTTTTGTAATGTTTGTTAATGGCAATTGTTTATCCCCCCCCCCCCCATTAGATGAGGCTCACCATCTTGCCCAAAGTGTTGGCAACCTCTCCCATTACTCTGGGTCGCCGTTCTTTGTTCATCTGCGAAGTATCTCGGCAGCTTTTACTCGACATTAAAAGGCGCTATGTAGATGCATTGTGTTGAACTCCTGTGTTTTCGGGTGTGGGGGGCGGTGGCGGCGGCAGCAGGCCGACCCCTCAGCGCCGAGCCCGACGCCCGCCGCCCGCTGTCATCCCGCCAATTCCCCGCTCACGCCGCCTGACCGTGACGTCAGCCGGACCCGGGGCTGCTCCCCGACAAAATGGCGGCGCGGAGTAAGCGCTGAGGCGAGGGGTTGTGGTGCCGGTGAATCGACGCGGTCCGCCTGTCGCCACCCGGTTACGCGGCCACAGGGGAAGCGGGAGGAGTTGTGTATAGAGCCGATCGGAGGGGACAAATCCGCCGGGGGAGCGGGCGAATTGGTGGCGGGCAGCCGCGGAGAGGAGCCATGTCTCTGCTTTGTGTTGGAGGTAAGGCTGCTCATCTCCTCCGCCCGGCCGGCCCGACCCGACCCGACCCGACCCGACCCGACCCGCCACTCCACTCGCTCCCTGGGCACGGCCATCACTTATCAATGAATGAATGGATGGATATCAGCCGTCTCTATAGAGTCCGGGGGGAATCGCCCACGTTCATCTGGACCCCCCTCCCCCGCCCACCGAAACAGTCCCCCAGCCCTTCCCTAATCAAAGGGGGCGACTTGGCAGAGTGAGCGAGGGGCTTGACTTGTCATGAGGGGAGGGGGTTCTTTCTGGCGTGTCCGCCTTTACAAACGTGCCAGCTTTCCCTCACTTGCACCTGCAGTAATGGTCATGGTTGCACTTTTGGTTTTACAAGGAATAGTAGATCGTGTGCCTGCTTTCCTTTTTATATTTTAAAATGTGCTGCGCGTTGAGGCTGTGGGGTTTATGAATTGGAGACACTCTAGTGCCGTTAGCATTTATGAATGAATTCGCTGCAGCCCATCCATCGTAGAATAAATGCTCATTCGGGGGTTTGGTTGACTGATTTCCTCCCTATCTTTTGCATTTGAAATCTAGGACTTTTGCAAGAACCCTTGCTGTGGAATGCCTCGCTCCATATCTTTTTAAAGAACTGTGGTGATTCGACCAAATAAGCTTATTGAATAAATTTGTTAAATAGCTTGGGGAATTTAAAAAAAATGCAAAGCTAAGTTATTCCTGGTATGGTTTTCAAATCTTGTAACTTTTAGTCCATATTTTTGTGGTATATACTTTTTGAAGGCTGTTGCTTTCGCATAAAATGGTCGACAGCTTAAATATTAAAACAAAAACCTGGCTAATACAACTAAGGATTTTCAGTACTCGTGTACTTGGTGCTTTGGGTGTGGAAGTGGAATAAATGGAGACGTCACGGCACCTTGCTGCAACCCATCAGGCAGTGTAGTACAGTACCATAGACAGCTCTTCCCTCTAAGCACCACTGGCGAATTGTTCCTCTCAAAGTACATGTGTGCTATTCGATTTCTTATGCAACACCGCCTTTTGCAAAGCGCTTGACAATTTCAAGGGAGCAGGCTGAGGCATTTTACAGAAGTAAAGTAAACCAATTTTTGGGAGACTGTTGAGGAAATCACTAGATTTGCTGTACTTGGGATTAAAACGGTCAAAATTCCTGTTACATTAGCAATTTGTGGTTTAATTTTGGTAGAAGTTCTAATTTTTATTCTCCCCTGATAAAATTGAATTTAATATTTAGATCATTTTGTCCAAGGTCAGCACCCGTTTTCTGGAGTGCAGTAATTGAACGTATAGAATGCCAGTTTTAATTGCTTATCAATTAATTGTGGTACTTATCATGTGAAAAATATTTTGAATTAGATTGGATTTGACAATTGTACAATAGAATTCTTTAATATTTTCCCATCAATTTTGGATTCCTATGGAGCTATGTGAATTATGCTGCAGCAATTTGTAAGAGGTCATTAATTTAGAAACAGTAATAATGTTTTTCTGATGTTTCCTTAACTGAGATATTGAACAAGTTCCTAGATGCCCAATGTTATTATTTTCCCAATGATTCTGTGGATTTTATTTTGGTGGATGACTAGTGGATTTGGCTAGATCCGGTTGGCAGAGAGAACTGGCAGCCACACCACTACAGCTTTGTATTTTGTATTTCCAGAAAGATGCTTGTGCATATGTGCCACCATTATTGATTGTGTTGGCCTAGAGCAGGGATATTGGAGAATTTGGGAATTAATAGCTGAATGTTCAATTTAGTGAAGTCTAGAAAAAGTTTGTAAACTATTTTAATCCTAAATAATAAAAATAACTCTGGGAGCACTCAGCAGATTGGTAGCATATGTGGAGAGATGAATGGTGTAAATATTTCAGGTCAATGACCCTTTATCAGTTCTGAAATGTTAACTTTGTTTCCTTTTCCACAGACGGTGCCTGACCTGCCCCATGTTTTCTGCTTTTATTGTTGATTTCCAGTATTGGCACTTCATGCTTTTCCATTATTTGATTCCAACTTGGGTTATTGGATTAAACTAGATTCAGAGTTATTCACATTAAGTTGTGCTTAAAATGTAATTGTTTATTATGAAAATGAAGGTGACTGAAAACAAATTTGAGGAATAATTTAAACAAAACAATTTTGAGTTTGTGTTCAAAATATCCTTAAATTCTGGGATGTATAATAACATCAAAGAGTAATTGACTTAGTTTATTTTCATTTATTGCACTTATCAATTAATATATACTTTAACCCTTTGCAAGAATTAAACCTGCTATGAAGCAAATTTGTAGATCAGAAAACTTGCATTTAGGCTTCTATGATAAACCTTCACTCTTTAAAGAACTTAATGTATAACCATAATATGGTAATGGAAATTCCACTATGTTAATATCAATCTGTAACAACAAAAGGCTATGCTTCAGAATCTGGCAGTACACAGTTAGATTTGTGGTGTGTATTAGAGATAAGCAGTTAAGAGGCCTACAGTATATAATGTCTCCACATTAGAATATCACTAAGTTCAGAATGCTCAATTATTTTTAAAAAAAATACTTAAATGAGACAAATGATAATTTAACCAAAGTTATTCAGCAAAACCAGTTTCTATTGGGCAGCACAGTTGTGCAGCAGTTAGTGATGCTGCGTAAGTCAGTGACACAGGTTTGATCCTAACTGTGAGTGTTGTCTGTATGGAGTGTGCACAATCTTCTTGTGACCACGTGTGTTTGCCCTAGATGCTTTAGTTTCTTCCCACATCCCAAAGATGTACTAGTAGGTTTTTTGGCAACTGTAATTTGCCCTGAGAAATGGATTAGAGGAATATGTTGATGCAAGGTAGATACCTTAAAAGAGCATGTAATTTCAGCAAAGACATTCCCAAGTACGTTCCAAATCACTACAAGAATTAGTTTTCATTCACTTCTTTGGATGCTGATGTTGCTGGTGAAACAGACATTTAATGTCCATTCCAAAGTGCCATTGAGGAGGTAGTGATGAACTGCTGCAGTTAGGACATAGAATATAGACCAATACAGCACAAGAACAGGTCCTTCAGCCCATGATGTCTGTGCTGACCATGATGCCAATTTAAACTGTGCATCTGGCTGGATGTGGCCTATATCCCTTTTTTCTGCCTGTTCATGTGCTTGTCTAAATGCCTCTTAAACGATGCTATTATATTTGCTTCCATCACCTCCCCTGGCAGTGCAGTCCAGGTACCTACCACTTTATATAATTAAAAAAAAAGCCTCAAATCTCCTCAACTTTCCTGTTCTCACCTTAAATCTATACCCTCTAGTATCTGACATTTCCCCCTAGGAGGAGGACTCTGATTATCTACCCTATCTATGCTTCCCATAATTTTATCTATTTCTCAGGTCATCCCTCTGCCTCTGACACTCCAGAGAAAACAATCCCAGTTTGTCCAGCCTCCTTGTAGATCTCTAATTCAGACAACATCCTGGTGAACCTCTTCTGCACCTTCTACAAAGCCTCCACGTCCTTCCTGTAATGCAGTGACTAGAGTGGCGCACACAATACTCCAAATGTGGCCTAACCAAAGTTTTTTTTGTATACAACTGCAACATGACTTCTTGACTTTTATACTTAATGGCCCAACTGATGAAGGCAACTGTGTTGTACACCTTCTTTACCACCCTATCTACTTTGTCACTTTTGGGGAGCTATAAACTTGCACCCCTAGATCCCTCTGTATATCATTGCCCTTAAGAGTCCTGCCATTTACTGTGCATTTTCTTCTTGCATTTGACCTCCAAAAGTTCAATACCTCACACTTGTCTGGATTAAATTTCGTCTGCTGTTTCTCTGCCCATATTTCCAACTGGTCTATATTCTTTGACAGCCTTCCTCACTATCCACAACTTTGCCGGGTTTTGTATAGTAAGGGTATTCCCACAATAATGCTTGTAGGAAGTTCCAGGATTTGGAACATTGACAATGCAGGGGCTATGATATGTTTCCAAATTAAGATGGTGTGTGACTTGGAAGAGAGCCTGCAGATGGTGGTGGTGGTATTGTCAAAATAATGATCACTTGTGTTGGGAGTTCTTTAATATGCATATTCAATTAAATGGGGAGAACCATTTGGTGTATGATTCTTTAGGGTACAAGTAGTTTTGAGTTAACTGCTGCAGTAAGCATTCATCTTTTGAGAGATTGTTGCATGTTGTCTGAGAATTTTCTATGCAAGCTTTCTCTCTGTGGCGTGGAATATTGTGCCCCATCCTAGACAATAAGAGAACAAAATTCTGATCTCACACAACCTACCTTGCTTTGTTTTGGAGATGTTAGAAGGATTTGCAATTACTATTGATATTTATAGCATGAGATTCTGTTTCCACATGTTTGTCCTGGTTAATACAAAGAATGTGAAGAAATCTTGATGCGAGTAGGCTGTTGAATTGGTAAATCGTGTGTTGGAAAGATCCATTAGTGGTAGTTTAGCTTGTGGCTGCAATCTGTAATCATTTGCATTGTTTCCAAGCTTTGAACAAAGAGGACTAGTACATTTGACGTGTTTTAATTTATTACTTTTTACATCTGTCCTTGGCTTGTTATGCAATTACATTATTATAATGTTTATGAATCTACCAATTATTGTGCTTGCCAAATCATAATGCTTTACAATACTGGTCAAAATGAATTGGCAGTTTATGCTGGAAATCCATCCAAGCATAAATAATAATAATAAGTGTTTGTTAGTCTTGTATTGGAAGGAAAGCACCTGGGAGCCCTTGGTAACCTTCCTTGAGTAGCTTGTCATTACTGTGCAATTTAATCTTCTATTCTACATAATAAATTTTGCAATATGCTGTTTTCAGAATTATCTGGTTTGTAATCTAAAAGACTGATCCTTTTATTTTAATCTCCCCTCTTCTTCAAAGCATTCCACTATTATAAATGAACCTTACGATTTATTTTGGGCATCTGTCAGAGATGCCATGTATTTTCAGAAGATAAAAACAGATGAAATAAATAAAAGCTAATCTGTTGGCAGAGTTGGATGAGGGATAAATGTTGGCCAGGTGACTAAGAGATAATGTTCTGATGAAGATCTTCAACTTGTAACACTAATTGCTTCTCTTTCTGCAGTTGTTGCCAGACTTGCAGAGTATTTGCAGTGTTTTTGGTTTTGGATTTTCAAAGGATACCTCTTGTTCTTCAAATAGTGCCTTTGCATCTTTATGCCTCGCTGAGAGGGTAGATGAGGCTTCGGTTTAACATCTCACCTGAAACACAGTATTTCTAAACTGGCCACTTGCTCTGTCAGTTCTACACTCAAGCAATATCTTAGATTTTTTTCTGAATCTTTAACTACTGTGTATCTTAAGTGTTTTCACTAAGCTGAGGCTGATGCTTTGAATACTGGGTAACAAGAATATTTTCCATTATGAGTATTTGTCCTGTATTAACGTACAAAATTCAGTGCTTCAGTTATTTGGAGCAAGTATGAGGATTTTCTCCATTTGTTCATGCATTATTTCGTAAATGTTCTTATACTGGAATGCCATTTTTTCCTTTTGTTTTATCTTGGGTGGGATAGGCAGAAAGGGAAAGCAGTTGAAGCAAAATATTATAGTACACGGAGAGTTTTGACTAATAGTGATAGGGGAAGATGAGACTAAACTGAACCTTAATTTTGTTTAGCAGGCAGGGCATGTCTTTGAGCTCACTGGAGGAAGTGGAAACAATTCAGTTTTCTACACACACATTCAAAGCTAAATATTAGAAACTTTGAGGGAGCTTTATAATTTTCCTCAAGCAATTGAGGAAATATGAGTTTTTTAATCGAAACCAACTAAATTGTTTTGTGAATTCAAATGTTCCTTAATTTTCTACTTTTGGTAAGCCACTTTAGTTTTAGTAACACGTGTATTGAAACATTGTTGATGTTTTTCCCCCGTTGTTTTAGTACATTTATTTTAGATTCAATAATATGACAGTATCTATCCCTCTGCTATAAGACTATTGAATTCCCTAGTATGATAAGATGGAACCATTACCTCACAATCTACCTCGTTACGACCTTGCACCTTATTGTCTACCTGTACTTTCTCTGTAACTGTAACATTTTCTGCATTCTGTTATTGTTTTACCTTAATGCACTGTTGTAATTGATCTGTATGAACGGTATGCAAGACAAGTTTTTCACTGTACCTTGGTACATGTGACAATAATAAACTAATTTACCAATTTGTACATTTCTAAAATTCTGAGTTGTGTTAGTACATTGGATTTCATTTTCAATACCAGTGCAATATTGCAGAGTTAGTATAAATAAGTTTCACATCCACTTACTTTTTCCATATGAGAGCATGTACAATTCCTGTTACTACTTGGTATGCATCCTATGAAGATGCAGTAATATTTTGGTTCATTGAGTCTTTTCAAGTATTTCTGTTCTAGAAGCTGTGCAACTATTTATGCACAGACTTTCACATTTTAAAGCAAACCCCCAGAACTCCTCTGTTCCATAATGTTGCTGCTTGGCATTTAAGTGCTGATGTTTCTGGATGGGAAGAGTAATTGTTTATTCCTTTATTTGAACTATGTTAACTCTTCTTTTTTGAGGGGGGCGTGTACAATTAGAGCTGTAATCAAAACAATGCTTGCTAATATCCTTTATTTCTAGAGGTGTCCAATTGGACGTGTAATATGGAATCTTTTGCAGGTTCTATATTTTTTTAATCAACTGAGAGTCATTTAGACAGATACATGAACTTGAAAGGAATGGAGGGATATGGATCATGTGCAGGCAGGGAATTGGTTTAATTAGGCATCATGGTCAGCACAGACATTGAGGGCTGGAGGACCTGTTCCTATGCTGTATTGTTCTATGTTCCAACTTGGGTCTTGGCCCCAGTATTGGTATGGAATGATAAACACCTAAGACATCTTGGGACATTTCAATGTTAATGCAACTTGTTGAATTGATGTCATTTCCTTGGCACCTATCTTTGCATGTGTGGATGCAAAATTTGACTTTGCTTAAATATCAATAGTAATCTGGTTATTGAATGTCATGAATGGCAATCCATGTTCTTCAATTTTGGTGCTCTTCATGGTTTGTTGATGTGCTAATACATTTTCATGTACTCACTGAGTATTCGCTAGGTTTTCTTCCTTTCTACATCCACTTTTAATGGATGTAGAATGGAAGATACTGTATTTATTGTGGTATGTTCAGCTGATGGAAATCATGCTGCTTCTATTAGGAAGAGATGGATAAAGAACTGTCACTTGACTGAAAATGTTCAGTTAAAGTGTAGTTGAGGAATTATGAAATTTGAGGTAGAACTATTGCAGTGCTAACTTTGATCAACTTTATTAGCAGTGCATATACTAGAAATGGTGTTTAGATCTTCACTTTCTAGTGTAATGACTTGCTTTGTTAGCATGGTTGAAATCAATTTTCAATCACACATGGTCCAGTGGTTTCCTTGAAATCCAACTGCATTATCACAACTTTACAAGTTGTTGCAACATCTCAGTGTATGCATTTCAAGGTTTTTCTTACCATAGATTTATTTAAAGAAACAAGTCACATGCCATTCAGTCTAGCAGTTATATTGTATAATTTGTTACTTTTGTAATTGATTCTGGAATTGACTGTTTGTGAAATTCTAAGTGAGAGTATAGCATAAAGCCACCAAGGGAAGTCTTTTTTATATCATAAACTATGTGTATACATGGTTGTGCAGTGTGCATCTTGACTTCTATTTTATCAAGATGTAATGGCACTATTCTGAAAAGATTGTAGGGTACTCTAGTTCAACAAAGGCACAAAAAATTGAGCTACAACTTTGACTTCATGGCACAATCAAACATTTTATAAATGTGTTTTTAAAAAAAAAATGTAATCCAAGGCTGATATTGCCTTATGTACATGATTGAACTTTCCAGTTCCAGTTTTTGAGTAACAGCAGTTTCACAATTAGGAGAGTTCAACCTGAAGACATACTTTTTAGTGACGAAAGCAAGCTAGTCATTATTGTAATTTAAGATGGGCTACAAGGGATGTGAGTCTGCCATCATATTGAAATGAAAATATGAATGGTCAGTTTGATGTTTGAAAGAAAAGTTGAGCTGGATAGCAATGGACCTGGCAACTTGAAGTTTTCTGCAGGCAGGGGGGTGGGGGGGTTGTACTCTGGTGCAGCTAGTATAGATGCTGCCTCGCTGCTCTGGGTTCAATCCTGATCTCTGCTGTCTGTAAAGTTCACATGTTCCCCCAGTAACTGCCTGGCTTCCTCCCACATCTCAAAGGTGTGCAGGTTGGTAGATTAATTAACTGCCATAAATTGCCCCCAGTTTGTAGGTTAGCGGTAGAATCTGGGAGAAGTTGATAGGAATGTGGGGAGAATGAAGTAGGATTAATGTAAATGAGTGCTTAATGCTTGGTGCAGACTTGCTGGGCTAAATGTCTTTTACTGTGCTGTTTGATGCTGTGACTCCAGTAGAATGACTGAGAGTAAAATAGCTGTGGTGAGGTTTCTATATGGTAGTTAACACAATGGCTAATATTTTAAATGCATATGTATTAGCAATGCTTTGCACCTGCTTCCAGTGATTGATTCAACCATTCATACAGGACTCTCTATCTCACCCTGCCTTCTGAAAGGACTTCATTCCACTCGACCAGTTCTTCCATCTCTATTGTATCTTCTGAGATTTTCCACACAGTGCCTCTGAGATGTCTCATTTCCTGAACCATAGTTTCCCCTGTTTATCATAGTTGATGGAGCCCATGACTGCATCCCATCCACTTCCAACATGTCTGCTCACCCCATCGTCTTGCTAATTCAACGATAGAATTGCCTAGTCCTCGCTTTCTACCCTACAAGCTTCTGCATTCAATGGATAATCTATTGCAATTGCTGCCACCTTCAATGTGATTCTACCACTAGGTGCATCACCCTTCCTTCTCTTCACTTTTTTAGCATTTTGAAGGGACCGTTCTCTCTGCTGCTTGGTCCGCTGTTCTGTCTCAACCTCCTCATGGTACTTTCCTATGCAATTGACGGATGAAACTTCACCTTGTCTAAGTAACCAACCCCTTGTGCTGTAACTATGCCTCCAATTTTTACATTTCCTCCAACGGGGGAAAGATCCTCTCAGAATCTACCCTGTTAATCCCCTTAGAATCTTGTTTCATTAGGTTGCCCCTCATTCTTAACTCTATGTATGGACCCAACCAGCTTTCCTCATTAGGCAATCCTTTCATCCCAGGAATCAACCTGATGACATTTTTGAACTCTCTCTCGGGCAAGTATCCTTCATTATTACATAAGGAAATCAAAACTGAATGCAGTATTCGAGATGTGGTCTTGCCTGTGCCATGCTCACTGGGGCCCTGGCTTCCATTGCTCCCTTTAAACTTACTAGGCTGACTGGAAAACTTTATTCTAATATGAAATATCTTAATGTGAATTAAGTGTGTTGTTGTAGTATTAATAAAATAACATTTGATTCTGCAGAGAATCTATTGGCCAGCACCACCAAAGCCCTGAGCGTGCTGGATTAACTTGTTTAACTGTATGGTGTTTTTCTGGCTTTCCTGCTAAAGTGGATAACTCTCATTTCCCACATTTGAGCTCCATCTGTCAAATATTTGCTCACTGCTTTAACTCATCTACATCACTTTGCAGAGTGTCTTTGTCCCAACAACTTCCTTTTCCACCTCCTTTTGTATTGTCAGCAAATTTGGTTTCCCTTTACCCATCCTGCTTGGTACACTCTTTAATAAAAAAAAATTATAGAGTTCTTTAAAAGAAACTCAAGAGTTAATGTGATTTTACCATTCTCTAAATGTTCTGCCATATCCTTAATAAATTGTAGCATTTTTCTAAGATTGATGCTAGGCCAACAGTTCCATAGTTTTCTGCATTCCATCTCCATCTTTTTTCAAATTGCAACTTTTGCAGCATCTAGAAAACAATGCATCCAATGCTATTGGAAAGTAGTTGAAGTGATGGCACCCAGAGGATGCAGTCCAGAATGTGGCACTGTGGTAGAATTTCCACAGGGGAAACAGTGAAGCAGAGAAATGCAGTAGTCAAAAAGGATTAGAAAATAGAACAGTACAGCACAGGAACAGGCCCTTCAGCTAACCATGTCAGTACTGACCATGATGCCAATCTAACTAATACTGTCTGCTTGCATCCTTCTATTCCCTGCCTGTTCATGTATCTGTCTAAATGCCTCTTAAATATTCTATTGTCTATGCTTCTGCCATCTCCCTTGACAGCATATTCCATGCACGTACTGTGTGTGTGATAACTTGTCTTGCATGTCTTTTAAATTTTCCTCCTCTCACCTTAAAGCTATACCCTCTTGTATTTGACATTTCCACCCTGGGGTGGGGGGGAAGCAGAAAGACTCTGACTATCTTCACCATCGAGATAACAAAGGCATGAAAGAGAGGCAATGTTATGGTGGTCATGCGGGACTTCAATATGCAGGTAGACTAGGAAAATCAGGTTGGTACTGGATTCCAAGAGAAGGAATTTGTAGAATGCCTATGAGATGTCTTTTTGGAGCAGCTTGTGGCCAAGCCCACTAAGGAAAAGGCAATTCTGCATTTGGTGTTGTACAGTGAACCAGATTTGAGTAGGGAGCGTAAGGTAAAAGGAACCCTTAGGAGGCAGTGATCATAATATTGAATTTGCCCTGCAATTTAAGAGAGAGAAGCTAAAATCAGATGTATCGGTATTACAGTTGAGTAAAGGTAACTACAAAGGCATGAGACAGGAGCTGGCCAAAGTTGATTGGAAGGGGACCCTAGCAAGGATGACAGTAGAGCAGCAATGGCAGGAGCTTCTGGAAGTAATTCAGAAGATGCAGGATCAGTTCATCCCAAAGAAGAAGGGAGGATGAGGCAAATATGACTGATAAGGGAAGTCAAAGATAGTATAAAAGCAAAAGAGGGCATACAATATTGCAAAAATTAGTGGGAAGCTGGATGATTGGGAAGCTTTTAAAAACCAACAGAATGCGACTGAAAAAGCAATAAGGGAAGAAAAGATGAAATGTGAAGATAAGCTAGTCGATAATATAAAAGAGGATACCAAAAGTTTTTTCAGATGTATAGAATAGAAGAGGCAAGAGTGGACATTGGACTACTGGAAAATGATGCTGGAGAAGTAGTAATGGGGATTAAAGAAATGGCAGACGAACTGAATAAGTATTTTGCATCAGTCTTCACTGTGGAAGACACCAGCAACATGCCAACAATCTGAGAGAGTCAGGGTAGAAGTGAGTGTAGTCGCTATTACTAAGGAAGCTGCTTGGGAAGCTATAGGTCTGAAGGTGGATAAATCACCTGGACCAGATGGACTATACCCCAGGGTTCTGAAAGAAATAGCTGAAGAGATCGTGGAGGCATTAGTAGTGATCAGAGTCAGGAATGGTTCCGGAGCACTAGAAAATCGCAAATGTCGCTCCGCTCTTTAAGAAGGGAGAGAGGCAAAAAAACAGGAGATTATAGGCCGGTTAGCCTGACTTCAGTGATTGGTAAGATTGGTTTCCTTAAGGGAAGATCTTTCCTGATACATGTGTTGGAGTTCTTTGAGGAAGTAACGGGCAGGATAGACAAAGAGTCAGTGGACTTGGACTTTCAGAAGGCCTTTGACAAGGTGCCGCACATGGGGCTGCTAAATGAGATTGGAGCCCATGGTATTACAGGAATGGTACTAGCATGGATAGATTGCCTGATTGGCAGAAGGCAAAGAGTGGGAAAAACGGGGCCTTTTCTGGTTGGCTGCCAGTGACTAGTGGTGGTCCTCAGCAGTCGGTGTTGGGTCTGCTAATTTTCATGTTCTGTGTTAATGATCTGGATGACAGTATTGATGGCTTTGGAGCCAAGTTTGCAGAAGATACAAAAATAGGTGGAGGGGCAGGTAGTGTTGAGGAAGCATGGAGTTTGCAGAAGGACTTGAACAGTTTGGGAGAATGGGCAAAGAAGTGGCAGATGCAATACAGTGTAGTTAAGTGTATGGTCATGCAATTTGGTAGAAGGAATAAAAGTATAGACAATTTTCTAAATGGGGAGAGAATTCAGAAATTGGAGGTGTAAAGGGACTTGGGACTCCTCATGCAGGACTCCCTAAAGGTTAACTTGCAGGTTCAGTTGGTAGTAAGGAAGGCAAATGCAATGCTAGCTTTCATTTTGAGAGGACTAGAATATAAAAGTGCAGTTGTAATGCTGAGGCTTTATAAGGCATTGGTCAGACTACATTTGGAGTATTGTGAGCAGTTTTGGGCCTCGTATCTAAGGACGTATGTATTGGTGTTGGAGAGAGTCCAGAGGAGGCATGAGAATAATCCTGGAGATGAAAGGGTTAATGTATGAGGAGTGTTTGATGGCCCTGGGCCTGTACTTGCTCAACACTACCTACCTCATTGAAACCTACCAAATATTGAAAGGTCTGGATAGAAGGGACATGGAGAGAATGTTTCCAGCAGTGGGAGAGTCCAGGACCAGAAGGCACAGCCTCAATAGAAGGACATCTCTTTAGAACAGAGATGAGGAGAATTTCTTTAGCCAGGTGGTGTTGAATCTGTGGAATTCATTGCTCCAGATGGCTGTGGAGGTCAAGTCATTGGGTATATTTAAAGCGAGGTTGATAGGTTCTTGACTAGTAAGGGCATCAAAGGTTTCAGGGAGAAGGCAAGAGAATGGGGTTGAGAGGGAAAAATAAATCAGCTATGATTGAATGGCAAAGCAGACTTGATGGGCTGCATGGCCTAATTCTGCTTCTGTGTCTTATGGTCTATCTCTGCCTCTCTCAATTTTGTATACTTCCATCAGCTCACCCCTCTGCCTCTGACACTCCAGAAAAAGACAATCCAAGCTTGTCCAACCTCCCATTATAACTAATATTCCAATCCAGGCAACATCCTAGTGAATCACTTCTGCACCCTTTCCAAAGCCTCCACATCCTTCCTATAGTGTGGCAACCAGAACTGTACACTCCAAAATACATATACTCAAAGTTTTATGCAGCTGCAACATGCCTTGCCAACCTTGTACTCAATGCCCAGACGAACAAAGGCAAGTATGCATTCTTCACCCTCCTTTCCACTTGTGTTGCCACTACCTGGGAGCTATGGACTTGCACCCTATGATCCCTGTGTACATCAATACTCCTAAGGGTCTTGCCATTTACTGTATACTTTCTTCTTGCATTTGAACTCCCAAAATGCATCACGTTACATTTGTCTAGATTAAACTCCATCTGCAATTTCTCTGCCCACATTTCCAACTGATCTGTATCCTTTGACAGCATTCCTCACTATCTACAACTCCAAATTTTCATGTCCTCTGCAACCTTACTAATTAAACCACCTATATTTTCATCTATATAATATTAGAGGTCCCAGCATTGATTCTTGTGGGACACCACTAATCACAGACCTGCAGTCAGTAAAACATCCCTCTACCATTACCCCCTGTTTTCTATGACCAAGTCAATTTTGGATCCAACTTCCATATGCCATGATCTTCTGTACCAACACCATGGTGATTGCACTTTTCATATTCCTGAGCTGTACCTGTATGGCCTCACGGGGTGAGCCCTCCAAGATGTCCTCTCCAAGTACAGCTGTGACATTCTCCTTAATCGCTGATGCAACTTCTTGCCTCCTTTTATATCCCTCTCTATCACATCAGAAACATCTAAATTCTGGGATCTTGAGCTAGGCTGGTGGGGAGGGCAGATTAATGCTTCTGCAACTAAAAACACCAGTGCCACATGGTTTTCTATTGCCCTGGTGCTATGGTTTTCTGTTATGAAAGGGTGTGAGGATGCTGTGATTCTTGCTGATTGTACTGTGCTGACAGGCTAGATGCACCTTGCATTTGGCTCTTGCATTTCTGTCAACTGTGGCTGGGTTACAAAGTACAATCCCATTCATATGAATGGGATCTCTGACCTCCATCTCTTTTTTTCAAAAAAAAAAGACTGGTTAAAATTTCTATTTTTCTTTTTTTCAGTTCCCATCTGTTTCTATTTTTCAGTGGTTTAATATAGTGAATATCAGAAACACTTTAGAACACTTCAGTATGCCATGGATATGGGGTCTGCTGCATTTTATGGAAGGGCAGTGAAAAGGAAGCCTCCAGTACTTTGGATGCCATCTATACTGAGTAGCTAGGTAGGCCACAGGATTAGTAGAGGTGGGGTGTGAATGCGAGGCATGGGCTGTGTTGAGCACAATCCAGCCTGAACAGTGAAACGGGTCCAAAAAAAAGGACTAGACAGTTAAAATTCTGGGATACAATTTGTTCAGAAAAGATGGGAATTAAAGGTGGGGTGGTAGCATCAATTGTAATGCTAGAGAGTGAATGTCTTTGAAAGGTTGGGTATGGAAGCAAGAAGGGAGCTGTTGCACTTGGAGTATTCCATTGGCTTCCAAGAAGCATGAGAGATGGTGGACCTCTGAGGGGAATGTGCAAGAGCTTGTTATGATGAAATTGGGTGCTTTCAAATTCCCAAGTGAAGATAGACTGGCTGAATGGTCAGATAAGTGGCAGATAAAATTTAATGGACATGTGTGAAGGGATACACTTTAGTAGAAAGAATAACAATATAGATTAAATGGCTCAGTTAATTATAGTGTTCAAGATCCAAGGAGTGTGGGAGTACATGTGCATAAATCCTTAAAAATAGAATGACGTCTAGCAAGAGTTTTTAGTAAAGCATATGGTACCCTAGAATGCATAAATGGCGACTTTGAGTATAAAAGCAAGGAAGTTGTGTTGAACTGGTACAAAACATTAGTTAGACCAGAGCTGGAATGATCTCTGCACATTAGGAAGGCTGGAAGATCCTAGAGAATGGTTCCAGAGATGAAGGATTTTGCATTGAAATAAAGGAAGTTCGGGTTGTTGTCTTTGGGGGAAAAAAAAGTTGAGAGATTTGATGGAAGTGTGTAAGATCATGACTGGTTCAGATGGGGCAAGGGGGAAGCTGTTTCCATTAGGATAAGGGTTCACAGGTTTAGAGTTTTGGTTAAAAGATGCAAGGATGAACATTTTTCTTTCCTGAGTGATTTGAGAACTGGAATTCAGTCTGACAGAAGTGAAAACAATTAGTGCCTTCCAAAGAGAATTAGATAGGCACTTGAGGGGGATAACTTATAGAATTGTGGGGGAGTGGGGCTAGGAGCTAACATAAATCTGAAGGGCCATTGGCCTCCTGTGCTCTAACAGCACTTCCATTCTGTGGTATAACTAAAAATGTTTTAACATTGCTTTGGTGTGAGAAGTATACATTTTTGAATGTTATACCACTGTACAAGTTAGCATTATGAAGATGTAATTTATAATTATACTATATTCATGAGAATTAGTATATGATGTCTAAGAAGAGATGGTGAAAGAGTGCTGTTTTGGGGATTAGTTTCTATTTTTGATGAACCATGTTTGAGCAAACTCAATGTATTATTTTTCAGCACAAACTAATATTTTGGTGTGCTTTCTATTTTCTAACATCTGTTGACTAGTGTGCAGAGTTTGCTCTCTAAGCATGTTTTTTCCCCATTTGGTTGAGATGGCAGCATTTCAAGTTATTTTCAAATTTTTATGAAAGAACCTAGCAAAAAATTGAATGTGCCTGTTGTTTCCATAAAGGCAATTCTAGCAGTAGTTGCAAACACACAGTACAGTTAATAATGCCAAATTAAATTCTGAACAATGAGGCAACAAGTGACAAATTTTGATGTTTTAAGTGTTAGTTCAGGGTGTGAAATCTTCAGGTTCAACGATATATTATTCAAGATAAAATATCTTTATTAGTCACGTGCATTGAAACACACAGTGAATTGCATCTTTTGCGTAGAGTGTTCTGGGGGCAGCCTGCAAATGTCGCCATGCTTCTGACACCGACATAGCATGGCCACAACTTCCTAACCCTTGTGCCTTTTGGAATGTGGGAGGATACCCACGCAGACACGGGGAGAACATACAAACCCCTTACAGACAGTAGCTGGAATTGAACCAGGGTCACTGGTGCTGTAATAGCGTTACGCTAACCATATGATATAACATTTTTGTACAAAAACACAGATTAATTGACATCACAAATCAATTTCAAAGTTAACTGTTTTGTCTTTGAGCCAACCAGCACTGGCACAATAAATTATAGGTAGTAAATATATTTAATGCAGTTATTGAAATCCTATTTTAGTCAAGTCTGCTGACTTGTTCAATATCAAAACGCAAGTGTATTTGTAGTTTTAACTGGGAGATATGTACTTGTTGAAAAACATACATCTGTCAATGGAGGTGCACAAATATTAACATCGCTGTTTTTTAAATTTGTGATTTTGCACACTAACAAACTTTTAACTGATCTTAAAGTTGGAACAGTCAGTAGTGCTTTGATCAAAGTTGAAAATGCCTTTAATGAAGAAAGTCAACTTCAGTTACTTGTATAATGAATAGGAAAACAAAACTTTGCTAAGAAGCAATTGCAGGTTTTTGAGAATGAAGTTACTGACTACAAATCAAGTGCCTTCATTGCCCCAGATTTCCATTTTATAGGAATATACGAGTCCCTGAATTACAAAGGAAGTTCAGGTAAAAATCAAATGGAAAGAGGCTTGTAGTAAATGGAAAACCAGGCAGTGAAGAATTGCTTTTTTTTCTTTTTCGGTGGGGGTGGGGGGGAAAGTACTTGGGTAGTAAAGGGAGAATGGTAGAACACTAACAGTTAACAAAAATCATTTCTATAGACTCAAACAAAGCTAAAGAACTGCTGTGACCTATTAGGGATCTAATCTTGTAAAGGCAGATGGTGTGACTAAAGTACAGAATGAGCATTTTGTTTCAATCTCCACAAAAGAGGATTGAGTTAAAATAGTAATTTAAAAAAATGCAAATATAAATTTGGGGGAGGGGGGAATAGATTGGAATCACTTGGTCCAGATGAGGTGCAGTTTTGACTGCTGAGGGTAGTTAAACTGAAGATAGTAGAATCTCTGCCCACAATCTTTTAATCAAGTAGATTTTTAAAAGTTCATTCACAGAATGTGTATACTTATTGTCCAGACTTAATTATTCTTGAAATGAATGACTTTTGGAGAGTACTTGAGTCAACCACATTATCATAGGCCAGATTGGGTAAGGTGCTAAAAGATCATTAATGAAGCAGATGGGTTTCTACAACAATCTGGTAGTTTCATTGTCACTATCACCAATTTAGTAGCTTTATATTACTGGAATTAATTAACTGAATTTACATTTCTCAGCTGCTGTGCTTGGAAATTGAGCTCCTGTTTCTGGATCATTTACTCCAATAACAATCATTGTGATATTGACCCACTTCCATTTTAAGGCAAAAGGAAGACTGGGTGATCGCAAAACTTAAACACCTGTTCAACAAAGTCAATAGTGAACCTTGTAATATATAGATTCACAAATACTTGAGGATGGCAATTGATGAGGCATTTGTGAATCCTTTGCAGATACTTTGCAAATTGAGGAGTTATGCTGACTTTTTTTTATTAATAGTTTAAAAATAAAATCACTAATGGAGGTATTCAAGATTCTGAGGAATTTTGGAGCAAGCATTGGAAAAGCTGTTTCCTCTGACAATTAGATTGTAACCATCAGATGTTGATTTTAGGATAATTTGGAGAAATAATGAGAAACTAATTGACAATTTCAGAGATCTGGAATGCTCTGTTTGAAGGTGGAGATGGTATCTGATTTTGGCAGTGCATTTAAGGAGAATTAATTTCAGGGTAATGACAGTACAGTTGTATCTAAATTGGAGTGTTCTTTTTGTGCAGTCAGCCAAATGATTCTCGCTTAGAATTATAATTCTAAGCTCCTGAAGGTACTTCTGAAAATGTTTTGGGACTATCGAGCTGGTTTTCTCTACTGAAAGGAAAATGGATGAGCCACACCATTTAGCTCAGTTCAGAGATCCTAATGTCCCCACCTTAAATACTTCAACATCCATATGTTGCATAACGTTCGAAGGTTTTCACCTCTGTTAACTAGATGATACGTGTACTTTATGGAAAATAATCCTCAACCCTGAGCTATTTTATAATTGCATGAATTATTAGATAATCTTGAATTTGCCCTTTCCACCTTTTATCCCTTTTTATTTAGTTTCTGCTTGCATAGTTCCTTTCTGTGTTGAAAAGCTTTCTGCTTTTCAAGGCTGCGTCCAGTGATTGATCTCAAAGTTGTTCTCTACTCTGTCCCTACTTTTTTTGAGGACTACATTAGAATACAACTCAGCTTTTGGTTTTGACTTCTCCAGTTTCTAACTATTTCTGAAATTCTATGATATTTGGCTTTCTACTGTGAGTAACTGAAGTTCCTTGGAGCTTTTAATAGCCAGCAAGTTATTCACTCAACTTATTTTGGTGGATAGTGTGTTTGGGGGTAGGGACAAGAGGAAGTACATTCATGTAAGCTTTAAAGTGGGTCTAGAAAAAGGTATATTGCAACTTTATTGGAAAGATTGATATAACATTGCTTTTAAGTAGCTTGGTGTTTTGGTTTTGCAGGAAGGAAAAGAATGACAAAGGGAATAGCCACTGGCGTGTGTCTAAACCACAGTCTGATTCATATGATGAATGGGTGCATTGTAGTTTATTTTCAAAGTAACACAAAATTGATAATTGTATAAGTTAACCAACTTTGGTTGAGTGGTGTTAAATGTGCTGCCCAAGGTGTAGAGCAAGGAAGAAACAAAATTCAGTTAATTCCAGAAATCTTTCTATATTATGTATGAATATATATTACAAGGTTCATTTTTGAATTTCGAAATGCAAGAGATTGCAGATGCTTAATATGGAGCAAAAAAAAAACAACTGGAGGAACTCAGTAGGCCAAGCAGCATCTGCAAAGGGATAGTTGATATCCTGGGTTGAGACCCTGTACTGGTGTAGGGTCTTGACCTGGGGTGTTCACTATTCCTTTGCCTCCATAGATGTTGCCTCAATTTGCTGTGGTGTTCCAGATTTTTTTTCTTATTTTGACTTTGGGTGTGTAACTTTTGCAATCATCCAGCGTCCTGCATGCCCTAATATGGAAGGGTCAATATCGTAATGATTGTTATTGAAATAATGATCTAGAAACATGAGCTCAATCCCCAGCATAGCAGCTGAGAAATTTAAATTCAATTAATTAATTGTAGAAATATTGGTGATTTGGAGAATATTAATGATAGTGGTGAAGGGGAAGCTGCTCAGTGTAGAAAACTGGGGTATCTTAAGTGCTGCAGGGGTCCCAGAAGATAAATAGATGAGGAAAGAAAAAAATCCAGTTAACAAAAGTGGATTAGGGGTCACTAGCTGTTATTGTCACATATGAGCATTCAGATTTTGTTTTGAGTATTGATCTGGAAACAGTAACTGACAATTCTGTAGCTTCCATGTGTTTGTAATTTTATAACTGTAATCTAACAACCTCACAATAACCTTGTTCATAGTTCATTGTAAACATAGTAGATATCAACTAAAAACAAAGTTATTTTCCTGTTCAAATAAAACAGTAAATAATGATTCAATGTGTCTCTCTATGGTAATTTAATATGGAATGGATGCTGAATCTCAATATTGGCTTTCTAACTAATTGGTATCCTTTTATTATGAATGCCATTTTGTTTAAAGATAATCATTTTAAAAAGAGAACAACTGCTATTGCATAGTGACCTTGAAGTTGATTTGGGATAGAATAATTGTCTTAATTGTCACTGCTTGACAGTGAGGGATTACACTAATCTGAAACTAAGGAGACACATCTGGTGGTTTTGATGCACAGAATTTAAAGCGTTAAAACTACCATATCACCTAACTGCTTTTTTTCCTGTTATTTATGTTAGAACAGTTTTATTCTGTTTCAACCTCCCTTGAGTGCTTATCTGGCTTCCCTTTTTCAACCCATTTATTGTTACGACATCAATTATTATAGTTAGTAACATTTTCAATAACTCAGCTTTAATTAGAAGCAAAGCACCATAGTCCAAATCCCAACTGTGCTTCCATTGATGACCAGGGTGTTACAATTGGTTTGAGTGCTTGTGTTAGGAATGGCAAAATAAACAGGCTTTGTAATATCCATTAATTGAGCTATGGATCAATCCTTGCTGAAGTGTACCCATGAGCATTAGACATGAAGTCTTGCAGTAAAGACTTTGAGAGAACAGAATGCAATAGCAAATTTGGATAGAGATTAAGTAAACTTCTCAGCAATTATTCTGTGGGCTTTGGGATCTAGGAAAACTGTGTTTTTGGAAAAAGTGGTTGAGTTAACTTTAAGGAAATGACCAAGTATGGTAGCTACAAGAAATGGAGGAAAAACTAAAGGGATACAGGGAACATTAAATCAGTGGAAGCAAAAGGTAAGCTTGCACATAGATTCACTTAACTGAATGCTATAAAATTGAGGTGATTGTGTTCTTTAGAGGCTTTTGGAAATGGAAAGGGATCTTTTGTATATTTACGTGAATTACAAGGCTGGTGATTTGTTTGGGTGAGTTCTTAAGTGGGTTTATCTTGATTTTTTTGTGTGGAATGTAATTAAGTGAAGACTTGTAGTACATAGGTAGCAAAGAAGCTTTTAAGAAAATTCTGTAGGGCAGGCAGAACAAATCAAAGATATTCAGCATGGTAAATTGGTCTATTGTCACATGTACTGAGGTACAGTGAAAAACTTTATTTGTTTTGCATGCCATCCATACAGATCATTTCATTACTACAGTGCATTGAGGTAGTACAAGAGAAAACAGAGTAGGAACATAAGAGGAGCAGGAGTAGGCCAACTGGCCCGTCGAGCCTGCTCCACCATTCATTAAGATCAAGGCTGATCTGGCCATGGACTCAGCTCCACCTAGCTACCTTTTTCCCATTACCCTTAATTCCCCTACTATGCAAAAACCTAAAACAGTGGGATAGAAGCTGTTCTTGAGCCTGGTAGAATGTGCTTTAGGCTTTTGTATCTTCTGCCTGATGGAATGGGGGATAAGAGAGGATGTTCAGGGTGGGTAGGGTCTTTGATTATGTTGGTTTCTGTTATGTGCTGTGTCCACAGTTCTCCACAATTGCTTGCGGTCATGGGCAGAGCAGTTGCCATACCAAGCCATGATGCGTCCAGATAAGATAGTTTCTGTGGTGCACCGATTTTAAGAATTGAGGGTCAAAGGGGATGTGCCAAATTTCTTTAGCCTCCTGAGGAAGTAGAGGCGCTGGTGTGCTTTCTTGGCCGTGATGTCTACATGGTTGGACCAGGACAGACTAATAGTGATGTTTACATCTGGGTACTTGAAGCTTTCAACCCTCTTGACCCCAGCACCGTTCATGTAAACAGGAGTGTATGCACAGCCACCCCCTTCTGAAGTCAATGACCAGCTCTTTTGTTTTGCTGACAATGAGGGAAAGGTTGTTGTCATGACACCATGCCACTAGGCTCTACCTCCTTCCTGTACTCTGACTCATCATTATTTGAGATTCGGCCCACTACGGTGGTATCATCTGCAAACTTGTAGATGGAGTTAGAGCAGAACATGGCCATGTAGTTGTGAGTGTACAAGGAGTAGAGTAGGGGGCTGAGGATGCAGCCTTGTTGGGCACCGGTGTTGAGGATAACCGTGGCAGAGGTGTGCTCCCTATCCTTACTGATTGTGGTCTGTTGGGTAGGAAGTCAAGGATCCAGTTGCAAAGGGAGGTGTTGAGTCCCAGGTCTAAGAGTTTGGAGATGAGTCTATTTTGAATTCTAGTATTAAAGGTGGAGCTGTAGTCAATAAACAATAGTCTAATCTAGGTGCCTTTACTGTCCAAGTGCTTCAGGGATGAATGTAGAGCCAGGGAGATGGCATCTGCCGTGGACCTGTTTCGGCGGTGGGCGAATTGCAGTAGGTAGAGGTTGTCTAGGAGACTGGAGCTGATGTGTGCCATGAGCAGCCTCACGAAGCACTTCATGATGGTGGATGTCAGAGCCACCGGGTGGTAGTCATTAAGACACATTACCTTATTTTTCTTGGGTATCAGGATGATAGTGCTCTTAAAGCAGGTGTGAACCTCAGATTGAAGTAGGGAGAGGTTAAAAATGTCTGCGAATGCCCCTGCCAGCTGATCTGCGCAGCATCTAAGGACATGGCTGGGGACGCCATCTGGGCCAGGTGCTTTCTGTGGATTCGCGCTCTGGATTCTGAAGATTGATCTGATGTATGCAGTGGTGACTGGGTTCAGGTGCATTGGAGGCTGTCGGGGCAGGTGGTGATATTTCAATCCCCTTCTGTTCAAATTGTGCGTAGAATGCATTAAGCTCATCAGGAAGGGATGCGCTGTCGTTAGTGATGCTACCCAGCATCGTGTTTTTTTTAGCCTGTTATACCATGTAAGCCCTGCCGCAACTGACGGCTGGTCTGGGACTCTATTTTGGACTGTTAATGTCTCTTGGCATCACTGATTAGCTTTATGGAGGTTGTATCTCGATTACTTGTATAGGTCAGGGTTACCTGATTTGAATGCTGCAGTCTTGGGTTTCAGTAGGGAGTGGATCTCATGGTTCATCCATGGTTTCTGGTTTGGGAACACCCTGACTGACCTCTTTGGTAAACAGTCCTCACTTGCTGATAAAGTCTGTGACAGTGGTGAATCTTTGGCTGCTGAATCTTTGAACATGAACCTGTCTACTGACTCAAAGCAGTGGCAAAGACGGTCATCTATTTCCTCGGGCCAACACTGTACGACTTTCTGTACCAGATCCATGCGTTTCTGTTTGTACACGGAGAAGGAGCACAAGGGCTAAGAATTGGGTAGTGGATTTGGAGGATTCTGTAGAGAAAACGTTGAGTGATTATACCCTTTGTTTTAAGGTGCCTGCTGTAAGTAGCCCATGACTCAGAAGCATATAGAATAGCGATCACTGCCGTCCAGCTTGTTCCTGGGTTTTTAGTCTTGATCTTTGCATGATTTTCTTTATGTGGCTGGAAAGGCATGATGGCAACCAAAATATGAGAAGTGTTCGTATTTCCAGGGTCATGCTCCAGGCCTTTATTGTTGGAGGCAATGTTGTAGCAGGGAGGCAGATTGATAAAGGGCCTTTGTTTTGCAGAAATGCAATGCTTATTCATGTGAATGAGTCTGTGATGGTTTTTACTGTTTGAAAAGCCCATAGTGATTAGTATGCCAAGTGCTAAAGGAATTGACCAAATTAAAAGCTTCTACACTGTTGAATAAGGGAGGTCACACTACCCACCCTCCTCCCCCTGCCGTAATGCCACAAGAAATGAACTAGATCATTGGCATGTTGGGGGGGGGGGGGGGGGGGGAAATTAATCTAATGCCTGCACTGCACTAGAGCTTTGAAATACTCGATATGGGAAGTCCCTAGGTGACAAAAGGGGTCTATACCTATGAACTATGCATAAATCAGAAATGAATAACTGTGTATGGGAGAGAATCTCACAAACGGCTGTGACAGGAGAGTGAGCAGGCATGGGAAGAGACTGCCAGCCAACCTAAATGAGCGAGTAAGGCTGTTCAGTGCTCTCAGCTATGCTTGGCTTGATCCATAAGATATAGGAGCAGAATTAGACCATTTGGTCTATCATCTGCTCTGCCATTCAATCATGGCTGATTCTTTTTATTTTCCTCTTCAGCCCCATTCTCCTGCCTTCTCCCCATAACCCTTAACCCCTTTACCAATGACTAGGCCTCCACAGCCCTCTATGGCAATGAATTCCACAGATTCACCACCCTCTGGCTGAAGAAATTCTTCCTCATCTCAGTTCTTAAGGGACGTCCCTTTATTCTGAGGTTGTGTCCTCTGATCCTAGACTCTCCTACTAATGGATCCTCTTCACGTCCACTCTAACCAGACCTTTTCAGTATTTGGTAGGTTTCAAAGAGATTGCTTCACCTTCCAAACTCCATCAAATACATGCCCAGAGTCATCAAACACTTCTTGCTTCTTGTACCTTAAGTTTTTCACTCCTAGGATCATTCTTGTAAGTTTGTTTGACTTTGATTTGTTGCGGGTTTTTTGGTCTTGATCTTTGAATGCTTTTCCTCAAATGGCTGGAAGGGGCAGGGGGTGGGATGGGGAGAGGAGAGAAGGCACACAGAAGTGCTTGCAGCCCCACAGCAGCCAGGAAATTCATCCTGCTACTCTCCCAAAAGCTCATTTGTATGTATGGGTTGACCATAAGTCGAGCATTTCTGACCTGGGGAGGACCAGTAGAGTGAGTGTCAACTTTTGTGGTGGTCTGCTCAGGTTGTACAATTGTAGATGTAGAATGAGAGCTTGCTGCTTACCAGCAGTTATACACACAGCCGCAAGTGGTGATGGTTGAAATTAGTACTGCAATTGGTGGTATTTTGCATTTGAAGATGCATTCCCTGGCCACCTCTGTCTCTGAATTTGAAAGTCCTCATGAGGCACTGCATCCACATTCTTGCTGCTCATCTGTCATTCATTGTACCAGCTGTCTCCCCCTTGGCTTTGTGTCTGGATGGTCTACAGTGGAATCAAGACATCGATCCTATTTTGCATCACATTCAAAGCCTCCAGTGTTGATGGAAACAGGAAAACCGGCCGTCTTGGATTTGAAGGATACTTGCTCTGGCTGCAATGTATTTCGTAGGAGGCCCAGGCTAGCTTTAAATAAGGCAGGGAAGCTTTAAGTGCTGGTAGACGATCATTCAATTGGCCCCCACTGTGGGAATAAGACTATGAACAAAGCAGTCTATGAATAGCACACAACAGTGGTTGTATAAAGGAGCAGGAAGCTTAAAGTTCTGCTGTCTGCATTGGAAGCAGTGGGCAGAGTTAATCCTGCATCACTGCCCTGCACTTGATTTTTGGGCTTTCCATTTGTATCCTAAAATGTTTAATTATGATTTTTGTTTACTAATTATCTTGCCATGGGATTGTCACAGCTTTGAATGATATAGTGGTTTGAGTTAATGGGAAGGCCAGGATATGATAGAATCTATTGAGCATCTGCCTGCAGAGGTTGTGGGGGCAGATACATTAGGGACATTTAAGAGACTCTTAAATGAACATATGAATGATAGAGAAATGGGGGGGGCTATGTGGGAGGGAAGGATTGGATAGATATTAGAGCAGGATAAAATGTCGGCACAACGTTGGGCCAAAGTGCCTGTACTGTGCTGTAATGTTCTATGTTCTATCTAGCTGGAGGTAGAATATGAAAATAATGTGTAATTCATTCATTTTATAAATGTATCCAGTGGGTTAACTTTTTTTCTTTGGGATAATTAATTGGATTGTTGCCCACATTTGTGTTGCATGACATTGCCTTATTTAGAATCTTAAGTGCTGAATTCCATAGCTTAGAGTAAAGGCAAAGTACAGACCTCACATCATTCAGAACTACAGAAGGCAAAGAGTATTATAGTTATTGTTAATGCGGTCATCAAAAAGTTCCACATCTTAATCAGACTCTTCCCACAAAATTTTAAAAATCTTTGCATTGTAAACCAATATAATTAGTGAAGGAAACAATTTGAATTTGTGTAATACTTCGTAGCAACCTTTCTGGTTGCTTGAAAATTTATTATTCAGTTGCAATGCAAACATTCCTGCCATATTTTCCAAGGGTCTTTTGAGGTAAATGGCAGTTCTGTTTCTGATGCTATAGTTGAGTAGATGGATGTTGCCCAGGACATCTGAAGAAAACTGGCGTTTGAGTGGCTTCATAAGATTGTTTAAGATCATCTGATTAAATGAATGGGGTTATCATCCAATGCCTGTATCATGCATGTGGATTCTAAAGTGGGATATTGACCTATAGCCTGTTTGAGGCAAGAATGCTGCTACTGATCCAAGCTAGCAAATGTGTAACATTGTTTACATGTACTGCATAAGTATTTCAAAAGTTAAAAATCTATATTCATCACTTAGTAGTCTGTGATGCCATCTAAATTGCAGGACATTTTGACTCTGGAAAGTTGAGGAAGCCACTTGCAATGTAAACATCAAGCAATAATGTTTACCTAGGGCAGATGATTGTAGTAATCTAACATTCAATATTTGTAGAGCAATGTAAGTCAATCCTGAAGGAATGTAGCACAAAACAACTAAATGTATAAGGTTGTATTGTGAATAATTCTCATGTTAATTTAAAACAGGTTATTTCATCTGATTTTTAACTAATTACTGTGGGTTCGCTTCATTGTCTTTGATCCTTTTATTTCACTGAACAAACTTTTTAGTCTACTGTTCATTCCTGTAATACTTGAATCAATGGCATTCAGCATGGTAACTGATTTGAGATTTTTTAATATGATTTGAAGGTGGTCACTGAAGTCCATAATGGAATTTGTGAGAAACTACTTTACCCACAGAGTAGTTAGAATGTGGAACTTGCACCACAATAATTCTGCAAATAGCCTGAATTCATCTAAGGGAAGTTAGAGAACCACATTGGTGATATGGAAATAAAAGGATCTGTTGGTGGGGTATAGATGAATGGGCATTGGAGGTTGTTTAGGTTAGTGTAAAATTGGACCAAATAATCTGTTTCATGCAAGATAGGTAATGGGCAACAATTTCCAGATTGGTCAATCTTCAATATAGAAGTTCAAATGTTTTTTTAAGGACTAAAGCTCTGGGATGAAGACTTGAATGAAACGTGTTGCTTGGATATATTTGTATATGAAGTTCATGGTACATTTCAGAAGTAGAATACAACATACTACCTAGCAAGCCTGAATTTTGAATCTGTTAATTCTAACTTACTTGAGGACTAACTTATAAATGTGAAATGAATTATCATAGTAAATAAAACCTATAAATGTCACAGATTAACATTTACACCCCACCTCCAGATATTCATTCTAGCACACAATCTCTACCTTTTGCTTCCACACATGAAATTAATTTAAAAAGTTAGTATGTACGAATTTGAATTTTAAAAAAAATCCTTGCTCAAGTATACCCACCTTATTTTAATAACAGATCACTCATTTCATTGGGTTTCTTCTGGTTTACATAACTCGTTTAAATTTTAAATTGTTGTGCATCTGTAATTCATTGGTGGCAGGAGTGTGTAGGTATACACGATTATGTGTGCTGACTCACTCTTCCACCCACCGATGCATTCATATTTGGGAGTGGGTTGATGGGATTGTGCATTGAGGCATGCTTCTCTTGAAATTTTATACTGGAGTAGCAAAATATGACTTCTTAACTTTTTAACTAGATTCTTAAAAAATATTGTTCGTGTTTCTCTGTGCCATCAAGGACTACATAATGGCACTCCCTTCTTAACCACTTCTCCAGGTTTGTACTTGGGTTCATCCTTTCCCATCTCCTCATTACTCATGCTGACACATTATTCAAAATAAGAGCCACAAATTATGGCGATACAAGCAGACAGGGTGGTGAAGTTTTCATTGGTCAGGGCACTGAGTACAAGAGTTGAGATGTCATTTTACAGCTGTACGAAACATTGGTGGGACCACACTTGGAGCATTGTGTGCAGTTTTGGTTCACCCAGCTATAGAAAGGATGTCATTAAGCTGGATAGAGTATAGAAAAGATCAACAAGGATGTTACTGGGACTGGAGGGCTTGAATTAAAAAGATGGGCTGGGGCTCTTTTCCCTGGAGGGCTGAGGGGTGACCTTAATTAGACATAAAAATCATGAGGCATGAATAAGGGGAATGGTCACAGTCTTTTTCTCCGGGTAGAGGAGTCTGAAATGAGAGGGCATAGATTCAAGGTGAGAGGGAAAAGATTTAAAGGAGACCCGAGGGATAATGTTTTCACAACCTCTGTGGAATGACCTGCCAGAGGAAATGGTAGAGGCAGGTACGATTACGATGTATAAAAGACATTTGGACTAATACGTGGATAGGAAAGGTTTTGAGGGAAATGGGCTAAATGCAGTCAAATGGGACTAGCTCAGGTAGGCAACTCGGTCAGCCTAGATATTGGGCCAAAGGGCCTGTTTCTGTGCTGTATGACTCTGACGGTATACCCCACTGAAGGAGGCTAATTGACCCATAATGGCTTTGCCAGCTCTTTGCAGAATTAACCACAGTCCCATTCTTTCACTTTCACCCAGAAGATATTTCCTAAAACAACAACCAAGGAGCTGGAGGAACTCAGTGGGTCAGGCAGTATCTGTGGAGGGAAATGGACAGTCAGTGTTTTGGTTAAGACCCTTCATCTGGACTGAAAGATAGAGGGGAGATAGCCAGTATCAAGAGGTGAGGGGAAGGGGTGGAGTAAGAGCTGGCAAGTGATCGGTGGATCCTGTTGAGGAGGGGTGATAGGCAGATGGAGGAGGGGAGAGTGGAAGTTGCGACAGAGGCTGGGAGGTGATGGGTGGAGGCGACAGAGGCTGGGAGGTGATGGGTGGAGGCGACAGAGGCTGGGAGGTGATGGGTGGAGGCGACAGAGGCTGGGAGGTGATGGGTGGAGGCGACAGAGGCTGGGAGGTGATGGGTGGAGGCGACAGAGGCTGGGAGGTGATGGGTGGAGGCGACAGAGGCTGGGAGGTGATGGGTGGAGGCGACAGAGGCTGGGAGGTGATGGGTGGAGGCGACAGAGGCTGGGAGGTGATGGGTGGAGGCGACAGAGGCTGGGAGGTGATGGGTGGAGGCGACAGAGGCTGGGAGGTGATGGGTGGAGGCGACAGAGGCTGGGAGGTGATGGGTGGAGGCGACAGAGGCTGGGAGGTGATGGGTGGAGGCGACAGAGGCTGGGAGGTGATGGGTGGAGGCGACAGAGGCTGGGAGGTGATGGGTGGAGGCGACAGAGGCTGGGAGGTGATGGGTGGAGGCGACAGAGGCTGGGAGGTGATGGGTGGAGGCGACAGAGGCTGGGAGGTGATGGGTGGAGGCGACAGAGGCTGGGAGGTGATGGGTGGAGGCGACAGAGGCTGGGAGGTGATGGGTGGAGGCGACAGAGGCTGGGAGGTGATGGGTGGAGGCGACAGAGGCTGGGAGGTGATGGGTGGAGGCGACAGAGGCTGGGAGGTGATGGGTGGAGGCGACAGAGGCTGGGAGGTGATGGGTGGAGGCGACAGAGGCTGGGAGGTGATGGGTGGAGGCGACAGAGGCTGGGAGGTGATGGGTGGAGGCGACAGAGGCTGGGAGGTGATGGGTGGAGGCGACAGAGGCTGGGAGGTGATGGGTGGAGGCGACAGAGGCTGGGAGGTGATGGGTGGAGGCGACAGAGGCTGGGAGGTGATGGGTGGAGGCGACAGAGGCTGGGAGGTGATGGGTGGAGGCGACAGAGGCTGGGAGGTGATGGGTGGAGGCGACAGAGGCTGGGAGGTGATGGGTGGAGGCGACAGAGGCTGGGGAGGTGATGGGTGGAGGCGACAGAGGCTGGGAGGTGATGGTGGAGGCGACAGAGGCTGGGAGGTGATGGGTGGAGGCGACAGAGGCTGGGAGGTGATGGGTGGAGGCGACAGAGGCTGGGAGGTGATGGGTGGAGGCGACAGAGGCTGGGAGGTGATGGGTGGAGGCGACAGAGGCTGGGAGGTGATGGGTGGAGGCGACAGAGGCTGGGAGGTGATGGGTGGAGGCGACAGAGGCTGGGAGGTGATGGGTGGAGGCGACAGAGGCTGGGAGGTGATGGTGGAGGCTACAGAGGCTGGGAGGTGATGGGTGGAGGCGACAGAGGCTGGGAGGTGATGGGTGGAGGCGACAGAGGCTGGGAGGTGATGGGTGGAGGCGACAGAGGCTGGGAGGTGATGGGTGGAGGCGACAGAGGCTGGGAGGTGATGGGTGGAGGCGACAGAGGCTGGGAGGTGATGGGTGGAGGCGACAGAGGCTGGGAGGTGATGGGTGGAGGCGACAGAGGCTGGGAGGTGATGGGTGGAGGCGACAGAGGCTGGGAGGTGATGGGTGGAGGCGACAGAGGCTGGGAGGTGATGGGTGGAGGCGACAGAGGCTGGGAGGTGATGGGTGGAGGCGACAGAGGCTGGGAGGTGATGGGTGGAGGCGACAGAGGCTGGGAGGTGATGGGTGGAGGCGACAGAGGCTGGGAGGTGATGGGTGGAGGCGACAGAGGCTGGGAGGTGATGGGTGGAGGCGACAGAGGCTGGGAGGTGATGGGTGGAGGCGACAGAGGCTGGGAGGTGATGGGTGGAGGCGACAGAGGCTGGGAGGTGATGGGTGGAGGCGACAGAGGCTGGGAGGTGATGGGTGGAGGCGACAGAGGCTGGGAGGTGATGGGTGGAGGCGACAGAGGCTGGGAGGTGATGGGTGGAGGCGACAGAGGCTGGGAGGTGATGGGTGGAGGCGACAGAGGCTGGGAGGTGATGGGTGGAGGCGACAGAGGCTGGGAGGTGATGGGTGGAGGCGACAGAGGCTGGGAGGTGATGGGTGGAGGCGACAGAGGCTGGGAGGTGATGGGTGGAGGCGACAGAGGCTGGGAGGTGATGGGTGGAGGCGACAGAGGCTGGGAGGTGATGGGTGGAGGCGACAGAGGCTGGGAGGTGATGGGTGGAGGCGACAGAGGCTGGGAGGTGATGGGTGGAGGCGACAGAGGCTGGGAGGTGATGGGTGGAGGCGACAGAGGCTGGGAGGTGATGGGTGGAGGCGACAGAGGCTGGGAGGTGATGGGTGGAGGCGACAGAGGCTGGGAGGTGATGGGTGGAGGCGACAGAGGCTGGGAGGTGATGGGTGGAGGCGACAGAGGCTGGGAGGTGATGGGTGGAGGCGACAGAGGCTGGGAGGTGATGGGTGGAGGCGACAGAGGCTGGGAGGTGATGGGTGGAGGCGACAGAGGCTGGGAGGTGATGGGTGGAGGCGACAGAGGCTGGGAGGTGATGGGTGGAGGCGACAGAGGCTGGGAGGTGATGGGTGGAGGCGACAGAGGCTGGGAGGTGATGGGTGGAGGCGACAGAGGCTGGGAGGTGATGGGTGGAGGCGACAGAGGCTGGGAGGTGATGGGTGGAGGCGACAGAGGCTGGGAGGTGATGGGTGGAGGCGACAGAGGCTGGGAGGTGATGGGTGGAGGCGACAGAGGCTGGGAGGTGATGGGTGGAGGCGACAGAGGCTGGGAGGTGATGGGTGGAGGCGACAGAGGCTGGGAGGTGATGGGTGGAGGCGACAGAGGCTGGGAGGTGATGGGTGGAGGCGACAGAGGCTGGGAGGTGATGGGTGGAGGCGACAGAGGCTGGGAGGTGATGGGTGGAGGCGACAGAGGCTGGGAGGTGATGGGTGGAGGCGACAGAGGCTGGGAGGTGATGGGTGGAGGCGACAGAGGCTGGGAGGTGATGGGTGGAGGCGACAGAGGCTGGGAGGTGATGGGTGGAGGCGACAGAGGCTGGGAGGTGATGGGTGGAGGCGACAGAGGCTGGGAGGTGATGGGTGGAGGCGACAGAGGCTGGGAGGTGATGGGTGGAGGCGACAGAGGCTGGGAGGTGATGGGTGGAGGCGACAGAGGCTGGGAGGTGATGGGTGGAGGCGACAGAGGCTGGGAGGTGATGGGTGGAGGCGACAGAGGCTGGGAGGTGATGGGTGGAGGCGACAGAGGCTGGGAGGTGATGGGTGGAGGCGACAGAGGCTGGGAGGTGATGGGTGGAGGCGACAGAGGCTGGGAGGTGATGGGTGGAGGCGACAGAGGCTGGGAGGTGATGGGTGGAGGCGACAGAGGCTGGGAGGTGATGGGTGGAGGCGACAGAGGCTGGGAGGTGATGGGTGGAGGCGACAGAGGCTGGGAGGTGATGGGTGGAGGCGACAGAGGCTGGGAGGTGATGGGTGGAGGCGACAGAGGCTGGGAGGTGATGGGTGGAGGCGACAGAGGCTGGGAGGTGATGGGTGGAGGCGACAGAGGCTGGGAGGTGATGGGTGGAGGCGACAGAGGCTGGGAGGTGATGGGTGGAGGCGACAGAGGCTGGGAGGTGATGGGTGGAGGCGACAGAGGCTGGGAGGTGATGGGTGGAGGCGACAGAGGCTGGGAGGTGATGGGTGGAGGCGACAGAGGCTGGGAGGTGATGGGTGGAGGCGACAGAGGCTGGGAGGTGATGGGTGGAGGCGACAGAGGCTGGGAGGTGATGGGTGGAGGCGACAGAGGCTGGGAGGTGATGGGTGGAGGCGACAGAGGCTGGGAGGTGATGGGTGGAGGCGACAGAGGCTGGGAGGTGATGGGTGGAGGCGACAGAGGCTGGGAGGTGATGGGTGGAGGCGACAGAGGCTGGGAGGTGATGGGTGGAGGCGACAGAGGCTGGGAGGTGATGGGTGGAGGCGACAGAGGCTGGGAGGTGATGGGTGGAGGCGACAGAGGCTGGGAGGTGATGGGTGGAGGCGACAGAGGCTGGGAGGTGATGGGTGGAGGCGACAGAGGCTGGGAGGTGATGGGTGGAGGCGACAGAGGCTGGGAGGTGATGGGTGGAGGCGACAGAGGCTGGGAGGTGATGGGTGGAGGCGACAGAGGCTGGGAGGTGATGGGTGGAGGCGACAGAGGCTGGGAGGTGATGGGTGGAGGCGACAGAGGCTGGGAGGTGATGGGTGGAGGCGACAGAGGCTGGGAGGTGATGGGTGGAGGCGACAGAGGCTGGGAGGTGATGGGTGGAGGCGACAGAGGCTGGGAGGTGATGGGTGGAGGCGACAGAGGCTGGGAGGTGATGGGTGGAGGCGACAGAGGCTGGGAGGTGATGGGTGGAGGCGACAGAGGCTGGGAGGTGATGGGTGGAGGCGACAGAGGCTGGGAGGTGATGGGTGGAGGCGACAGAGGCTGGGAGGTGATGGGTGGAGGCGACAGAGGCTGGGAGGTGATGGGTGGAGGCGACAGAGGCTGGGAGGTGATGGGTGGAGGCGACAGAGGCTGGGAGGTGATGGGTGGAGGCGACAGAGGCTGGGAGGTGATGGGTGGAGGCGACAGAGGCTGGGAGGTGATGGGTGGAGGCGACAGAGGCTGGGAGGTGATGGGTGGAGGCGACAGAGGCTGGGAGGTGATGGGTGGAGGCGACAGAGGCTGGGAGGTGATGGGTGGAGGCGACAGAGGCTGGGAGGTGATGGGTGGAGGCGACAGAGGCTGGGAGGTGATGGGTGGAGGCGACAGAGGCTGGGAGGTGATGGGTGGAGGCGACAGAGGCTGGGAGGTGATGGGTGGAGGCGACAGAGGCTGGGAGGTGATGGTATCTGATAAGAAAGGAATTGAGTAAAGGAGGTGGGGTGGCCAGATGGGAACGAAATGGGGAAGGGACCCAATGGGAGGAGTGTGGGTGATGGAGGAGGGGAAAGAAATGGGGCTGGTGTGGGAGGAACTAGGTAGATCTGGAGGAGAGAGAAAAGGGGCAGAGGGGGAATAGTTTACCTGATATTGGAGAATTCTTGCCAATTCATCTCCCTTTTTGTCTTCTCCCCATTCTGTAAACTGTTCATATGTGATCCTTTCTCGATCAGTTTAATCTGATCAGTTGTAAAGTTACTGTAATATTTTGGAATCTATAATTGCAAATTGGACATCTTTAAAGGATCGTGAAAGCTTTTCTACCAGAATTTCTACCCTGAATTGATAGGGCATAACTAAAAATGTGCAGTGGAATGAATTAATTCACATGGAAGTTGGTTAGGAAGGGTCTTTGGATATTGAAATTTCATGTTATAGTGTCACTATGGTTCATGCTGTAGTTTTTGAATTAAAACCCTTGGGGCTAACAGCTGACTACTAAATTTGGCAAATGAGTTTGGATGTGCCGTGCAGTCATCTGGAGGAGACATTCTTTTATATATCATTAAATGTACATTTGCACTGAAGAAAATAATGATGCTTTGTTTCTGGAGAAGCATAACTTGTCCAGATATTTAAGTATTAACAACAATAACAAAAATCGCATTTAAAAAGTTTGTATTAATCTGGTATTTTTAATTTTATATTTGGAATTGACATTTTGGTAGATTTCATTGTTCTATGCCCTTAAATGAAAATGAGTATTGCTCGAAGACTGCTGAATGGAAAATCATTCTGAATGTGAGCCAGTGCTGGTTACCTGGTGTTTGAGGCCCTGTATATTTCACAACACAGGAAGCTACCATTTGGCTCATTGGATCCTTGCTGGCTCCTGGGAGGCAATCCCATTAGTTTCATTTCTCCTTGGTTCTCCACACCCCTGTAACAAGCCCATCAACTCCCCTTTAATTTTTTTTGCCATTGATCAACACTAGAGGGTATTTACATTGGACAATTTAAAAACTTTATTTTTGCACAGTAACAGGCCCTTCCAGTCCAACGAGCCTGTTTTGCCCAATTGCACCCATGTTAACCTACTAACCTGTATGTCTTTGGAATGGGGGAGGAAACCAGAGCACCGAGGAAACTCCTGCAGTCACGGGGAGAACGTACAAACTCCTTACAGACAACGTGGGAATTGAACCCCAATCACTGGTGCTGTAATAGCCTTATGCTAACAGCTATGCTACTGTGCCACAGCTACCAACATGTTATTGAAATGTGGGAAGAATCCAGAGTACTTGGAGGAAATCATGTAGTCATGAAGAGAACATGTAAACTCCACAGACAACACCTGAAAGGTGGATTGAACTGGGATTCTGAGGCCACAGTACTAATTGCTTCAGCACCATGCTGTCTTGGACTGAAGAGCTGAACCAAATGGTCAAATCCAGTTCACCTTTTGGCATCTCAACTTGTGGTTGATGCTAAATTAATGTCACTGATTACAAGTGTATTTTACCTTGAGTGGTGTGGCAAAAGGGAAACTGATGCTATAATCAAACTTAATATTACGTGGCATATGTGTTGTAAGAGTAATTTAATGGTATAACGAAGCTATGAAATTATTTTTGTGACACTAAGGATACCTGCAAATTTTCATGCCATGCAGCAAAAATGAGCTCAGACCTGCCTCTCTGAACTTTGCGTTCTAAAATAAAATGACAGGAGACCTAAATTATACTGGAAATCTATGTACATGCTAGTTTGTGCTCTATATTTAAGCACAATGTATAGTATCCTACTAATATCATTGGTTATTTCCCCATCTAAATTGATGGTGAATAACCAAGCTAACCTCTATTAAATAACCAAGATTTTCAGTGATTGTATTTTCTTCTCAAAAAGAATTTTCCAAAAACATTTTACAGCCTTAAGTTCTGTTTTGAAGTGTTGACCTGTTGTAAGTTAGGAAATGTAGCAGACAATTTGTGCGCAGCAAGCTGTATAAAACAGTAGTGTGGTAAAGATTATTAGTTAACTTTTTTGTGATGTTGATTGAGGTCTAGGGCCCAGGGATGATAACTCTGAAATACTGTGTTGGAATCCTTCATGTTTGGCTGAGAGAACCAACGGTATCTTGTTCCATAGTCTCATCTGACTGTGTAGAAATGCTTCCATACCACTGCGGAGTGTCAGCTTAGATTTTTGTGCTTAAGTCTCTGCCTTGGGACTTGAACACACGACCTTCTAGTTCAGAGTCAATCATGCTTCTTAACAAAATTACTATCCTGGATATTCTCTTAAAGAACAGATTACAGGTAGATTACTGTAAAGTGGTATCTCTGTCCTGACTTTTTGTGAGTGCATGATCCCAGAATTATTATTTGTTTTAGTACAGCGATTGAAGTGAAATTTTATTCTAAAAGTTGTCTCATTTTCTTTTTTCAGTTAAGAAAGCAAAGCTTGATGGACCACAAGGTAAGCTTTTATTCATCTAATTATTTTGCTGAGGATTTGTGGTGAAAACAGCTGTCTTTACAATATTTCTAATGTCAAAATTTAAATGTTTTAACAATCAGAAAGCTTTTTTTGGACTACTGTAGCACTGTTAATTAGACATTAAGAAAATGCTATTGCAAAATTTCATTTTGTAAGTAATTCACATCACTGGCTCAGACATAGCACTGGATTTGTTCTGAAAAGAAAAATATTCTTCTCCCCACTCCACCCTCTCTGTAAGTGAAAACATTTGAAGGTATGGTTCCAAAATTGATTCTGATGTAAACAATTACCACCTGGACATAGAACGTAGAACAGTACAGCACAGGAACAGGCCCTTTGGCCCATGATGTTGTGCCGAATTAATTGAATTACTAATCAAATGCCCAACTAAACTAATCCCTTCTGCCTACACAATGTCCATATCCCTCCACTTCCTGCACATTTTGCAAGCATGGGGAGAAAATGTAATGTTAATATCTGTTCTTTCTTTGCTGTAAAGATGAAGCCCATCTGAATTATACTCTGGATAACTTGAATCTTCCCCCCCCGGATTTTGAAAATGTGAAAATAAATGGCAGTGATTCTCAATATTTGTATGAGTCTTCACTGTAGAAGGCACTAACAGTATCCAAGTAAGGGCCGAGGGATATCCAATCAAGGGGCGAGAGATGGAGGAAAAGACAGCTAAAAACCAAAATGTTCCTGGGACCTGATGGCCTACTTTTCCTAAGTTTTTTTTATTGAATCTAATATCTCTGCAGCTATTTCCTTTGTAATTTACCAAATTTCCTGGATTGTGGAAATATCTCAGAGGTTGGAAAACTACATGTATAACACTGCTATTCGAGAAAGGAGGGAAACAAAGCTATGTAGGCTAGTGTGAAAATTTGAGATTATCCACTTTGGAAGGAAGAATGAAAAAGCAGGTTATTATTTAGACTGAACAAGACTACAAGATGTGGTAACAGGATCTGGAGCTAGTTGTTGCATCTGCATGCATTTGCAGTACATGGAATGCACAAGTAATTAGGAAGGGCCATGGAAGATGGCTTTTATACTCCTAACATTGTAATAAAAGTAGAATTTTTATTTTGCAACTTTACAGGACACTAGTAACACTGCAGTTTCCTTCAGTTAGGATGCAAAGGCCCAACCAAAGTAGATTGTTAGAAGCCAGTGAGGTGCAAAACAAATTAATTTGTAGTGAGGTATCCAGAAAGCTTGGCGGAGGGAAGAACTTGATGGAGCTGAAGATTTGGAAGGAATTGAGCAATACTGGGTTGGGGAGGAGGGTGGGGAGGGAAATGATGGATTGTTGGACAAGTTTATCCCAGCAGGATGTGGTGAAGCCATAAGGGAAATTCGGAAATGAACTCTAGTTTCATGAAGTTGGGAGTGGGATAGCATTCCTGGTCACATGATGATGGATGAAATGAGATTGGTAAGGTGAACTGCAGAGAAGTTTCTAAGGTAACATTTGTTGTATTGTGTCCTTCTGACCTAGTAACTGGAACAGATGCATAGCTTCAAGCAAGCCAGAATTTTTTTTGTATCTTCAGCTGATCCGAAAGTGTGATCCAAACATTGTCAGGCAGTTATATCTTGTTACCGAAGTAGCAAGTTTCCCATCTTAAGGCAGCACTTCCCTTGGCATCTAATGTATACATGACAAAAGGCAGGATAGATCGGTGGGAGGTTTGGCAGAAGTGAATCAAGCGTGAAAAAAATATTCTAGAGCTGGAGGAAGAAAATCTTGATGAAGGACCAGATGGGGTTTAAAGTTTGGTGAAGTATCAAAATTGTCTACCATTGAATGTAGTCAAGGCTTCAGCAGCAGCCAGGAAGATTTATGGATTAAATTTCACATCATATTCTTAATATCTGCCAGAAGAAGGGGAGAGGAATTGAAAAACTTGTCAGTCTGGATTGAGTATGTACAGAGTATACATGCAAAAGTTATTAGCATACAGTAACCCAGTACTAGTTAAGTAATAAGGGTGTCAATTAGTGTAAGTCTGAATTAAAAACAAAATATCCATTGCCATTCATTTTTTTTTAATTAATCTTCAGGAAGTTGATCAAAGCATTGATAGTGATTGGGGTGAAATTGCTGAATTATTACTGTCCATTTCAGCAGCCTGGTTTGGAGCCTCTTTTTCAGTAATGGTTGGCATTAGGCTCAAGGGCCTGTACCCATTTTGTGCTCCTTAAGTCTGATACTCTATAAACTTTGTCATCTATTTTTCTTTCAGTTTGTAAATATGGAAAAATTTCTCAGGAATATCTGTTAAGATTTGTAAATGGTAATTCAGTTCTGTGTACAGAATGTTTCAGTTGTGATGTTCAATTATAATATTGGATTCTTGCAAAGTTTAATTTATGTATGTCTGCACACAATTGATATAGAGATCTTTTGCATCTTTTTTACACCATACAAATAGTTAGAAAGCAAATGTTTGGAACTCAAATTTAAAATTTTGTGTGCTCTTTTCTCCCTGAGGCTCAAAACTAATCTTAACTGGAAAGAGATACTTTTGGAAATCTCAATAGAAATGAAAATTTGGCTTGGCTCCCAACTCTATTTGCTTGCTTCAGGTTTGCAAATGACAAATTGGGTATTGTGCTATTCAGCAAACCTATTGTAATCTGTTTTATAAAGCATAGAACATGAAACATTACAGCACAGGAACAAGGCCCCATGGTCCACTGTCTCTGCTGACCATGATTTCCTCTGCTGACCTTAAACCTATGACCTCTGGTATTTGACATTTCCACCCAGGGGGGAAAAGGACTGACTACCCTATCTATGCCCCTCATAGTTTTATATACTGTACTTCTATCAGGTCACCTCTTGGCCTCTGACACTCCAGATAAAACAATCCAGGTTTGTCCAAACTTTCCTTGTAGCTAATGCTCTCTAATCCAGGCAGCATCCTTGTGAACCTCTTCTGCACCCTCTCCAAAGCCTCCACATCCCTCCTGTAATGTGTTGACCAGAACTGCACAAATACTCCAAATGTGGCCTAACCAAAGTTTTATACTGCTGCAATATCAAGTAAATGATATGCTGGAAAAACAGTGGTTGGGCAACATTTGTGGAAAGAGAAACACTGATAAAAGACTTGTGGAAAGCAGAAATGTAAAAATGACCATCTTAAGTTGAAGGAAAGAATAGAAAGAGTAAAGGGAATATTTCTGACAAGGTGAGGCTAGGATTGCTGAGACAATTATGTTTATGGATCCATCAGGTTAATAGAATAATGAGGGGAAATTAGAGAAAACAGATGGTAAAACTGAAATACAGGTCCAAGCTACAGCTGAACCTGAAACCAAAAGCAGAATGCTGGAAATGCCCAGCAGATCAGGCAGTATCTATGGACGGAGGAAAGCTGGGTTAATCTTGCAAGTGGTAACCTTGCAGCAGAATTGGCCAGTTCTGATACAAACAGGAAAAGTGAGTTAACCAAAATTGTTGAATTTGATATAGTGGCTCAAAGGAAGATGAGGTACGTCAGATTTGGGTGTGGGATGGAGAATTAAACTATTAGGCAACTAGAAGCTTTTGGTTGCCCCTGTGGATTGAACAGATGCTTTGCAAAGTAGTCATCCTATCCGTATTTTGTTCCTTTGACGTAGAGGAGATCACATCATGAGTACCAAATGCTGTACGCTAGATTAGGGGAAAAAGTGCAAATGAATCACTGCTTCACTTGTAAAGACTGAACGATGGGAAGGGATGAGGTAAAAGAGCTGCTGGTGCAACTACTTCAATTGGTTGGGAAAGTTTTGAGAAAGAAAAGCAGATTAGGGAATCACAAAGGGAACAGTCCCTTTTGAATGCTGAAAAGAGGAGGGTGGGGTAAGATGTTTGGTGGAATCTTGTTGAAAGTGGTGAAAACTGTACACCATATTCCATCAATACAGAAGCTGGTAAGATGAACAGTAAGTAATGGGGAAGGCTATCCTTGCTTTCTTCATGAGGAGAGGTTCACTATTCTCACAGGATCACCGTTCCTGTGAATGATGAACATTTGGAATTCTCTGCACCAGAGTTGTGAAGGTTGGCTCATTAGAAGTAATTGATCAGGCATGATAATATGGAATGGCAGGGTAGGCTTGAGAGGCTGAGTGGAGTGGCTGCAACTCATTTTGCTTTCTTGTGTTCTTGTATGAGTGGGGTTGAATGCAAGTATGGGGAGATAGATGAACTGTGGAAGGAGTCTTTGATAGGTCAGCTATAATAAAAGGAACACCATTTAAGGAACAAGGAAGACATTTTGGAGGCTCATTGGAAAGTCTCATCAGAACAGATAGAACAGAGACTGAGGAAATGAGAGAATGGAATGAAATTCTTACATGAGACAGGATGTGAGGTAACTGAGAATTTGTGGGCTTGTGGTAGATATTGGTGGCTAACCGATCTTCTGAGATGGATGTGAAGAACTCCAGGAAGGGAGGAGACAGATGGACCATGTGAAAGTGAGAGCAAGGAAGAAATAGGCAGCAATAGTAATAAATGTTTTTAATGCACAGAATTGCATCAACATAGTTGTCGGTATACCAGAAAGAGCTCGGAGGATGTCTGAACAGGACTGAAGCAAGGAGTATTTGACACGTGCAGGGATGGATGTAATATGGGCACATGCAAAATCTTATAGTATACATATTGATTTGAGAGAAGTGAGTGGAATTAAAGGATGTTGCTCAATGTGAGAACATGTTCAGCCAGCTAATTGAGTGTTTGGGTGGAGGGGAAATGGTTAGGCCTCTGTTCAAGGAAGAAGTAGGGGGTCCTTGCACTATCCTGGTGTGGGATGAAGGTGCTGAGGGATTGGATTTACCAGAGTTACAGCCATCTGTTTCAGTTCTGCTCTGGCATCCTTCCTGAATTCTCTTAATAGTATGCTGACAACTGTGTTTGTGTAATTTCATGCTGGTTGGGACCAGGAAATTATCAAAGTGGTGAATGGCAGCGGAGACATTACTGATGTAAGCAGGTTAGGGGCTAGACAAGGGAAGAAAGGATGGAGTCAAAGTAAGAAATTTTGTAGGGTAACAGCAGGATGAAGCAATAGTTCTGTCTGGACAGCCTTGCTTATAGAAATCGGAAAGAAGTGAGAAGGAGGTTGCACGAGGTTGGGGAACTGTAAGGTTTCTGTGGAGGGGAGATCTCCCAAAGAAATGAGAGCTATGCCGATGAATGAGGCCTGATGTTCAGTGGACTGCTCATGGTCCAGAGGGAGGTATGACCAAGTATCTGAGGCTTGAATGCCTTCTGCAAGATACAGGTCTGTTGCTGAACTACAGCAGCACCACCCTTCGTGGCTTAATTACTATATGAAGGTTGGAGCTTCGTGAATGAAGTGCTGGAATTTCAGAAGTGGGTAGGTTACAGTGAGTGAGGGGAATGGAAGAATGAGTTTGTGTTGCATCATCAGTGATAGATCTTGAGAGGGGAGGAGGCCAGGAGGAAGGATCTATTTGTATCTGGAACTTGAGATGAAAAATAGTCCAGAGACTTGGGTGAAGATTCTTGGCCAAAGAAACCAATCCTGCTCTAAGGATATCCATCTGTAATATTAACTCCAGTTTTTTTTTGTGTAGGAGAACCTCATGGTGCTCAGAGAGCTATAGAACTTAAAGGATTTGGGGAAAAGCAAAAGCATGAAATTTTTAAAATCAAAGTAGAATGTGAGCCAGTATAGATTGGTCAGCACAAGAGTGACCGGAGACTGCATTTACGGTACCAAGGTGTATTGAAGCAATCCAAAAGAAATATTTTATGATTTTAATTGTCATTTTTCCTTTGAGCACTGACAGTGGTTGACTTGCTGCTTTTTCTCATGTTTGTATCCCTTGGCTTTTATAGTGTATTAGCTGATTGCTTTTAGAAATTAATATTATTTTGGTTTCATTCAAAACTTTGACTTGCTTTGTAAGTCAAACTGAGAATGTTGAATGTGAGCTCAGTTGGCACTGATAGTGTGTAAATAACTTTTCTAGTGCTGATGGTGCATTTATGATCTTTACTCTTAAAGCCTTGTAAACATTAAAATGCATGATATATGAACACCATGGATGCGATTTGAAAACATTTAAGTAAATGGTGACGGGCTTGGAGATGTTTTGCAGTATGATGTATATTCTACATCGAATTTCTAAGTCAACTGCTTAATAATGAGCCAGTAAATTATTGTTCATTTATACAGTGAATATAAGATTGGATTGGTGTTGGTCAATTACTGATCAAGTAAAATAGATGTATATTTCATAGTTTTCAAAGGAGCAAACTGCTAGAGAAGTGTACATTTTCTTAACACTATCTTGGTCATACTTGGTGATTATTCAATCCTTTCCTAAAAACAATATTTTGGTCTTTTTAACCCTATAACCTTTTGGCTTCATGCTGTATCTTTTTAATACCAACTGTGATCTTTATCCTGGGTTAATGTTAATTACATTTGATGCTGCTTCAACTGCACTTTACAAATCCAGGATTGTCACTCCCTAGAAAGGAGGAAAGAAAACAAATGAGGCATGGAAGTTTTGTGTAACACACCATATTGATTTGAACATGTATCACTGTTTCTTATTGCCACATCAAAATTTTAGCAGTGCCTGCATTGCAGCAATGTGAGCAACTTCAACACATTTGACACCAGAGATCCAAGAAGCCTTGGCAACACTTTCCCAAGAGCATCCAGGAATGGGTGACAAATGCTAGAGATGTTTAGTCTTGCTGGAGATCACCATGTCCTAAATATTGACTTTTTATTAATTTTTTTGGATCTGAATTGACTCCTGGAAAAATGTATTTATTTTCCTCCCTTTTTGGTTTGGGTCATGTATTGGTTTATTATTGTCACTTGTACTGAAGTACAGTGTAAAACTTGTCTTGCATACTGTTTGTACAGGTCAATTCATTACACAGTGCAGATACATTGAGTTAGTACAGATTGCATTGAGGTAGTATAGGTAAAAACAATAACAGAGTACAGAGTAAAGCGTCACAGCTACAGGGAAGTGCATTGCAGGTAGACAATAAGGTGCAAGGTCATAACAAGGTAGATTGTGAGGTTAAGAGTCCATCTCATATAAGGGAACTGCTCAATAGTCTTATCACAGTGGGATAGAAGCTGTCCTTGAGCCTGGTGGTATGTGTCCTCAGGCTCCTATATTTTCTGCCTGATGGGAGAAGAGAGAGTGACCCGGGTGGGCGGGGTCTTTGATTATGCTGGTTGCTTCACCAAGGCAGCGAGAGGTATAGACAGAGTCTATGGAGACGAGGCTGGTTTTTGTGACACTCTGGGCTGTGTCCACGACTGTGTAGTTTCTTGTGGTCCTGGACAGAGCAGTTGCCATACCAAGCTGTGATGCATCCAGATAGGATGCTTTCTGTGGTGCGTCGATTAAAAATCAGTGAGTGTCAAAGAGGACATGCCAAATTTCTTTATCCTCCTGAAGAAGTAAAGGCACTGGTGAGTTTTCTTGACCGTGGCATCTATGTGGTTGGACCAGGACAAGCTATTGGTGATGTTCACACTAGGAACTTGAAGCTCTCAACCCTCTCGACCTCAGCGCCATTAATGTAGACAGGTGCATGTACACCTCCCCCTTTTCCTGAAGTCAATGACAAGCTCTCTTGTTTTGCTGACATTGAGGGAAAGGTTGTTGTCATGACACCATGTCACTAAGCTCTGTCTCCTTCCTGTACTCCAACTCATCGTTATTTGACATGCGGCCTACTAGTGTGGTATCATCTGCAAACTTGTAGACGGAGCTAGAGCAGAATCTGGCCACACAGTCATGAGTAGGGAGCTGAGGATGCAGCCTTATGAGGGCACCAGTGTTGAGGATAATGCTGGAGGTGTTGCTGCCAATCCTCACTGATTGTGCTCTGTTGGTCAGAAATCAAGGATCCAGTTACAGGGGGACATGTTTGGTGAGGAGTTTGCTTGGAATTGTAGTATTGAAGGCAGAGCTGTAGTCAATAAACAATAGTCTAACATAAGTGTCTTTACTATCCAGATGCTCCAGAGCAGAGTGTAGGGCCAGGGAGATGGCGTCCACTGTAGACCTGTTACAGCGGTAGGCGAATTGCAGTGGGTTGAGGTTGTCTGGGAGGCTGGAGTTGATGCATGCCTTAACCAGTCTCTCAAAGCACTTCATGATGGTGGATGTCAGAGCCACTGGTTGGTAGTCATTAGAATTTCAACCTGAGGACCAGTCATATCCTTCTCCATAATTATCTTGAAACCAATGGAATTGTGATCACAAGATCCAAAGCATTCTGTCTCATTCCCTAAGAGGAGATCCAGTATCGTGTTCTCTCGAGTTGGGACCTCTACATATTGATTGAGGAAACTTTCCTGAACACATTTGACAAACTCTATCCCATCCAATCCCTTTACAGTATGGGAGTCAATATGTGGAAAGTTAAAATCACCTGCTATCACAACCTTGTTTTTCTTGCAACTGTTTGCTATGTCTTTACAAATTTGTTCCTCTAAATCCTGCTGGTTATTGGGAGGTCTATAATATAGTCCCATTAATGTGGTCATCCCTTTCTTATTCCTCAGTTCCACCCATATTTCCTCAGATGAACCCTCCAGTAATGTCCTCTCTGAGCAATGCCATGACATTTCCCTGAGTAATGACAGCCCTCCCCCTTTAACACCTCCCTCTCTATCATGTCTAAAACATTGGAACCCTGGAACAGTCCTGCCCCTCCTGCAACCAAGTCTCTGTAATGGCTACAACATCATAATTCCACATGCAGATCCATGCACTAAGTTCATCTGCCTTGCCTACAATACTCCTCGCATTAAAATAGAAGCATCTCAGAACATTAGTCCCACCACGCTCATCAACCTGTTGATTTCTGTCTGTTTGTAGGCTTAACATCTACTTTCCCCACAGCCACTCCACTTGCTGCCCTGCCACTTTGGTTCCTACCACCCTGCAACTCTAAACCTGCCCCAAGCAGCACCAGCAAATCTTCCTGCAAGGATATTGCTCCCCCTCCAGTTCAGGTGCAAACTGTCCTGTTTGTACAGGTCCCACCTGCCCTAGAAAAGAGCCCAATGATCCAAAAATCTAAAGCCCTCCCTGTGGCATCATCTCCTTCGCCATGTGTTAAACTGGACTATCTTCCTATTTCTTGCCTCCAGCATTTTCTAGTTCACCTAATTAAATAGCTGTAGAATATTTTTGGATCGTGTGGGTGTGGGGGAATAATGAAATGCTGTGATTTTTGGACCCCAAAATCAACATATTTCAAAGCAAAGTGGTCCTGTCTAATTGTATTATTAGTTGTAGATTGTATTTTTGCTGATTTCATTTAATATCTAATGTGCTTTTTCCAAAAAAAAGACCTTTTTTTCCATTAATATTATTGAAATGTAGTATAATTATATTCCTCCAGTTGTTTCTTGTCCTTTTGGAATACTATGTTCCTCCATGCCATGTCAACTTAGCCTAGAGAATGGTCATTTGCCTATAACCCATGTCCATACTGTTCAGTTTAATCATGTTTACTGAAATTGTTTATTTATCTTTTACAGAAAGATATAATACCTATGTGACTTTAAAAGTTCAAAATGTGAAGAGTACGACCATAGCAGTGCGGGGCAACCAACCGTGCTGGGAGCAGGATTTCATGTTGTAAGTTTTAAATGTGAAAGTGATAATATGACATTCCCCATTGGCTTGTCATTGATGGTAAGTTCCAATGTGCAAAACCATGTAATGAGAATGTGAGAGACAATCTTGCTAATACAAGAATATTATATTTTTTGATTTGACATATTGGTGATTAGATTTGCAGGGATGAATATGTCTGTATGCCAAGGGCTAAGTCACTGAAGCTTTAGGGCAAATTTCATTCACACATTTGAATGAAAATGTAAATTAATTCAAAGCAGAACTACTTAGTTTTAAAACTAATTTTTGTAGATTTAGTGAATTGTAATAATTAGTCATAGTCTTACAGCATGGGAACAGGCCCTTCAGCCCAATTTGTCCACGCCAACTGTGTTGCCCAGCAAGCTTGTCCCATCTGCCTGCATTTGGCCCATAGCCCTCTAAACCTTTCCTATCCATGTACTTATCTAGATGACTTTTAAACATTGCTAATGTGCATGCCACAACTACTATTTCTGGCAGCTCATTCCAAATACGCACCACCCTTTGTGTGAGGAAGCTGTCCCTGATGTCCCTTTTAAATCTCTTGCCTCTGATCTTCAACCTATGCCCTCTTGTTTTTAGCACCTGTTCCCTAGGAAAAAGACTATTTTCACCCTATCTATGCCCCTCCATGATCTTGTATACCTCTATCAGGTCACCCCTCAATCCACTACATTCCAGGAAATAGTCCTAGTCTGCGCAACCTCTCCTTGTAATTCAGGCCCTCAAGTCCAGGCAACATACTGGTAAATCTTTTCTGCACTCTTTTTAGTTTAATAACTTCACATCCATCTTATAACAGGGTGACCAAAACTGTGTATAATACTCCAATTAACACTTTGTCAAAAGCCAATTGATCTTTTAAGCTTTTACACAATGTTACATTCAGGAAAATTGCAATTTGTGTGACTGTATCATCAGTTGTTTTAAAATGACACAAGTAATTTTGGAGCATATATTTGTGGCCACAAATTTTAGATGAGATTTCATGCAACAAAACTTAACTCACTGATGAACATACTTTTGGCATCATTTATGGCCAAGGATCAGTTATTTAAGAAGTTGTACTGGTGTGTGTATAGATGGTTTCTTTAGTAATGAATATAAATACCATGCAGGTGCATTACAAGCTGCATATCCAGATTATTGCATGAAAAATGTATTCCTACCATGAGTAGTATTAAAGGTCTGCTTTTTCTTAAGAAATTTAACCTGTTTTGCCTTATCAGTGCAGGTGTTTAGAAAATAAGGTTCTGTTATTTCATGCTCTCTCCACATCCTGTGTTTGTTGAAATCTTGCTACTATTGCAAAAAAAAAACCTAACCTAATCGTGCATAATAATTGGCTTTATTTTTTATCCTGGTGGTGTATTCTCCAGTACAATTAAGTGAATGCAGGTTAAAGTCCACCTTAAAATAAGCATTTGTTCACTAATATTAGTAACAGTCATCTCAACCCATTGAACTGCAGAACTTTTCATCTTAAACTTATTTTGCATGTTTTTCTATAGCACTTGTTATCCTATACTTGCTGCATGGCTGTGAATCTTAGTTTCAGATGTTATCCATTTTCCCCATTAAGGTGCAGCCATATTTGTCTTAACCAGAATGTTCCATGATCCAACTATCTGTCATATTAAGATATTTTGTTCTTCTCTTGTGTCTTAATTATTTTAAATTGATTGTTTCTCATCATTGAAGCCCCTAGATGGTTGAAATAAATCAAAGATTTCAGCAGATATCACTTTAATTATATTTATCCTATTTGTAATTTTGGAAGATCCTAGATAATTTCCTTTTGGGCTTTCTTTGCTTGAGAGGAAATATGCCCTGGATCTTGTCTTATAATTTTGCATTCCTGGCATTATTTTGATTCTATGCTAACTACTGTATAGCTTTAAAAAGACATTTCTACAGCTGCAACTTAACCAGTGTGTTACCTAAATTTGCTATTGCCATATTTATAAAATCCAAAACAGGAATAGTGTTGCTTTGGTCAACCCCCACTTATTTCTGGGTAATTGTACATTCCTAGGTTTCTCTGTGCAATTGTGTCCTTCAGCACATTTTCATGTATTTGTCTTTCAAAATCAAAATACCGACGATGCTTGAAATAAAAGTAGAATATACTGGAAATGTTTAACAGGTTGGGCAGCATCTGCCAAGAGAAACTGTAAATTTCAGATTGATAGTCTTCTGTCAGAACTGGAAAGTTAGAAATATAACAGTTTAAACAATTTAGGACAAGGGAAGAAAATACGAAATGGATGGTTACAATAATGCAACCTTGTCTGGCCAATGGTTAATGGCAACATTTAAAAACTATTGAAATGAGGGCAATTAAAGGGACTGGGTGGCCTTATTTACATATCACCACAGCAACCCTATCCTCATCAGATATTCACTTTGCCCTATCCATCTCTCCCCACCATCTCCAACTTAAGACTAATTTCTTTTCTCTTTCTCCCAATTCTGATAAAGGGTCTTCAGCCTGAAACATGACCTCTGTTTCTCTTTATACAGATGTTGCCTAATCTGAGTATTTTCATTTATTTTTTAATTTATAAAAATTTTTGCCTGTCTTAATTGGGGGGGGGGGGGGGGAGGTGGAGGCTTCAGGAAATATAGGATTAACTAAGCACAGCATAATAAAAGTTGCAACAAAGGTGTCTGGATAAAGATAAAATACCTTGAGGCTAAATAATCAGGAGTTAGAAATTTATACCAACATGACATCATCACGGGAGGTGTATCACCTTTACTGTATTCTCCATAGAAGAATATATTGGCTACATTGACCCATGGATCAGAATCTGTGACTTATCCTCCCTGTTCGTTTTAATTCACTCTGATATTTGCCTTTGTGAATCACAAAATAATGCAAGGCTTCGGATATCCTGGAAGTCATTTAAAAAAAATAATTGAATATCTGAGCTGTTATAGACATTTAATTTCAGTCCCTGAATGATTTCTGTATAATCAATGAAAATTTAAGTGTTTTTTGCATTTAGACTACAGGAATATGTTCTTGAAGTTGATTGTCATTAATAAACTTTCAGAATGGGTATGTAATTAGCAAATGAACTTTAATGTCAGTAAGCAAGAAGTTGTATATATTGAATAATAAGGCCATATAATCTGTGGAAAATGAGGTTTTCAGAAAAAGCAAAGGGATCAGGGCATCTAGATTCATGATTAAAATAATGAACCAGATTAATTTTGATAGAGAATTGAAAATCAGAAGTTACTGAAATTGTATGGAATCTTGGTTATATTACTCTAATGTTGTTAAGTTCTGGATTCCATATTATAAGGATATGGAAACAATGAAAAAACTGCAATTTTTTTATGATATTAAACTTGTGCCTTTGTGAAAGCAAAGACTTGATTCTCATTGTTCAAAAAAAAATAGCTTGAGGGATGACTTCATAAAGTCCTTTTAAGAGTCAGATCCGATAGGATGGATATAGAAAAGATATTTCTATTTGTGAGTGTACTAATAACTTCAGTAGTGAATCTTTTGCCTAGAACTCTTCCCTTTCATGGATAAGCAAAGGGATAAATAGATGTTTTGGTTAGGTTGGATGAAGGATGGAAGAGTCTAAAGCCCTCGAGTGTGGTATTGAATTATGGCCAATCTTGATGTTGTAACCATTTAATAGTAGCTATGTCATTGATGCTATGGTAAGGGAAAGATGCAGTCCACAGTCCAGCATAGATTTCAATTTTGGGATAGTTGTGAGGTTTTGGGGTTGATTTCAGTATTCACCTCAATTTTTTAAATTGATCTAGGATTTTTTAATCCTGTACTAGTTTGCATTGTAATAACTGAAATGTGAAAATGATGAAATGAAGATGGACATGTTGAAAATAAAAAAAAAACTGCAGTTTGCTGGAAACTTGAAATAAAAACAAAATGCTAAAACATTCAGCACATATAGCATCTGTGGAAAAAGAGTTAATATTTCAGGTCAAAGACCCTTCAGAATGAATTTCTGATGAAGAATGGGCACACAAGGGTGGTTCTACTAAATGATTGTTTATTGCAAACATTTGTTAGAAACAAAACATGAGCCATCCCAAATTATGATGGGTAAAGTAGAATTTATTGTATCAATCAAAAATGTTTCGAGGTGGAGAACATGGCCTTTCTGGGCTAGAGGAAGCAATTTCCATGTATCTTGAATTGAGGAAGCAAAAATTTCAAGAAAAATCTAAATTAAGTTGACTGTATTCTGAGGTAAATGCATGGGGGCAAAGGAGTTTTTCTTTCTCAAAGAAAATCAACTGACTTTTTTCCAAATATCAATTGATTGACTTATGAAATAAACTTAAGGGGTTGAGAATAATTGCCTGGAGAGTCGGTCATAGAGAGAAAGCACAGAAATGGCCACAGAGTCCATGCTGATTGATAACCACTCATTTGATTGATAACCACTCATTTGAATGAAAGCCTTGAATTATTTAAGAAACAATTGGCTGTGTGCTCTACTTGCAGGGACTTTCACAAGCTGCCTGTGGAACAAATGGTCACCTTCCTTTAATTTTTTTTTGGTGATCTTGTAATGTCAAGTGGAAAAGATTTGTCATATGGCACCAGAGCACTTTTTATAACTACAAGTTGTCACATTTTGTAAGTCGTGCTTTATTTCTGGGTATTTTCTCAACAGGAGCTTCAAAATTTGCTTCACTTGAGCTATTTTAGTCTTCTGTTAATATGAGATGAAAAAGAATATTCCAGCACCTTTTTGCTATGAGGTGTATATTTAAAAAAAATACATGATCAATCTTTTGTCTAAACCTTGCCACTTGCATAAGAAAATAGTGTTCATTAAATTTCTAAATATTTAAGACTGGAAGTTGTATTTAAAACATAAAAAGATTATTCTAGAGTTTGTTTAGAGGAGCAAGCAAATGAGGTATGATTAGGAGCATTGATCAAGATTATGGTAAAAGTTGACAGGAATATTTAATTCTGATCTCTGGCCACTGTGCAACCATGCCTCTGCTAAGGCTGTTGGGTTAAACCCACTAGTTTCTATTTTTGGAATTAGTTCATTTCTTTACAAGTACATTGTACATTCAGATTGAAAGCTAATTTTAATTTATTTTTAGGAATTGACTTTATCAGTGTGCTGTTGTTATTAAACACTGTGCTGAGGATAACACTCTATTTACCAGTACTGAAATTTCTACATTACTGCTTGTCATGAATTTTCCCTGCAAGTTTTAAAATTGTGCCCTTGTATGAACCCTCCCACCTTTTTATTAATTTAAAACCTCGAGTTATCCAATTTGCCAAAACACTGATCCCAGCCTGGTTTTAAATGGAATCCAATCACAACGAAATAACTGTTTATCAAGTACTGGTGCCAATATCCCATGAATCTACACCCACTCCTCTGCACCATTCCTTGAGTTGCCTGATTGATTAATCCTTTCCAGCTGGTCCCAATTTGTAGCCCAGCTAATGAATCTGAAATTGTTATGTTTTGAGCTTCTGCATTCAGTTTTATTGCTAGCTCCTTGAACTCCTTCCTGTTTCACCCTATAGAAGTACAGGATCTTTATGGCACAGATGAAAGATATTAAGTCCTTTGACTCCATGCCAGCTCCTGTAGACCAATTCACTTGGTCCTATTGCCTCTGCTCTTTCTCTGTTGTATTGCCTGTTAATTTTCAATGTATACCTATTGGGTTCCATTTTCAGAGGCTTGATTAACTTTTTCAAACATGACTGTAAAAACCATGAGTTTTTGATCATAACCATAGTATAGGTTTAAAAAAAATAGATTTATCTAGCATTTTGAATTGTGTCCATCACTTTTAATCTATACCTACTGGTTTTTGAACTGTGGTAATGGGAACTGCTTCTTTCCAATCCCAGCCCTGATGAAGGGTCTCAACCCAAGACGTCAACTGACTGGTCCCCTGTACCATGATCAAGTTGCCTATTCTTCTTGCAATCTTTTTTCTTTCTTTTTGCAGGCTTTGGATATTTTTGTTGAACAAGGCCAACTGCTGAGGTTCACAGATCATAGCTCTCTGCGTCCTTTTGCCTGTCTGACTTGCAGTCATATTTTCCCATTGTATAACCACTGACAAATTCTAAAATATGATTCAATTTGAGGCATGTGCTGCAATTTGTATCCCTTTATAACTGAGAAGGAGGCAATGTGGCCCATCAGGTCTGTGCTTTCTCATGGAGCATTTCCATCAATCCCAATACCTTAATTATTTTCCTGTAACCTGTTCTGTTGCACCCATTAAGTCCTACCACTTCCCCTACACGGAGGTGATTTATAGTATATATTGCACTCTGCACATTCCCCACCACTTTGTTGGAGGAGAGCCAATGCCAGTTTATGGAACTGCTACCTCTCCACCTTCTCTGGATATTGATCCAGCTAGTCTCTTGCTCCTACACTGCAGCTCTGTGTTAGGCATCCATTTTCTGAGTTGGCACAATTAAGCTCTTCCCACTGGTCTAGACAACACACTGTACCATCAGAAGGATGTGGATCCACAGGCTGGTGTCAAAAGATTCATGTAACAGTGAAACTGCAAAATAAAAATATTGGCTTGCTGAATGTGGAATGTTTTTTTTTGTAGAGGTTGCTCTTTTTGCTCTCATGTCTTTGCCCAGTAAATGTTTTCCATAGATGACTCTCTCATCTCCAGGGACAATGTTCTAAAACCTTGCACACAATATGAATGCGAGCAGTATTCAAACATTTCTACTTTTCAAAGGAAATTGCCATGAAACACTTTGAAGAGAAGAATGCTCCATCCTCCCCCATGGAAAATCTTGCCTGTAGTGTCCTTCATTTTTCTGCTCTTCTCCAAAAAATTCCTTCATTTTTCTGCTCTTCTCCAAAAAATTTCTTCATGGTTAAGAACATCTTTCATTTTATTTTTTAAGTCTATAATGGCTTAAGAATGGGGATCAGAGAGTTAACTATATTTATCTGTATTTTCAGTCACAAAATAAAAAAAACAATTTTGGTAGATGGATAAATACATTAAAACCTCCCGAATCTGTCCTGGATAACTTGTATTGTGACTGTCTTAAATTGGAATAAAGAGCAAACGAAGGCTAGAGTCTTAGGGAAAGTGAAATGGGTGGCTTTTTGAAAATTAGCTGCACATTGCAAATCTGGATTGCAGATTTGCAGTCATGGTACAGTGACTGACTGCTCAGACCAGCTTCCTTCTGAGTTGGGACTGAACCCATCCTAAGTATAGATAGTACTTACAATCTTGTTTGATTTTAAAATAGCGGATATTCTTGGTTCTGTGTAATTTGTTCACTTAATTCTGAAGTACGCGTCTTTCCTACTCTTGCATAAATCTATAAACTGATATAATCTTTATGTCGTCACGCAGGGCAAATGATTAAAGCTTTATACTCATTCGAAATGGTGTTTGTTAAAAATCGTCGGGGAATTATCCTCGGTGCTTTCCATGACGTCAGTTTGTTGTCAAGGCATGATTTCAAACTACCGTCTCACAAGTTGCTCACCAGGTTGTACTATGTTAATGAAGATTTATAAAGCGTTACTTTAAACTTATAATAAGTACACAAATGAAAAAAAATCGTTTGCACACTGAAGGACGTGCACAGACGAGTATTACTTGAAAAACTCCGTTCAGAAGTAACCTGCATCTGTGGAAATGACGTTCCCAGCGTCTGCGACCGAGGAGGAGGGCTGACCAGTCCCTTCAGGAGTTCGTCGAGGGTCGTGAATGACGCGTTATCCCCCGTACCTTCTGCGGAAACGAGCGAGTGGTGAGTTTGGCCATTTAGCTCACTTTTTAAAGATACAGATTGCAGATCTGTTACCTGCCCCATCGATAGATCGGTGCCCGGACATTCACGTCGGGCAGCGGCCGCCGATCCGTGCCACAGATCGTAGCTGGAAGTGCATCTGACTTGCCACACCACAGAATCCATCTCCTCGGCCTGTAAACAGCAGTGGCAATTCGGTGACGGGCTTTCCCGGGGGTCAGGGACTGCTAGACGAACAGATCTTTGCAGGCGCTGTGTGTGAAGACAGAGTTGTCCATTTACAGGAAGGGCTATTACTCCATGAGCATGCACGTCACGTATCAGCATCGTCAAAAGACTTTAAATCGTCAACATTTTGCTCACGTCTTCATTCTGAGGAACTCCACGTGTTTATTTCGGCTGCAGACTGGCGCGGTGCTTGGGGAACACGGGATGTGCTTCGAATTCGGTGCTCCTCACCCTGATGAAGATGTTCAGCAAATCGGTCTTTCATGCTTTTCCATAACCCAAATAATTTATTTCGGTGTCCATTCAAAAATGATCTGTGCTTTTGAGAAGTTGTCAGATATTTTGTACATAATGGGCAAATTACCTAGCTGAATCTGGCTAAATTTGTACTTGTACTGCTTCCCGCGCCCATGGAACCAAATTACAAAGAAGCGCAAGAATAAATTTATTAATGTTGCTAACATGGTGCCAAATAAAATGATGCATTTTTGTGAAAGTGAGCAAAGACTGGGAAAATGCACCAGATTATAAATTCCTGAAGGCCATGAATGAATAGCGACCTTGTGGTTCCAGGAGCGATGGATGAAATCATAAGGAAAACCAATAGAATTATGGCATTTTTAAGGGCATGTGGTCGAAGATCAAAACAAAAAGTTAGAGATTTGTACAAAGCAACATTTATGCTCAGACAAGGTCACAAGACAAAGGAGCAGAAGTAGGCCATTCGGCCCATTGAGTCTGCTCCATGAGCTAAACTAATACTATTCCTATCTAGCCCCAATTTCTGGCCTTATCCCCATTTTCCTTGATACCTTGACTAATTAGATACTTATCAATCTCCTCCTTAAACGACCCCAGGGATTGGGCCTCCACAGCTGTACATGGCAAAGAATTCCATAATTTCACTACCCTCTGGCTAAAGAAATTTCTCCTCATTTCTGTTTTAAACCGGTGCCCTCTAGTCCTGAACTCACCCACCAGGGGAAACAGCTTAACCACATCTACTCTGTCCAGTCTTTGCAACATTCTAAATGTTTCTATGAGGTCCCCTCTCATTCTTCTGTACTCCAAAGAATACAGTCCAAGAGCCGACAAACGCTCATCATAAGTAAGCCCTTTCATTCTGGGAATCATCCTCGTAAATCTTTTCTGAACCATCTCCAACATCAGTACATCCTTCCTAAGATATATGTACATGTTTGTTTACAAAATACGGGTTTGGTGTCTTTCATGATGCTGGAGCATCTCAAAACATTGTGCAGTTAAAACAGCGCTTTGAAATGTAGACACTATCGCATTGTGAGAAATATAGGGGGAGATTTTCTGTCCTGACGCCAGTGCTGACACCAAGACTTATCCAGGTATATTGTCACATGTGTTCTCCCAGCCCTTCTCTCCAATTCAGAAGATATAGTTTCCAGCCACCAGGACTTCTCTGGGTATATCGCTGCATGGTCCCTCCCGATCATCAGTTCCAACACACTACTGTTGGCTTAAGCTGGTGATGCACTATTCAGGTGCTCCCTATGTGGACTCCTAACAGGAAAGTGCAATCTTCTGTATGCTTTACAAGTGAATTGGGCAGTCTGCTCACTGAATTATTGCTAGTACAAACCTGTTGCAATGAATCAGAGGAATTGCTGCCTGAAGAAGGGCAAGATTTTTTATTCAAGTTGGGTTTAATGTTTTAAATTTGTGCTTTTAAATTTTGAACTGTGTTTGTTTATTTTTTAACTTCCATGTATTCTCTCAATTCTGGGAAGGCTCCAGTAGATTGGAAAACCACGAATATTGCATCCCTGTTCAAGAAAGGAGGGAGAGAGAAACTGTAGGCCACTTAACTTAATATATGTCACTGGAAATGCTAGAAACCGTTATTAAAGAAGTAGTAACAAGTCATTTAAAAACATTGTAATATGATGATGTAAAATCAGTGTAACTTTATCAAACAGTTTCTCTTTCATAAACAAGGAACTCTAATAAATTTATTAAAAGGGAACTCGCAGATGATCTTGGATTTTTAAAAGGTATTCAAAATGGTTCCACAGGTAGGAAAGTATGTGGTGAGGAGAATATCTGTAAAATGATATGGTTATATTATTGGAGTGGGCAAAAAATTGTCTGAGTATAATATGAGGAAATGTGGTTGGAAGAGTAGAAAAGTAGCAAAGTTTAAATGGAGAGAAAATATGGAGTGCTGCTGTACAGAGAAGTCTGGATAGCCTCGTACATAAAAAGTTGGTCTTTATTGCAAAGGTGATTACCTATAAAAATGGGGAAAGCAAAAAAACTGCAGAAGCTGAAGATCTGAAATATTGAATATGTTGGAAATACTCAAGTTGGGGAGAGAAACGGTCCTTCTCCGTGGATGCAGTCTCTGCTGAATATTTTCAACATTTTTGTTATTGGGAGTATCGAGAAGTTTTATTTCAACTGTACCAGGTGTTGGAGAGACCACACCTTGACTACTCCATATAGCTTTGGCTGCCTAATCTAAAGAGAGGTATGCTTGCATTGGGGGCATTTCGGAGAAGGTCGATTGCTCTGATGAAGAGGTTGTCTTACGAGGAAAGGTTGAGCAGATTGGGTCAATCTCATTGGAGTTTAAAATAATCCAGAATCAGGAGCCATGTTTTCAGAAAAACTAGTCACGTTTAAGAATTTCTTCTCTGGGGATCATGGTTTTTTTGAAGTTCTCTACCCTGTGAAGCTATGGAGGTTAAATCATTGAATATTTTCAAAGTGGAGATACATATTTTTGGTTGATAGATATGTCAGCAGTTGTTGGGAGCATGTGGAGCTAAGGCCAAGATCAGATCCACTATGATATTATTATATTTGGAATAGGCTTGAAGGACCATATGACCTACCTTCCTGTTTTTTTATGTTCTTGTGATACAGAATGTTTGTGAATGTTAAAGACCTTCACGTGCATTCAGTAGTTCTTATTTCAGACAGCTTTGACAGCCTATGAGTATTGGGTTGGGGAAGAATGTTGTGAGTCCAGTGGCTGACTGTGCTGAGATGGTCCTTATACTGCACTTGGCTATACATGAGTGCTCTGAGCTGGACTCCCTGTGGCAGACAGTGTTCAGGGCCTAGGGGCAAGTGTCCAGTGACTTTGGGACAATGGAATATTGTGTTTTGCAGATTTGCTAAAGCACTCCTCATATTTTTCCTTATGTTTTTATGTCCTATTCTCATGGGAGTTATGAAAATAATTAAGGATTTTGGTTTTTAAAAAAAAAAATTGTTTTTTAGTTTGGGGAAATGGTTTTGTATGACTGAGAAAAATTTGAGAGTTGTTGCAACACAAAAGGTTACAAGTATGAAAGATACTGATTCAGTGCAGGCACATGTTCATTTTACACTGAGCTTAAGTTACTGAATTTTATTAATTTATCAGTTCATGTGGAATATTAATCACATCCTTTATTTTCTGTATCTTTGTTTCATAATTATAATTATTTCATAATTATTACTACATTAACATTATTTTCTTTGTTTTGTTTTACAGTGAAATCAACCGCTTAGACCTAGGTTTGACTGTTGAAGTGTGGAACAAAGGATTGATCTGGGACACAATGGTTGGTACAGTGTGGATCCCTTTAAGGAGTATACGACAATCAAATGAGGTAAACAGCTTGTAATGTTTAATTGTTGTCTGAAAATAAAAAAAAAATGAGGCTACTGCAGCTGGAAATCTGAAATAAAAATAGAAAATGCTGGAGAAATGTATTCAGTAGTTTAGGCAGCATCTTTGGAAAGAGACTGAGCAAATGCTTTAGATTGAAGACTCTTTGCCAGAACCAACTGTTTATCTATTGTCTCCAGATTGATTTGCCCAGATGACATATTACAATCACCTAAAGCAATTTTACTTAGCACAAATGTTTAAGTTGTGGTGTGAAGCCACTTTAGATTATTATTTGACAAGAGAGGCTTAGTTAGATTCTGTGGAGGAGAAAGCCTAAATCTCCCTCACTCTCAAATCTATTCTCATTTTGAGACTAGTTTGACACATACTAAGAATTTCTAGTTCCAAAGTTAAATTGATTTGGACTGCCGTTACCATTTTCGATTCAGTACAGGCTTACTGACTGCAGTGTCAGTAGCTAAAACCGATTTTATCAATTGTTAAAACTCATTCTTAACAATTTTGGTCATTGACTGAAAGTGCCATATTGATGGAAACAAAATTTTCTAACCTATTTTTACAGGTTTTAACAACAACAGTTCAATTGGCAAGTATATTTCCTTTTGATTGTATCCCCAGGGTGTGCCTTAACAATAACCTTTTAGAAATCTGGAAGTAACATTTGGACCTTCTATAGTCCAATTAGGTGTTATTTCCTCAAGTTAAGGACATTGATTCAGCAGGATGTTCTTCTTTTAAGTAATAGTTAACATGTACACATATTACGATAAAGTTTATTTCTGATTATTTTTAAAGATATTAAAGCAATTATTGAGATTTTTCCATTATGAAATATGATGTGACTCAGAGGGATTGAGATTAGATCATCTTTTGTCTGGTTTCTTATGGCATTCTTCATATACAAAATGTTTCTCACTATTTCATCCTGCACAGTCTTCCATTGTGGACTTTCTCTCTTTTGCTAAACTTCAATTTTCCTGTTGTCTCTTTGCATGTACTTTTCACTATTTCTGTAATTCTCTACTTTCAGGGTCTTCAATTTGCCTCCTATCCTCTCCACCTCCCTCACTCTCTGCTGCCTGGCATTTAGCACTAGAAACGATAAAATACAATGACCCAGATTTTGCATTAATTATAACAGGAGGGATAGCAGTACTCTATGGAATAACTTGGATAGCAAATTTTGGAACAAGAACATGCTTGGCAATTCATAAATTTTGGTCCAAATTACCTTGCTCCTCAAGTCTCCTCCAGGTGTAATAGAACCTGACCAACAGAATGATGTTGGTTGAAGTTTGTTCAGTGATGTTCTTTGTGTATTTGCCTGCCATTCATTCTCTGATAATAGGGGAAAATTTTAGAAATTTATGCATTCAAGAGTAGGTGTTCTGTTTATTGGAGTGTGAATTGCTCCAGAAAACTACTCCAATTTCTTGAAGTCCAGTTTTTTCATTAGTTAATTAGTGTTAGAGATTTTTTTTAAATGATTATTTTATCAGAGCTTTTTATTTTCCACTTTCTGTACAATTGAAGTCTAATTTAAATGTTGTGGTTTAAGCTTATCTCTTAATGCTTCCACAGCCTGGTAGATCCTTACTGTTTCTGGCATTTTTCAGACATCCTTTTAAGATGGTACTGGATAGGGGAAGGTCATGGGTTACAGCAAATGTACATGCAGAAACATTCAGAAATCTGACTGCTTTTAACCTAGTGGAAGGCATGTTTCTGTCAAAGCCCAGTCATTATTCAATCTAGTTTCAAAATATTTAATTTTAGAAGATATAGTTTATATGTTGGTGCAATTATTAAAAAATACATATGTGGTAAACAAAAGTTATAACTTTAAGTTAGATAATTGCCGATAATGGAAGAATTGCTTTGTTTAGTTCTTAATAGATTTTTAGTTTTAATAGCAAGCAAACCAAAAGTGTATAAAGAACTCCAGAGTTCTGCATGGAATGGAATTGAATGTACGAATCTAGACTTGATATTGTGTAGTGGGACAGGATTAAATACTGATCTCGTGAAGATGCTCCTAGGTAGCAAGTGATCATAATAAGATTGAATTTTGTTCGGTTTGATGGAGAGAAGGTGAGTCTAAGTCTAGTATTTTAAACTTAAAGTAGGAGTAATTATGGGGGCATGAAAGCAAAGCTGGCTAAAATGAGCTGGTAAATTTATGAAGGGATCGGTCAAACACAATGCAGTACAGGTGTTTAAAGGGATCTTTCAGAATACATAGGACAGATACTTTCCAGTGAGAATGAAAAATTCCAAGGGAAGACCTGGGGGTAGGGGGGATTTGTTACTCTGCAAAGTTGGTTGGTCAGAATATAAAAACCGGCAAAGAATGACTAAAATATTAATAAGGAAAGATAAATTGGATAAAATGACAGAACAAGTTAGAAATGTAAAAATAACAATGGTTCCAGGAAATTAAGGAAAGAGTTAACAAAGTGGCCATTGATCTAAAATCAATTTAAGGAATTAATAATTCCTTAATGAAGGTGGGAGATGAATTAAATCGGTATTTTGCATCAATGTTTACCATAGATAATGTAAGTAATATCCCAGAAATAGCTGTAAATTGGGAATTGAAGGGTAAGGCGGAACTCCAAAAGATTGCTAGGAAAGTGGTACTGAGCTGACAAGTCCTGGGGTTCTGATATTGTATACTTTCTGTGACTTGTGTGCATGCTTCCTAGAGTATTGCTGAAATAAATGCCCTGGATGAACCAAACATGTAAATTTTGTCCTGAGCTCTCTCTAATGTAAAATTTTATGAAATTATCTGGTTGAAGTTTCAAGGTATAGGATCTTTTAACTCGTGCAAATGTTAGTTACAGTGAAGTGTCTATTCCAGTAGAGTGCTGATAAAGAATAATAAACCTTCATTGATATATTGTGTCCCTCTAAATCTTTATTTTGTAATTTGCAAACATTTCCATTTGTCTGTTTTAATTCTACAATGTGGTTAGTATTCAAATACCAGACAAAGGAAATCATTCTTCTCAACAGTTCATATTCTGTGTTATACAGCTTTGTTCATGAACTGCACTCGTACATTGTATTGAGGAGTGAGCACTTACTGGCATGAAACATTGTCTTCCTGGTTCATTGTTTGGACATTATGCCTGGTTGTCTGTCAAAATAGACAAAAGTCTGTCGATAATACATTTTTGCCCTAGCCCTCAAGTAGCACTTCCTAACATGCTAGTGTCATAGTCCCTCTCCATATACCTGCACCCTAACATAAGAAAAGGAAAAGAATACATTAGCAATATAAAGGGTACATCATGAAGTTTAATGAAAGAAACATTGCAGGCTGTAATCAATTTGTTTTTGCTAAGCTTTTCCTGTTTGCATTCTCACTGTTATTTGGAAGGAGAAAGGTAGTATAGAATTGATGCATTAATGTAAATAGTAAGTTAATAGATATATCAAACTCAATTTTATGGTACTTTGATATAACATTCTGTAAATATTAAATTTGGAAATGATTATTAAATTATGAAGTTATTGCAGGGATTTGCTATCTGTAGGTAGGAGTCTGACCAGGATCTGAGAGAGTGGATGTTGAAAGCAATGGGATGAGGGTCAGATAATGCAGCTTGTTTGACAGTTAGTGAAATCTGTTTCAAGGCAAAGATGTGCTAGGAGATAGCTACTGGCTTACAAGAGTCAAATCTTGGGGAATCAATGATGTGAACTATGTTAAATACATATTTATCTTTTGTGCAACATGTCACAGCTGAAACAAATTGATTGATGCACTTTTTCATGAGGGTGTTCCTTTAAATAAGCTGGGGAAAATTGAAAAAAATTGTTGAAATAATATGAGCAGAAGTATTATTTACAGAATGATATAGCAAAGTTCCATAGGGAGTGAAGTTTTAGCTTTGTAAAAATTATTAATGTGGCTCATTTGTCTTGTACCCAAGGTTTTAATTTTATGTGAGGATGAACATTCGTGTCATAAGATTTGCCTAACTGTTGGTTTTTACTTTGCTTTTAAAGAATAAATGTGTTAATTACATTGTCACTGTGTAATCAATAGGTTGTAGATGTTCTGACTGTTATAAATGGCATTGAGATTTAAAATATTAATATTTTGTGAATTTCAGGATGTAAATGAAATTATAGCAGTTTCAAACCACCTTATAATTCTGTTATACTACAGTATTCATCTCAGTGTTAAGAAAACTTCAATTTTGTAGCAACTTTAATGTAGGAGAACACTCCAGGGTGCATTGTGGAAGCATTAGCAAACAATAAAACCACAAGGAGATATGAGGATAGCAGACGAAACACTTTGGGGGACAGTCAGTTTTAAGGGAAGTTTTAAATGAGGAAAGGGAAGACGTTTTTGTAGGGAATTCCAGAGCTTTCTGCTTAACGTCTGCATGTATAACTGCAATAGTAGAATGAGTAGATTTGGGAATACTCAAGTGGCACAATGAAAATTTTGGGCATTATAGGGCTTGAGAAGATTACACAGCTGAAGGGGAAGATCATATGGGATTTGAAAATAAGGATGAGAACTTTAAAATTTGTATTGGTTAACTGGGAGCCAGCATTGGTCAGCAAGCCCATGGGTGATTGTTGAGTGGGACTTCGTGTGGGTCAGGATAATTTTTTTTGAATAACATTAAACTTACAAAATAGAGTGAGGGAGACCAGCCAGGAATGCATCAGACTAACCTTTCAAAAGTAACAGAGGCAAAGATAAGAGTTTTGGAAGTGGATGAGTTGGGGCAAGGGGAAAATTATGAAAAGGAAATTCTGTTTTCAGAGGTGGCACAGATGTGAAGACTGAAACTCACCTGTGGCAAAAGATGACAGTGAAGTTACAAATTCTTCAGATCATTTTTGGATAGAATTTGCCAAAGAAAGTGGACGGCTAAGAATGAGAATGACAGTTTTGATCTCCATAATCCTCTATTGGAAGAAACATCTGCTTATCTGATAAAGGATATGAGGCAAATGACAAGTTAGATACCATGTGGTTGTCAACCAGGTGATGTTGTAGTAAAAATGGGTGTTTTCAGCGTGCATGTGGCATCTTAGATTGAGTCTTTGGGGTATGTGGATGAGAAGATCAAGGACATATTCTTAGGGAGCAAGAATGGTAATGGTGCAAGCATGGGAAAGAACCATTGGAGGTGATAAGAACGTAAGAAATAGAAGCCCACCTCCTCCTCTTCTTCCCCCCACTCCCGTGCCTGCAATGCAATTTAGTAAGATCATGGCACATCCTTTTCCTCAACATCACCTTCCTGCACTTACCCCATACCCCTTAATTTCCTTAGAATAGAAGAATCTATGGATGTGTCTTGAATACACTCAACTATAGTCCCTGGCTGAAGAAATCTGTTCTCATCTTTCTTGAATGTCCACACTTTTGTTTTAGGACTGTGACCTTTGGTTCAAATAACCTATCCAGGAAGAACATCAACTCTGTATCGAGCCGCTTAAGAATTCTGTGTACTTCATCTTTCATTCTTCTAAATTCAAGAAAGTCTACTCTGTGGAATCCCTATGCATGAGGCAAATCTGGCATCTTAATTCTGGTGAAGGGCCTTTGACGTGAAATGTTCACTTTGTTTTTCATTTTTACGTATGCTGCCTGACCCACTGAGTATTTTCAGCATTTTCAGTTTCTGTTTCAGATCTTCAGCATTTGCAGTTTTTTTTTCATCTTCACCTCTGGAATTAATCTGGTGTTGTATTTCCTTTATCGTAACGTGTCTTCTTGGGTAGGAAGGTCAAACTTGTACGCAATATTCCAGCTCTCACCCGGGCCTCAATATAATTGGAGCAAGATGTTTGTACTTCTGTACTCAAATCCTTCTGCAATTAATTGCCTTCCTAGATATTTGTACTTCTGTACTCAAATCCTTCTGCAATTAATTGCCTTCCTAATTTCTTGCTGAACCTGTCTAATAACTTTTATTGATTTGGGTGCTGGGACCCCGAGGTTCCTCTGAACACAACACTTTTCAGTTTTTCAGCATATTTTTTAAAAAAAGTCTGCATTTTCATATCTTCTAACAAAGCAGATGACTTTGCAGTTTTCCACATTGCACAGGTATTCCTCAGTTAAGAAAGGGGTTATGATTTCGGCAAATCTTTTTATTAAGTGAAAATTTGGAAATCGAGAAAGTATTTCCCATTGGCTTGGATATAAAAATTGGCTGCATTTCAATCTGAAGAATTTTAAAAATGCATCAACACAGGTATCTGAAATAAAATACAGATTTATTAACTGTTAAATCCTAAATTATCTTTGATTGATTTGTTCTATTATTATTTATCTTGATAGCGCAGCTGGGCTGCTTTTCCTATTTGGCTATCTTGCCTTAAAGTGTTATATATTGTTTGTAAATTATGTATTAATTCTTTAAAAATTAGCAATTGCTTGTTTACTGTCACTGTAGCTTTCCAATCTTCTATTTCTAATTCATGCCTCATGCCTTTGTTGTTTCCTTTATTGGGATTTAAGACCCTGGTTTCAGATTGAACTAAATTGCTTTGTATCATATTATAATTACTGTTCCCTAAAGGCTCTTTAACTATCAAATTATCAATTATTCCTCCTTCATCAGGCAAAATGAGATCTAAATAGCCTGCTCCCTCATTGGTTTATTGTTGGAAAACCATCTCTTGTATATTACATGAATGCATCCTCCACAGTCTTGCTGCCAATTTGTTTTCCCCAACTTGTGTAGTCTAAAGTTTCCCATGATTATTGTATTACCCTCATTACACCTCTAATTTCCTAATCTTGTACTCTGTTCTATTACCACCATTGTCATTTGGGAGCTTAATGTTTTCTGTCTTTTGCAATTTCATAGCTACACTCAAGCTGATTCTACTTCAGTTTTCTGAGCTAGGGTCCATTCCCTCTACGGGCTTTATCTCATTCTTTAAGATCAGGGCTACTTTGCCTCCTTTTTCCTCTTTTACTTGAACCTCCTTAAACAAAAAAGTATCCTGGAATAATTAATGACCACCCTTGGTTATTTCACAGTTGTTTCTCTTAATGGCTATAAGATCATACACATTTGTTTCTATTTGTGCCCCACTAAATCACTTGCCCTTTTACGAATGGTAAATGCATTCAAGTAAAGGGGTAGTGTAGTGGTGAGCGTAACGCTATTACAGCGCCAGTGACCCGGGTTCAATTCCGGCCGCTGTCTGTAAGGAGTTTGTACATTCTCTCCATGTCTGAGTGGGCTTCCTCTGGGTGCTCCGGTTTCCTCCCACATTCCAAAGACATACAGGTTAGGAATTTGTGGGCATGCGGTTGTTGGCGCCAGAAGCGTGGCGACACTTGCAGGCTGCCCCCAAAACACTCCACGCAAAAGATGCATTTCACTGTGTGTTTTGATGTACATGTGACTAATAAAGATATCTTAAAGAGCCTTTAATTTTGACTTAGTACCATTTTTTCCAGCTTTGATTCTAGTTGGTCGTATACAATTATGCTTGTGTGCACCGTCCCTTCTCCTGGTTACATTTACCCATTTTGCTATCTTTGCATGTTACTTCATATGATTTCTCCCTTTGTAAGAACACTTGTTAATCTACCAGCCAAATAGTGGAATCACCTTGGCTATCATGGCTTCACCTTATCAAGGGACATTCATTTTGCCCTATTCAACCTGGTCTGTAACTGAAAACTAACCTGTTTTCCCACTTGAAAAACACAGTGATGCTGGAGGAACTCAGCAGGCCATCTGTGGAGAAAAGCAGGCGGTCAACGTTTTGGGTCAGGACCCTTCCTCAGGACTGAAGATAGGAAAAGGGGAAGCCCAATATATAGGAGGGAAAAGCAGAGCAGTGATAGGTGGACAAAACAGGGGAGGAGGAATGGGCACAAGGTGGTGGTAGGTTGATGGGTGAAAGGACTGTTTGGGTCCCTGAATGGAGGTGGTGTAGGGGCAGGTGTTGCACCTATGGCAGGGGCAGTGGAAAGTCGCTGGGGTGGGAGTGGGATGAGTGGGGAGGGAGGAGTGAACTTGTCCTTTCAGGTGAGACAGATTTACCTGCACCTCCCTTAATATCATCTACTGCATTTGGTACTCCAAGTGTGGCCTCCTCTACACTGGCAAGACCTAATGCAGACTAGGTGACTGTTTTGCAAAGCACTTGCACTCTGTCTGTAACCACTATCTGCATCTCTCCGTTGCCAGTCACTTCCAACTCCCCCTCCCACTCCATCACAGATATGTCAGTCCTCGGCCTCCTCCATTGCCAGGAGAATTCCAAATGCAAACGGGAGGAACAGCTCCTCATTTTCCATCTTGGAACCTTGCAGCTTAATGGGATGAACATTGAATTCTCCCACTTTAAGTATTCCCCTCAAAACCCCCCCCCCCCCCCACCCAACCATGCCTTTTCTTTTCTTCCCTTTCCTAACCTCTTTTTTTTCTACCCTTTTTTCCTTCTTACCTTCTGACCCATCCCTGTTGGATCTGTTCTCCCCTCCTCCCCTGCACCTGCCTATCACTATCTCTTACCTGCATCTACCTATCGCCACCTTGTGCCCACCCCACCTCCCCTCTTTTGTCCACACATCACTTCTCTGCTTTTCCCCCCTATATATTGGGCTTCCCCTTTTCCTATCTTCAGTCCTGAGGAAGGGTCCTAACCCAAAACGTTTCTCCACAGATGCTGCCTGGCCTGCTGAGTTCCTCCAACATCACAGTGTTTTTCATCTAGATATTCCAGCATCTGCAGTCCTTTATTTCTCTTGTTTTCCCACTTTCCCAGTTCTGATGACGGGTCTTCCACAGGAGACATTAACTTTTCTTCTGTCTCCACAGATGCTGTATGACTTGTTGGGAGTTTACAGCATTTTCTGTTTTTATTTTAGATTTCCAGCAACTGGGTATTTTTTTTGATTTTCAAATAGTGATTTCATCACATCCCCATTTTGTGTCTTGCTAATGGGGAGTCAAAAGGAGAGTCATTCACCATAACATTTGCTCCTGATGGAAGAGGCATGTCTATTTATTTTCCTTTTCTAATGTGGTCAGCCATCCATGGAAAAATGCATGCACTTCTTGTCTCTGAACTGTGAACCTGGATCAATTACTGACAAAAGAATAGGTGCTACACAGCTAAGGTAATAGACCTCGATGTAATATCATTCATCCTTCAGTTGCATACAGTATATTAGTTTATGTATTTTGTTAGAAATATTTTTTATAAATTCATAGATATGAAGTTTATTTGGGCATGTTGTGTTCATCCATCTAAAAAGTATTTCTCCCATGTATTATCCAGCGCTACTTTAACCAGTTCTATGTGCTTCCCCTTCTGCTATAATACCTGAATATCTATAATCATTGTTTTGGTGAAGAATTTCTAAAAACACTTATGCAACTTTTTTCACAGCATTATCTCTTTATTCTAGTATTGATCTGATATTCTGGATTTAGCTTCTCAGCATTAGCTGTCTCGGATAGCTCTGTTGTGTATCATGTCAGTTGCCTCCTCTTGATAGGTGAGAAATCCAAGTTACTTCCATATTTCTTCAAAGCAGAGACTCCATTCATGAGAATACCCTTGAACCATTTCCACTCTCTTATTTTTGTAATCAGACCTTTTGATCCTTTTAAAATTGTATCTCAAGTATTTGGTGCCATCGTTCAATAAATAACTCGAGGTATTCTGGTTTTGAAGAGCAACCATATTTTTAAGCAGGTGTTGATTGTTAATAAATAAAACTTTTAATCTATTTTTGTGATAGTATAAACACTGCTGTGCTTTGGATAAATTAACAAGATTAAGTTGAAAGTAACATCTTCAAAAAAAAATTTCAGATTATTACTTATTTTCAATTAATGGCAAATGGTATGCTGGGTGGAAAAGAATGTCCAAATATTTAATGGTACGCTACTGATGATTGATTTGTAATTACTCCAATTCTTGAAGGGGTCAGACGTCCTCCACTGCATATTCTTTCTGCATTATTGTATATGCATACCACTGCTCAGCCATAGTGAATAAAAGTACATTGTTTTCCTCAGTATTCTCTGTACCTTTCATGCTGCATATTCAAAACTGATCTTTAACTTCCTTTTTGTGAGCTGTCACCTTCCTCCTATCAGTTACTTGCTTTCCATTTTCTCTTTGAAGGAAGGACCTGGTGAATGGCTGACTCTTGACTCAGAGGTCATAATGACAGATAATGAAATCTGTGGGACAAAAGACCCAACATTTCACAGGATTTTGTTGGACACTCGATTTGAATTACCTCTTGGTAGGTTTTTGGCTATACTTTAGGTTCTGGTCTTATTAGGGTTAATTTCTAATTGCCACCTTTCACATCAATGCAAAGTGTTGCTGGCTTATCAAAATTATACCCCCCGAAAACACTTGTTGTTATCCTTTCTACTTTCTGTACTACTTAGAAATGATAATTAATAATGATTCTTACCTCGACACCCATCCATTTATTGCCTGTTTAAAATATTTGATAACTTTATGGAATGACTTAGATTCTCAGTGTTGCTTTGGACTTGATTTATCCTTTGGAAATTTTTAGTCCATATCATTTCCTTCATTGTGTACACTTCATTGAGACCAAATTGCTCCATGTTTGTGTGTTGCATTTCATAGTATGTATGTTTGAGAGTAAAACATAATTGAAGATAAAATTGTTTTCCAGGATACAAAGTTTGTTTTTTTTATTCCCAGTAATATCACAATAAATGAAAAGACATTTGAGAGCCTGATTTGATGTTTCATATGAAGGGCAGCAGTTTGTACAGTCAGCAAACTGCTGCCCTTAATATGAAACACCAAACCACAACACACCTCTCTACTTAATCCTTAAAATGTTTCATTTTATCCTGTTGGGTAAAGTACTTGTCATCATAAATTTTGCTGTTGTGTACAATTATGGGTTATGGCTGTTTAATATACAAGTAGAAATGTAGGAACATATTTTGTGAATTTCTTTTGAAGTACAAACCTGTTCATTCATCTTGGCGTGATACTAGAACTTGAAATGCTAGTTGTGAACCTATAACACATCAGTTATTGTGCTAATAATGGTATTGGTTTATTATTGTCACTTGTACCGAGGTACAGTGAAAAGCTTGTCTTACAAACCGATTGTACAGGTCAATACATTACACAGTGCAGTTACATTGAGTTAGTACAAAGTGCATTGATGTAGTACAGGTAAAAACAGTAACAGTACAAAGTAAAGTGTCACAGTTACAGAGAAAGTGCAGTGCAATAAGGTGCAAGGTCACAACAAGGTAGATCGTGAGGTCATAGTCCATCTCTTTGTATAAGGGAACCATTCAATAGTCTTATCACAGTGGGGTAGAAGCTGTCCCTTAAGTCTGGTGGTACGTGCCCTCAGGCACCTGTATCTTCTACCCGATGGGAGGGGGGAGAAGGAGAATGTTTGTGATGGGTGGGGTCTTCCATTATGTTGGCTGCTTTACCGAGGCAGCAAGAAGTATAGACAGTCCATGGAGGGAGGCCGGTTTCCGTGATATGCTGATCTGTGTCCACAACTCTGCAGTTTCTTGCGGTCTTGGGCAGAGCAGTTGCCATACCAAGCCATGATGCATCTGAATAGGATGCTTTCTGTGGTGCATCTATAAAAGTTGGTGAGGGTCAAAGGGAACATGCCAAATTTCTTTAACGTCCTGAGGAAGTAGAGGTGCTGGTGAGCTTTCTTGGCCGTGGCATCTACGTGGTTGGACCAGAACAGGCTATTGGTGATGTTTACTCCTAGGAACTCGAACCTTTCAATCCTGTCGATCTCAGCACCGTTGATGTAGACAGGAGTGTGTGCATTGCCCTCCTTCCTGAAGTTGATGACCAGCTCTTTTGTTTTGCTGACATTGAGGGAAAGGTTGTTGTTGTAACACCATGGCCACTAGGCTCTCTATCTCCTTCTTGTACTCAATTTCATCGTTATTTGAGATTCAGCCCACTATGGTGGTGTCATCTGCAAACTTGTAGATGGAGTTAGAGCAGAATCTGGCCACTCAGTTGGGAGTGTATAGGGAGTAAAGTAGGGGGCTGAGGACGCAGCCTTGTGGAACACCAGTGTTAAGGATAATTGTGACGGAGGTGTCACTGCCTATCCTTACTGATTGCAGTCTGTTGGTTAGGAAGTCAATGATCCAATTGCAAAAACAAGTGTTAAGTCGCAGATATGGGAGTTTGGAGATGAGTTTGCTGTATTGAAGGCGGAGCTGTAGTCAATAAACAATAGTCTAATGTAGGTATCTTTTGTGTATTGTAGGACGTTTTCCATTAGGAGATTGTGCTTTGTCAAATAAATGTTGCTTTTGGGGCTAACTTGTACATTTCTGGCCCAAGAACGAGCCTTGCGCTCAGTGAATGGGTAAATTACACAGGAGAAAGGAGAAGAGGTTAAGATGGGAAGAATTTTAGGGATAGTTCTAATTAGTATGGAGTTCTGCCTTGTGGATTACATTTAATGATTTTTAAATATTGAGAAAAGCCAGCATTTCTATTAACCTGAAACAAAGTTTCCAGTTCCATTTTAAGTTATAACAATATAGTGCTTTAGTACTAGTGGCCTGTGAGAGCTATTTTTTGGCTGCTTTAATAAATTATACAACCTTAGTTTGTTACCCCCATTTGATCCCAACCTCTTCAGGTTAATTTTCTTAAAGGGTTTATTTAAGGCAAATAATTAACATAGTCTAGACTTGAAAATATTAAATTTTATGGGACAAAATCATTTTTTCAGAAGAACTATGAAAGAGAGGGATTGCTGCTGTTCAACATTACCATCGTATTGTCCCACAAATGGATATCTTGGTGCTGTAAGGGAACCCTGCTGAGAAGCAAAATTAATGGGGCATACACACTCATAGCTGGAACTTGTGAAGACCTGCATAACCATATAAACCATTTATTTTGGATGGAGATGATCACACTTTATTTACTGGGAGATATACTATCTTTCAATTGGTTGATTTTTTTAAAAAAAACAAGCATTAATCACATTTGTGAATCCAGCTATGGAGTTGAGTAATTTGCAGAGCCTGTTTTTCACAAATCTGACAGTGATTATACTGCATAATTTTGCTAATAAGTTGATTGATATGATTTGTATGCAATCAAGCACTTCATGGAATAGTAAATATATCAAAGCGAAAGTATCCTGTTCAATTTAATGTGCTGAAATCATACAACTTAACCTACCTATTAACTCTGATTGCAGCAGTAAAATGTACAAAATGCAACTAAAATTGATCAAAATGAAGACACCTTAAAAATCTGTAAACCTGCATGTATTCATCACAACTTTATTGGGGAAGCACTTTAAAGTAACAGTTATTGATGAATTAAGTAGTTGACAGGTCAATAAATAATTGAACTTGTTACCGCAAATTCATGAGAAAAGACGAAAATGTTTTTTCATAGGCAGAGTGCAGTTCAGAGAATTCAAAACACTAGTGTCTACAATGAAAGTTATTACTTTACTGCACAGTTATTATTCAAAACACAACATTTCTAACATGAGGTTTTAACTACACTTAGTTGTTGGATGCAATGATATTGGGTAGAATTGTGTGTAGATTTAAACTTTTCAAGGTATAATTGCACAAATTATTGGTATTTTGAAGTTGCTTCATTTCATTATATAGGTTTTTGTTTTGAAGTTTAGATGTTACTTTAAATGTATATGGAAAAATTGTACTTTCCATTGCAGATATCCCAGAAGAAGAAGCACGATACTGGGCCAAAAAATTGGAACAGCTGAACGCAATGAGAGATCACGATGATGTAAGTGTTTAAAAAGTGATTTTTATTTTGCATTTACAGGCATTATTAATACATTAATTGTAAAAAAAAAATTTGAATCATTTTGAATTTTAGATGCTCCCCTTTTTAAAGTTCAGTCCTGGGAAACAGGGGGATGTATTAGCAAGCAATATGAACAGGATTAAATCTTTGGGTTCAATAATGCTCACATATGACAATAAGCTCGACTTCGAGTATGACTTTGACTTTTAGACATTTTTAACCATAATTTCAAGTGCGAGCATCTTTCCATAATCTTGGCAATCCAAGTTCTGAAATTTTGCTGGGAGTATAACATTTTCGTGTGCTTAAAAAAAACTTGTTTTTGAATTACTGTGTTATTTTGTTACAATTTCTTACAAAATCTTCATGGCATAGCAGGGGGGTTTGTTCTCGCTGTTAAAGCAGTAAGTTGAATGACAACATTTGTCATCAGCATGTGCATTGAAATACTGAGGTTGATAGGTTGCTGTCAGAGGAATCATACTTCTCCACAGGAAGCATAAAGACAGAACTTCACCAATAGATTCATTGTTGAAACTTATGCATTGGCTGGAGTATACTTGACATTGGTTCCTGCTGAAGACTCCAGAAAAGTTATGCTGGTGTATTTTGTTTTACATGAGTTTTTAACTATTATGGGAAATAAGATTTGCTATTAAATAACAATCTAAGTGTGAAATTTCATTCCTTCAAAATTAAAACAGTTTCTTAAATCTTCTGCTCAGCCCAGCCTCTTTATTTCTGTCTTTTAGTACCGTCTGTTTCCCCAATCTTAATTTCACTTGTATTACATGATTTAATTACAATTTATATTTCCTGTTTATACTTCAGCTTCTGTATGTTTCAACTATTCCAATCGATTGAGCAGCCTTGCAATTTCTAGTCTTGTCAACAGATGATGCAGGTGTTATTGCTGGATAACATGCTGCATTAGTGCAAGACCAAAATATGGTGGATGCTGGAAATCTGAAATAGAAGCTGAAAATACTCAGTAGATCAGGCAGAATCTGCAGAGGGAGAGTTCTGTTCTGATGAACAGTCATCAACCTGAAACGTTGTTTCTCCACAGATGATAGCTGACCTGCTGAATGTTTCCAGAATTTTCTGTCCTATGAAGGAATAGAGAAGGTCTGTGTTCAGAAGCCTACAAAAACTGAGTGTGGCAATTGTAAGAGAGGAGAATAACAAGCTATTCCTTTGTAAAAATCTGGGCAACTCATAGCCGGTCACAGTGTTGGTGCCATTATGCTGAAGCTCCAATACTGCCAATGCCATACAAAGACAATGCCTCAGATTTAAAATTTGAAGTATATTGCTTGTGTAGGGTTCAAACTACTACAGCTGTCAAACTACTTGACTTCTAATATTGAGGTATGATGGTACTTTTGTTTTTCCAAATTAGTATGCATTCCAAGAGGAAGAGGAGAGGCCTTTACCTGTTCCTGGCTCTCAATGTTGTAAGTATGACCAAATACACAAAAAAATGGTATTTAAGTCTAATTATTAACCTTAACCCTAATCCTAAAAGTCATAGTTCTTAGCTTTCTTCTAAAATTGATGTAGGAGGCAGTTAATTTAAGTTCAGTAACTAATTAATACATCTATGTTTAGCTATCTTGTTCTAATCAGTAATAAAAACATAGTATTAAGTTGGTTGCCTAGATCTTATTACTTGATACTGTCATATATGACCATGAAGACTATTGGTTTTACAGGGGTTAGAAATGCCAATATATGATGTAATATTATTACTAATGTTTTGAGGAATAAGGTTCTATCTATTGGTACATAATGAAATCAGTGGTTGATAATATTTACTGGGCAACCTTTATGATCTCAGTTACACTCTTGTTACTAGCTAAGCAGTATGTTCATCTCTTCAAATAAAACTTAGCCACTCCCTTAGTTATTATGTTAAAGTTATAATTCTACCTCAGTTGATTCAATACATTGTAAACTAGTCCCAAGTAACATTAAGACTTTACTAGGATTAATATGACCACAAAAGGTTGGATAAATCAGGATTTATGTTCCCACTGATTATAAACTGACCTGTCCACCTACACTGTAGCAATTAATATTTTGCAGTTATATTAAAATTAATGTCTTGATACAGTCACATGCTTGCATCATCACACACATAGTAATTGTTTTCAGGATTCCTTTTTTAAAAATTGTTGGTTTTTTGAATAAGATTAGATTTATTAAGAAGTGTACTTGTATTCTGTGTCACAGTTTGTGCAATTAAATGTTGTGATGTACTGCAGTTGTTCTTGCCTCTACTTCATAAAACAATGACCTTGGGGAATTAGATACAAACATACAGATTAGGAGCAGGAGCGGCCCTTCAGCCCCTCGAGCCTGCTCTGCCATTTAATAAGACCATGGCTCTGAGTGTAACTTCATTTCTACATTCCTGTCTACCCATGCTTATCGTTCAAGTCCCAACCCCTCACTTCTCAAGTATCTGTTTCTGTCTTTCAAAAAAAAATTCAAAATTTGTACCTCCACTGTTTTTTAAGGAAAAGATTTTGAAAGACTCATGACCCCAAGAGAAAAGGTTTTTCCTCATTTGTCTTAACTGGGTGTCTCTTTTTAAAGAGTGATTCTTGGACCTAGATCCTCACACAAGAGAGAATTCTCTCCACACCCACCCTGTCAAGACCACTCAGGATCTTGTGCATTCAGTCAAGTCTCCTCTCAATCTAGTAAACTTCAGCCAAAAGAATCTTTCCTCAAGATATCCCTCCCATTCCATTTAGTAAATCTTCACTGCACTGCTTCCAGCACATTAAAGTCCTTCCTTGCATAAAGAGATCAGTATTGTACATTGTGCTTCAGATATGATCTCACCAGTGCCCTATATAATTCAAGCATAACCTTCTTAGCAATAAAGGATAGCATTGCATTAGCTTTCCTCATTGTTTGCTGTACCTGTATTCTGGACTTTTGCAATTCATGTATAAGGACACCAGAACCCTGTGTACGTCAGAGTTCTGCAGTCTCTCACCATTTAGGTAATATGGTTTTCAACTTTAATTATGTCATAGAGTCAGAGTCACAGAGCTGTACAGCATAGAAATGGAACTGCCAGAATGGGCCATTGCATATTTTCCCACTTGTATTCCATTTGCTAGATCTTTGCCCACACACTTAATCTATCAATGTCCCTTTATAGCCACCTTATGTCCCCTTATTAACTTCTTGGTGTTTTGTGCCACCAACAGTTAGTTTACCATGTTCTGTGGTGTTGATTTAAATTCTTTTTGATGTCTTGGATTCAAATCCTAGTTGCGAAGTTAAGTTTGAAACTATGGCAGACCACGGTAATTTTTGCTTCGTAATCAGAGCTTCTTGATTCTCCAGTAAGTAACTATTCTAGTGGTGATGTCCAGAATTTCTCATGAGAGTAAAAGTGAAGTGATCACTGCACATTTTTGTAATAAATGAAATTTGACAACACAACAAAATTTTTAATTTCTGCTGACGTTGTGCTTTAAACTAAGCAAAACATTCTACTGTGCTTTTTAGGACTCTTATCAAACTAGATGTAGAATCCATATGGGTAGAGTTAAGAAACTGCAAGGGTAAAAAAGACCCTGGTGGGAATTATATACAGGCCTCCAAATAGTAGCCAGGATGTAGGGTACAAATTGAAACAGGAGATAGAAGAGGCATGTAAAAAGGGCAATCTTACAGTGGTCATGGGATATTTCAATATGCAGATAGATTGGGAAAATCAGGTTGGTACTGGATTCCAAGAGAAGGAATTTGTAGAGTGCCTATGAGAGGGGTTTTTAGAGCAGCTTGTGGTCAAGCCCACATGCGAAAAGGTAATTCTGAATTTAGTGTTGTGCAATTAACCAGATTTGATTAAGGAGCTGAAGGTAAAGGAACCCTTAGGAGGCAGTGATCATAACATGATAGAATTCTTCCTGCAGTTTGAGACAGAGAAGCTAAAATCGGATGTATTGGTGTTACAATTGAGTAAAGGTAACTACAGAGGCAGGAGAGAGGAGCTGGCCAAAGTTGATTGGAAGGAGAGCCTAGCAGGGATGATGGATGACCCTAGCAGGGTGCAGCAATGGCAGAAGTTTCTGGGAGTAATTCGGAAGACACAGGATCAGTTCATCCCAAAGAAGAAGAAGCATCTTAAAGGGAGGATGAGGCAACTCTGGCTGACAAGGGAAGTCAAAGACAGCTTAAAAGCAAAAGAGAGGGCATACAATATTGCAAAAATTAGTGGGAAGCTAGAGGGTTGAGAAGCTTTTAAAAACCAACAGAAGGCAACAAAAAAGCAGTAAGGGGAGAAAAGATGAAATATGAAGTTAAGCTAGCCAATAATATAAAAGAGGATACCAAAAGTTTTTTCAGATATGTAAAGAGTAAAAGAGTGTCAAGAGTGAATGTTGGACTGCTGGAAAATGACGCTGGAGGGATAGTAATGGGGAACAAAGAAATGGCGGATGAACTGAATAAGTATTTTGTGTCAGTCTTCACTGTGGATGACACTGGCAACATGCCATAAATTGGAGAGAGTCAGGGGGCAGAAGTGAATGTAGTCGCTATTACCAAGGAGAAGGTGCTTGGGAAACTGAAAGGTCTAAAGATAGATAAGTCCTGGACCAGATGAACTACACCTCAGGGATCTGAAAGAGGTAGCTGAAGAGATTGTGGAGGCATTAGTAGTGATCTTTTAAGAATGACTAGAGTCAGGAATAGTTCTGGAGCACTGGAAAATCGCAAATGTCACTCCATTCTTTAAGAAGGGAGGGAGGCAAAAGACAGGAAATTATAGGCCAGTTAGCCTGACTTCAGTGATTGGTAAGAGTCCATTATTAAGGTTGAGGTTTCAGGGTATTTGGAAGCTCATGATAAAATAGGCCGAAGTCAGCATGGTTTCCTTAAGGGGAGATCTTGCCTGACAAATGTGTTGGAATTCTTTGGGGAAGTAACAGGCAGGATAGGCAAAGGAGTGCAGTGGATGTTGTTTACTTGAATTTTCAGAAGGCCTTTGAGGTGCTGCACATGAGGCTGCTAAACGAGGTGGGAGCCCATGGTATTACAGGAATGCTACTAGCATGAACAGAAGATTGGCTGACTGCCAGAAGGCAAAGAGTGGGAATAAAGGGGGCCTTTTCTGTGACCAGTGGTGTTCCACAGGGTTGGTGTTGTGGCCTTTACTTTTCACGTTATATGTTGATGATCTGGATGACGGAATTGATGGCTTTGTGGCCAAGTTTGCAGACGATACAAAGGTAGGTGGAGGGGCAGGTAGTATTGAGGAAGCATGGAGTCTGCAGAGGACTTGGACAGGTTGGGAGAATGGGCAAATAAGTGGCAGATGGAATACAGTGTAAGGAAGTGTATGGTCATGCACCTTGGTAGAAGGAATAAAGGCGTAGACTATTTTCTAAACAGGTAGCAAATTTAGAAATCAGAGGTGCAAAAGGACTGGGGAGTCCTAGTGCAGGATTCCCTAAAGGTTAACTTGCAGATTGAGTCAGTAGTAAGGAAGGCAAATGCAATGTTAGCATTCATTTTGAGAGGATTAGAATATAAAAGCAAGGATGTAATGCTGAGGGTTTATAAGGCGTTGGTCAGACCACACTTGGAGTACTGTGATCAGTTTTGGGCCCCATATCTAAGAATGATTGTGCTGGCATTGGAGAGGGTCCAGAGGAGATTTACAAGAATGGTCCCAGGAATGAAAGGGTTAATGCATAAGGAGCATTTGATGGTTCTGGCTCTGTACTTGTTGGAGTTTAGGATGAAGGGAGGATCTCATTGAAACGTACCAAATATTGAAACACCTGGATAGAGTGGATGTGGAGAGGATGTTTCTGGTAGTGGGAGAGTCTAGGACCAAAGGGCACAGCCTCAGAATAGAAGGACATCCCTTTAGAACTGAGATGAGGAGGAATTTCTTTAGCCAGAGGGTGGTGAATCTGTGGAATTCATTGCCACAGAGGGCTGTGGAGGTCAAGTCATTGGGTACAATTAAGGCGGAGTTTTATAGGTTCTTGATTAGTAAGGGTGTCAAAGGTTACGGGGAGAAGGCAGGGGAATGGGGTTGAGAGGGAAAAATAAATCAGCCATGATCGAATGGCAGAGCAGACTTGAAAGGCCGAATAGCCTAATTCTACTCGTATGTCTTATGGTCTAAAATTGGCCAAGCCACATGAAATATAGATGGTTGATATTTTAGTCAAGAGGTAGGCTTTTTTTTAAAGAGGAAGAGGTAAAGGGAAATGAAGGGTAGGGAAGGAACTTCAATAGTGTTGGGCCTCTGAGGCTGAACATCAGTTGACAGTAATGGAGTAATTAAATTTGGGGATGAACGTGAGGCTGAAATTAGAGCAGGGTAGAAATTAGAGGATTGTTAATCCAAAGGAGATTGCATAGTTAGGGACAAAATTCTGAAGGGACTTGAAAACAGTCTGGGGGGGGGGGGCGAGGGGGGAGTTGGTGGGATTTTAAAATTGAAGTATTGCTTAATTGGAAGTCAGTGTTGGTCAGTGCATGGGTTTTGGTGAATGGAGTTGGCACATGGGCTACTGACTTCTGGATGACTTTTCAATTAAGTAGCAGAGCATGAAAGCGGCTAGCCAGAAATGGTCAACTCTGCAGCAAGAATGTAATGCTCCTGCATATTCATTCATGGCATCAATCAGGCCATTACAGGTGAACATTCACTTGTGTTCTGTAGTGCACATCACAAACGCCTCAGTCTGTACTCGCATATCTACATGTGCCATTGCAAATGTCCTTTGGTCTGTTCTTTCATTTATTGTCTGCCTCTGATTCCTACAACAGGTGCAGGTCTCCACAAATTCTGAATCTGCAGGTGCAGAGGGGAAGTTGTTGGAGATCTGGTGATTCACTGGTATGCAGCCATGATTCATATTGATTGCATTTAAACAACAAGTGAAATGTGATCATGTCATCATAACTTTCAGATTTGCTCTTGACATTAGTAATCCACATTTTGACTGAGTCTTTGCATCTACAACAGAAGTGAGTGGAGGATGATTCCTCAGATTTGAATCCTTCTGAGAGAGCAGTGGCAGGATTCATGCACAGCTCAGATACTTACAATTCAGTGAGGTGAGCTGGATAGTTAGTTATTCACCTGGGGACTCGTACTTCACAAGGACACGAGTAGCACAAGGCGATAGGGGTAGCTGTGATGATCCTGTGGCAAGGGTTCTCCAAGCTATGCACAGTTGGATGCAGATGGTGTACCCCAGGGGGTCAGCTAATGAATAGAAGAATCATTGACAAGTGCTAGAGAATGTGTGATTCACTGACTGCCTTTCCAAGCATTCTGATCATGATTGCAGTGAGAGTGAAGAAGCCAGTCGTGAGCATGAGTGATTTACTGTTATAGGATGTGGCAATAAGTTATTGTTCCATGACTGGTCACCTCAGTGGAATATCAAATCTATAGCTATTATTCACATCTTGACTAGAGAGCAAGGTGTCTGTTACTACAAAATACATTGACAAAAACCAAGTGTCTTGGAATTGCATTGCTGTGGTGATCTTCACCAAAGTACTCTCCACTTCCGCTGTTGTAGTGCGATGTAGTTGGCCAACAGGAGGAAGGTGACTAAAGAGGTCACGGAGGGGGAGATTTGACAGTGTTTCCATTTCTTAATCAGTGTGACAAGGATGATTTGACCTCTTCCCTGCATGTGTATTACTGATTCATTTTCCCAATGAATTAATGCATTAAACTCGTAGACATCTATACTTCAGGTCAGCCATTATGCTGCCCTTTGCCTTGGCAGAAACATGGAGCGTGGAAGGTGCTTAGCAAGCACTGCTGGAGCGGGTGGTAGAAGCAGATACAATAGCAACATTTAAGAGGCATTTGAACAGGCACATGAACAAGCAGGGAATTGAAGGGTATGGCAGATGGGATTAGCTAAGATTGGCATCATGGTTGGCACAGGCATTATGGACTGAAGAGCCTATTGCTGTGCTATACTGCTTGACATGCAATGTTTTGCACTTCAATGCTTCCACTTTGTGAAGGTGTGCACTGATTGGGCTAAAGGATCCAATCCAATTCTCCTCCAGGCTTTTGTTTGAGAGAAAAAAAATGACTAGAGTGACTTTTGGATATCCCTGGATGAAGGGTAATTATTTGACTCTATCCTCTGAGTCATAAAATACTCCAGCATGACTGGTGCCATGACTTCTAACGTGGTTGCCTAGTTTTAACCTGTTTTCTGGCTCAGCACAGACAACTTGAATGGATTAGATAGCATGCAAATTGTATAGAGTTACAAGAGAGAGAAAGAAATCCCATTTATCTTGTCAGATCCTTGTAACTTGATATTTACTCAGCCATTACTCCAGTCATTGGGGTGTACTGAGATTTTTAAAACTCAGTGTTAGGATATCATTGGAATAATTCCCCACTATAGTGAACCTGGGCAAAACGTACTCACTGATGGAGGCTGGGTTTCTCTAGCACCGGCTTATGCTATTTGCAAGAGATTATACAATATAATTATTAGTTTTTTTTACAGAGGTTTTATGTGCATTTAAAAATGAAGAAATCATGCATTCCATGTTGGACTGCAGTTCTGCAAGTTGACATTAGTCCTGAAATTTAGCAGTTAGTGACGATGTGAAGCCAGCAACTTATGAAATTCTGTGTTGCTAAACTTGCTGCTCCTCATTTATACCTTCTGCATTGTACCTGGTGCATTCTGCTTTAATTGAGGCCAGCAGGTGCAACATCAGAACACCATCACCTGCAGACTCCTCTAAATCACACACTATCTTGTCTTGGAAATATATTACTCTTCATAATTGCTGGGTCTAAACCTGGATGTCTGTACTCAGCAAGATTCTAGAGGTATCATCTCACAAGGACATCAGTTAAGAAGAAAGTTTTTCAAAGGGCAATTAGGGATGGGCAATAAATGCTAGCCTTCCCAGTGACACCTTCATCCTGAAAAATTAAGTTGAAAATCTTGTATCATTACAGAATGGACTACCTTGGCTTTTTCCGCAGATGGATTGAGATTCACTGAAGTAGAAGCTACCACAATTGCTAACCTTGGGCCTTGCAACCTCTTATGCATTGTGTTCATTCATCATATAAATAAAAATGACTAAAATAATGCGTGAATAAGCACCATCAAATAGGCATATGAAGGAGAGCAGTAATAGATAAAGTGATTCATCTAGCTGCATTGGCAAAACTGGCATTGGCTCCATGTAGTGGCAGAGTATGTGGTGATTTGATGGCCAAATTAAAAATCAACAGTGTACCAATTTAGGTAAGTGAGTTTGGAGCAAAAAGCTACAGATGCTGAAAACTTGAAGCAAAAACAGAGAATGTAGGAAGCACTCAGTGGTATCAGTAGGGAGAGAAACAGAATCAGCCTTTTGGGCCAAGGACCATTCATCAAACTCTTCGGTGGCATAAGGAATAAATTAAAATTGGAAGCCAGGCCCAAAGGAGATATTAAGGACAAACTGAAAGCTTGGTCCAGGGATGAATATTCAGGAACAAATTACCAGAGAACATGGAAGTGGAGAGGTTAGGGGTTTTAGAATTTGAGATGGTGACTCTTGGTCAGAGTTTAGTCACCAAATGTGCAATGAAAGAAGAATGTGGAAGAGGGGAGAGCCAGATGAATGGAGACATAGAATTTGCAATGGGATGAGGGGAGATGGTGGTTGTAAAGCTGGACAAGGTGACTGGTATAGTCGGGAGTGAAGTCAGTGGGGGAAACTACAGATGATTTAAACTGGAGGCATTGGAAAATAAGTCGTCATGAACAAAAGTAATGAGCTGGGATAGGAGCTAAGGCCCATGTTATTGCAAAAATGAAATATTGCATTCTTTACAGTGAACAGTTTATGGGAAGTCTGAAAGGTCTCATTTTCCAAGTGGCCATTCGAGGATTGGAGGTTAGGGGAGGGAATTGGTACAGGGCCCAAAAATGATTCTTCAGCCACAGTGTTTAAGTAGCCCTTTCGAGTAATTTTGCTCCTTATAATTTGGAAAAATACCGAGGCTACATTGATAAGGAACTTGAGGATGGAAAATTTGCCTGAAGTCATTTGCCTTTTTCTCCTGCCATGTACTTCTATTTTCTGCAGCCATGATTCTTAGTACACACAACTGGTGAAATTCTGAGTGTTTCATGAGGGAAAACTGCACTCAAGGGGCTCTTGCTATGCAGCCTGGAAAGTTTTGTGCTTTGGTGAATGCACATGCAGTCCTGAGAAAGCAGTTCTGATTTATTTCACCTCTTGGAAAATTACATTAAGGCAACTGTCTGTAAGAGGAACGACCCTCCATCTTCTCTTAAATATTACATTCTGCAATGCTTTTATACATTACCAAAATGAATTTTGAAGCACTGGATCTAAAAAGCATAGAAGTTATAAATTCCTATTTAAAGCTTGGTGTTAGAAGCTCATTTTTACTCCAATATGTGATATTCTGTCTTGGTGTTCCTGTTTCCAAAGCATAACCAGTATAAGGGAACACTGGAAAACAATAGGTAATTCCCCAAACGTCAGGGATGCAAGGTGCAAATGTAAGTTTGGAGACACAAGGAACTGTAGATGCTGGAATATGGAGCAAAAAATAAACTGCAGGAAAAACTCAGCAGGTCAAGCCGCATCTGTGGAGGCAAAGGGATGGTCGATGTTTTGGGTCAAGACCCTGCAACAATCCTGAGTTCTTCCAGCAGTTTACAAATATAAGCTTACTGTGTTGCAAATGGGCAATCTCCCTCAGTACTTACACTGTAATGAACCATTTAATTTAACATCTTAAGGATTATATATAAAGAATTTTAATTTGCAAAGTTTTTAAAACAAAACCTGGAGTAATTTATTTTTGTTTGAGTGATGATGTCAGTTTAGGAACACAGCTACTTGCTTTTATTATTGCTTAGCTCTTTGTCATTATGATGTAGTTTTTTTTTAATTATTTCCTATCCTTTATTATCCCACAGGCAACTGGAGCTATTTCGGCTGGGGAGACCATCAAAGTATGTAGTTATTTGTTGCTTCTGGCTGACAATATATCTATTATTAGACTGCAGATTCAGTCAAATATAGATTATCATGTACAGTGAGTAAATCATTATTTAACAGGCATCCAAATTTTAGGATACGGAATGAGGTCGATAGACCAAATTGTGATGGGTAAAATCCCTTTTTTTAAAAAAAACAAGATTTTCACTACATTTGCTGGGTAACCAACAAGCATGCATCACAATAATTTGCCTTTAACTGCAATGAAACTAAATAAGCTAAAGCAGCAAACAGTCTGCTGGAGGAACTCAGCAGGTTGAGCAGCGTTTGTAGGGGGAAAATGAATTGTTGAATTTCGGGTTGAAACCCTGCATCGGTACTGGTGATAAGTCCTGATGCATGATTTTGACCCAAATATGACAAGTCCTCCTGATGCATGATTTTGACCCAAAATATTGACAAGTCCTTCCTCTTCTCTTCCCCCCCCCCCCCCCCCCCATCACAAATGCTGTTTGACCCATTGAGTTCCTCCAGCAGACTGATTGATTGTTTCTCCAGATTCCAGCATCTGCAGTCTCTTCTGTCTCTTAATAACCTAAAGAATGGACATTAAAATTATACATTGTTAATTAAAAGCTAACACATTTGATTATTTTTCTTTCCTGATTAGAATTATTCTATTAATTGAAATATATTGATCATATTGATTGATTCAAATACTTACATGACAATAATTAAATTTGCCTTGATAGTTGAAGTAATAGGTGAAATCAAAATATTGCAGGTGCTGGAGATACTTAGGATAAGTAGCATCTGTGGAGGGAGCTAACATTTCAGGTCGATAACCTTCTGATGATTTTGTTGAAAGACCATCTACCTCTGTCCACAGGTGCTGCTTGACCTGCTGAGTATTTTCTGTATTTTGTGTGTGTTCATGTGCTTATGTGTGCGCACGTAGAATTTAAGTGTTTTATGATATTGTTCTGAAAATTTTAAATTCAATGTTAAGAGGTTAAACTTTTTTTTAAAGAAACTGCATTATGTCCATGTATAGACACCATGCAAGTAAAATTACTTTTAAACTTTTATTTGGGACATATAACTAAACAGTTATGTGATTGTTCTTCATCTCTGAAGATCTGCATTTTAAACCAGTTTTGGGAAAATCTTTTCCCATTGTTATATCATGTCACAAACAATTGTTTGAAGGTAGTTTTAGTTTAGTTTCTTGTGGTCAAGACTTGAAACTTCATAAATACTCTGATAGCCCTAGCTTGGAATTACACAGCACCAAGAATGTTGATAAGGAGAAGGTTGACCAACTGTTAGAAGATAACGCAATGTGACAGTCTTGGAATTTTTTGAGGGTAACTCTGTTCGGGGTACAAGCATGGATGATATTTAGATTTAGTTTATTTAGAGGCTTCAAGAAAGCATTCATGCTTGCTTTCCCACAACTCTGCTGAAAAGTGTAGAAATGCGATGAAGAATGCTTACTTCCCCCTTTCCTTTTAGAACAGTGCCTCTTGGTTATATTACTGAGATTTGCAATTTGCTGTGTAGGGAATTAATAATGCATACCCTTCTACTCATCAAATCTATATGACTTTCACCAATTCAAGTATTAAATATTTCCCAGCAAGCACTTATTGTCTTAATTTATCAATAGTGGCACAACAGTTAGTGCTCCTGCAGTGCTCCGGTGATGTGGGTGCTGTCTTTGTGGTATTTGCACGTTCACTCTGTGGGTTTCCTGTGGGTGCTCTGCCTTCCTTCCATATCCCAAAAATGTGCTTATAGGTTAATTGGCCATTATAAGTTGCTTCTGGCATAGGTGGAAGGTAGGAGCTCTGGTTGGAATTGATGGGCGAATACATTATTAGGAAATAGGTGCAAGAATGGGATTGATTGGGAATGTTCTGAGAGCTGGCACTAACGATGGGCTGAATGGTCTCCTGCATCACAAAAATGTAATTAAATTGAGAAATTAATTACTATGATCTTCTAGGAAATATTTAACACTACATATGGTGACCAGTGGTGTTCTGCAAGGAGCAGTGCTGGAATCTGTGGTTTTTATATATACTGTGTGTGTGTGTGTGTGTATGATTTGGAAGAAAATGTAGGTGGGCTGATTAGTAAGTTTGCAAATAAGACAAAAATTGGTAGAGTTATGGATAGTGAGGAAGGTTGTCAAAGGGCTCAGCAGGATATAGACCAACTGGAAATACAGGCAGAGAAATGGCAGGTGGAGTTTAATTTGCACAGGTGTGAGGTTAGTGTTTTGGGAGGTCAACATGAAAGTGTACAGTATCTGGCAGGACCATTAAGAGCATTGGTATTCAAAGGGATCTTGGAGTGCAACAATACAAGTGGCTAGAGTGGTAAAGCATGCTTGGGAAATCGTGTTGCAGTTGTATAAAACTTTATTTAGGCCTTATTTGGAGTATTGTGTGCAGTTCTGGTTGTCACATTCCAGGAAGGATGTGGAGGCTTTGGAGAAGGTGCAGAAGTGGTTCACCAGGATGTTGCCTGGATTAGAGAGTATTAGCTATAAAGGGCGTTTTTTTCTGGAATATCAGACACTGCGGGGCAACCTGATAGAAGTATATAAAATGATGAGAGGCAGAGACAGGGTAGATAGTCTTTTTTCCCAGGGTGGAAATGTCAAATACCAGAAGGCATAACTTTAAGGTCAGGGGGAGGAAAGTTGAAGCAAGATTTGTGAGACAGGTTTTTTAACACAGATAATGGTAGGTGCCTGGAACATGCTGCCAGTGGTGGTGGTAGAAGCAGATATGATAGCAATGTTTAAAAGGCATTTAGGCAGACACGTGAAAAGGCAGGGGATCGAGGGATATGGAGCATGTGCAAGCAGATGGATTATTTTAGGCTGACATCCTTGTCAGTATCAACATTGTACAAGGAAGCCATGTTCCTGTGCTGTACTACTTTGTTTATTGGGACTTCAGTAGTGCTGGATTAGCTCAGGACAGTTAGATATCTTTTCTATTAATACCCCAACAAACTTGTTAATTCATTTCTTTTTAGATACTACAACCTAGAATTATAAATGTTCCAGTGAATCCGGCGAGTGTAAATAGAGCATGGGAAATAGGGCCCATGTTTATAAGGAGATTGTGAAATGGTGTCCCAGTGACTTTAAAAAGAGCGCGGAAAACAGAACAGTGAACCAGATGCTGAACTATCGGGTTTTCCAAAGAACGGGATAGCAGATGATCAGAATTTTACTGTGATAGGAGTAATATGCACTAGTTCAGAAGATCTGCCAGTGCAGCAGCACCAAAGAGCTGAGGGGGCTGAATTATTTCAGTGGTGCTGTATGAGAGAGCTTTCCAGTCAGTGCAACATCTTTGTTCTATCCCCATTAATCAGCAGACGTTTCTTTTTTAAGTTCTTCGGTATTCTGTTCTTTGAAACTTATTGCTGAGTCTGCTTCCACCTATTTTGACAATGCATGCCAAATTATGACAACGTGCTGTGTAATTATTATTTCTCATGGTTCTTTGTCTTTAAATCTGCTTTGTCGTATTTTCTTGGAACTGGAAATAAGTTTTTATTTTATTTGTCAAGTCTACCCTTAAGCTTCACTTATTTAAGGACAGCCTCAGTTTCTCTGGTACCTCCATGCAACTGAAATGTTGCATATCCTTATTCTAATAAATCTCCCCTGGACCTTCTCCAAAGCCTTTTCCCAGTTCTCCAACAGGGGCTTTACCAATATTACAAAATTATACCATAACTTACTTGCTTTGGCCATTTCTGTACTTATAAAACCTATGTCCTGTGTACTTCTGAGACCTCTCAATTTATGTTGACATCTTCAAAACCTTGCATCTAGACTCTGTTCCTATTCCCTTAACCAGATCATTGTACCATTTATTTCTTGCTATCACGATGAATCTTTGCACACTTTTCCATTAAATTTCATCTGCTGTATGTCCCATTTACATTGGTCTGTATGTCATCTTGAAATCTATTGCTGTTCTCTTCCAGGTTTACTGGTTTCCTAAACTTTTAATCATGCCCTTAAGCACGTCCAGGTTATTATTACATTTTCAAAAAGGAGAAGTGGTCACAGTGTCAACCCCTGGGTGGTATCATAACACACTTGTGCCTAAACATCACAAAAGAATTGTTCACCACAACCCTCTGTTCCTTAGTGAATTTTGCTTCCATGTGGTGACTGTTACCATCTTCCTTTTGCATTCAAATTTTCTATTGTGTGGCACTTGATCAAAATCAACTATTGAATGTCCATCTAAACAACCAACTGTAATATTCCCATCAGTCATTTTTGTTACTTCATGAAAACAATATTTCCTGAGAGCGCATTTTGGTCAGTAAAAGTTCACTGGCAATAGGACCAGTCGTTCATTGAAATGTACAAATTCAACATGACTTTTTATTCTATGCATCTTAGCAGACAGTTTTAGAGAGATTCTACTAACAGAATTTCTTCAAATAATATCAAATATTAAAATTTATAGAATGTTAACAGTTCCTTTTTTCAATCTTTTTATTAGTTTTCAAATTAATACAGATTGATATATAGCATCAATATTTATACATGTAATACCAAGAGATCAGGATAACAATCATAGCATATATAATCATAAAGAACAATAAAATATTTTTTAAAATCTGCAGATCCAACGATCTCTTAGTAAATGAATATAATATAAAAGAAAGGAAAGAAAAAGATTTATTATATAAATTTAAAAAAGAAACCCAAATCAATAAAAAAATTATAAACAATATAAACTAAACAAAAAAAACTTTTCAAAAGAAAAACAAACAACAAAAAAAAGGAAAAAAAAACTGGGCTAAAATTTCTCAGTAGAAACAGAGCAATATTATGTCGTCAAGTCCGTTCCTTCAAGTTGGAAAGTTATTGAAAGGGGATCTACATCATGTGAAACTATTGAATAAATGGACTCCAAATATCTTCAAATTTAAGCGAAGGATCAGCAGTACCACTCCTAATTTTTTCCAAGTTTAAACATGATATAGTTTGAGAAAACCATTGAAAAGTAGTAGGGGGTATTGGATCCTTCCATTTAAGCAAAATGGATCGTTTGGCCATTAATGTAACAGCTAACAGTTCCATAGTACAATTTTAGCTGACATTTTTGTAATCATTGTTCATTATCACCGTGGTTCTGCTACTACTCTGTGAGAGGCATATTGTCCAGCAAACTATTTTCTGAGTGGGTAACTTCTCTAGAATATACTGGGCAGAAATAGTATGTTTTGTGTGTAGTATGTAGAAAGCCATGTGTTTAGCAATGTATTAACAATTTGATAGACAGGAGCAACTGACTTTTGGCTAAACCTATGCAAGTTGAAGAAGGTTATTTGGGCAAGGTGTTATTCAACTTCCAGTGGCTACCACTTCTTAATAGTTTAGTGCATTAGAAAATAAAACAATAATGGAAGGAAAAGTCTAGGTTAAATATGGAAATAGGAAATCAAAAAACTGCAGGTGCTAGAGATCTGAAATAAAAACAAAATGCTGGAAATATTCATCAGGTCAAGCAACATCTGTAGAAAGAGAAATGGTTAATGTTTCAGGTCAAAGGCTGTTCATTAGAATTGGGAAAGAGAAAACAAGTTTTAAGTTGGAGAGAGAGTGGAGGAAGGATGGGTAATGCAAAGGGGATGTCACTGATCGGATGGGCCAGGATTCCATGGCGATGAGCTGTTGATGAAGCCATCTGATTTGATAGATTGATCAGAGCAGATAGAGAGAGAAAAGAAAACAAAGGGGCATGTGATATCTGTGAAATGCTGGTGGGAGCTTATGTTTTGTATACATTTTAATTACACTTTTAATTTTAACTAGTTAAAACAATTTCAATAGCTTTTTTAATGTCTGTGAATATCAGAGACTTCTTAAAAACTCGCCTCACAGACTTTTGATTCCTGTGAGAGAGACAGGGTTCTGGGGCAGGGCTTCAGCAGCAAACTAGGTGTGTCTTGTTACACCTTGTCACCTGACTGCAGGATCAGGAGATCAAGGACAGTCAGAAGCGCATATATGTGCAAAGTCAGTAGCTCATGGAGGGAGTGCAGGGGCCAAGTCTGGAGACTGGGCCGAATCAATTAAAATTCGGTCTCATGTTCCTGTTTTGCAATATGTTGTGGGTTACATTCTGGTATTCTTTCATTTTAAACAGACACCAGGATTAGTTACCAAGTAAAGTTGATGCTGAATTTGGAACTGAGCCACACTAACCAAGATTTCGAGTCATAGGTGAATTAGTGGATCAGAGTTAAGGCAGTAACGAGCTTTCACAGGCTCTGGCCTCTTGGGTTAAAGGATGATAAGTTCCATGTCCCAGTAAATAGTTTAATTAGGAGAATGGTCAAAGGAGATAAATTGACATGAAAGATGTTGAGAAAGCATGTGATTATATTGAGCCCTATTATGATGCTGGTTAGCTGGTGTCTCTATGGAGAACTGCCAAATAACTGCAGTGTGCAGATCAGCATGTTTCTGACTGTATAATTGCATATTTCATTGCTGAAATCTGGGACGTGGTGGAGGCCAGATGCTGATACATGTGATCTCTTGAGCTGAAGGATCTGATTATCTGATCACTTAGCTTTTGCCAGCCTAGGCTGACAAATCTAACACATTTAGACATGGTGTTGTTGATTTGGATGGAGAAATGTTTTATTTGCTTTAATGTTAACATTTAAATTTATACTAGATAAATATTTTTTAATAATGTTATTACCTTCTAATTTAAGTTTTAAAATACTTTAAACATTTATTTATATTTATTTCAATTGTTTTTTAAATGACTCTAACTGACATTTAGGAACAGTTAACATGGCCTTTGACAGCATGAACTGACAAAATGCCAATACAACGACGGCAGCCTCAATTTGTGGTGCCCAAGTCTCTCAAACCAAGCTCTCAGTGACTGCTTGTGGCCCTTCCTGCTTTGTAAATTGGCCACAGCAGCGAGGCCTAGAGTTCATTTGCACAGACGTGGGAGTGGTTGGGGGGTGGTGGGTGAACTTGAGGTGCAGGGCAGGTCAGCATGATCTGGCCCATTTTCATAACTTTACCCCAGGTTTCAATCCCTGTTCAGTGCTTTCCTGCATTATGTGCTTCAGCTGCTTGTGCTATAACCTGCTGAGGCAATGGGAAAAATTATTAGGAACTTTAGCTTCTTGTAAAATAGAGTTTATACAAATTGCATATATTCAGAAGACATCCTCTAACCTGAGACCAACTGTCCTTTGAGTGATGAGTTGCCTAGTTACTTTGTGTATATTTGATTTGTACATCACCTTTAATCATTCCAAACTTAACAGGTTTCTGGTGTAAATGAAACAATGCAATCCATTGGGTGCAAGTTGTGAGAATTGTAACATTATAGAAGATCTGAACGCTTTCAGGAATTAATATTATTTGAAGCTAGTATTTATTTTACAATTCTGTAATTTCATCATTGTGGCAATATGGTTTTCATTGTTTATAGACAATGAAGATCCTGACAGTGCAGTGGATGACAGAGACAGCGACTATCGAAGTGAAACTAGCAACAGCATCCCACCTCCATATTATACAACATCTCAGCCTAATGCATCAGTCCATCAGTATTCCATTTCTTCACGGCATCAACAGAATGGATCACGGGATTCTTGCACTGATTCTATTCACAGTTATGAGCTAGATTATTCAGATCATCAGAGGCCAATAAGGTACAATCTATTTTGTTGATGGCTGTTTGATTTTGAAAACGTATTATTTTCAATCGTTTTTGCTTATTGTTAACAACTAAAAATGGGGTTATATAGTAGAGCAGTGTGTCAGTTCCTGAGAACTGCACAGTGGTTGCAGATGAGGTTGTGCTTTATTCCTGACATGGCAAATTTCTGGTCTGACTAAGTTCATTGGGAGTGTTCCAGATAGACGGGAGGTAATTCTGAGAGGGAAAAACAAATAACAACATGACTGGAGGTTTAAAATGCTTGCCTTCCCATTAGGTATGTGGAGGGAGCCCAGGTAACAGGTTGTAATTGGTAATAATCTCTACTGTAATTAGTTTCTGAGTTCTAATATGTGGGCCTTTTTCATTTAAAATGCTGAAATGATTTTTGTGAATTGTTTTCTCAACTGAAAATGTCACCTGTGGTTTTGTAGTGCATTGTTCCTTTCCAACTGCGAATGTAGTATTTGCTTGGTATCTTTACCAGTATTTTCATTCACTTGTGAACAGTTCTGAACCCTGGCCTGGTGCATAGTTTGACCATGATATGAGCTGACCTAATACTTAAATGACTGCACCTTGGTGTAAACCAGTAGTGTAATTTGCCTGCTCCACGATGTTGATGAATTTTACTGGTTAACAACAAAACCTTAGAGAGAAGTGATAGGAATCTGGCTGAATTTATTTTGTCCAGTGGAAGAGGTATTCCCTCCCAGTAGCCATCAGGTTAAGCAACACACTGAATAGATTTGCGAAGCAGTGTACGCAATTGATGGTCTTCCTTTTAGAGAGATTGTGGTTTTGATATGAACTGGAATAAATTTCGGTTCATGAATAAAGTTAATGCACTGCACTACAGTTCAGAAAGGTAAGCTAATTGGAAGTTCTTTAATAGAAATGTTGTTTTACAATGCCATTGGGCAATTCTTGAGAATTATAGTTTTATTTAAATATTTTAATTGTATTTTGTTGGCTTATTAAATATTTTCCCCAAGTGTCTGTAATTAGGGAAGTCTTGTTTATGCTGCCAGTAGAATTGTTTTTAATGGAAATGTACAATGCTTTCAAAATGTTGCAATTAGCAACTTGAAGCAACTATTTGATTGAGTATAGAATACATGATCTATAAATTTTTTTTACACTTTTTTTAATATCAGTAATGAAAAGAGCAACATTTATAACTAGGTTATACTTGAAACCAGTTTTAAAGTAATTTTGGAAAATATAGGTATGATTTTAAATATTCATCTAGAGGGAGTTAACAAATAATATAGTAGAACATATGGGACATTTCCAACTGCTGTGAGAAATTCTGCTTTTCATTTCTTTCTTTCTAACAAACTATTCATTTTATTTGTTTCCCCTTCCCTAATTACAAAGGCTGAATCTTCTCCAGTAGTCTGTGTGGTATCATGTACAGGCAATCTGAAAATCCACATTGTCATCTCACATACGCCATTACCCTCAATCACCCAATGTCATTTCCACAAAAAAAAAACATTTAGGTTTATCAAGCACTAATTTTTTTGAATAACCAAGTTGGCCGTTTCTAATTATTTTCATTTTGTGTAGAGATTTAGTAATTTCATCCATTTTAGATTACTGTAAAATAGATATTTAACAAATTTGTTTTAAAATTATCCAGGTAAGCCTACCTTTCTTTTGAAAAATAGGTATCATGTAACATTGTTTTCATTCATTCAGTGCACATCAGTTCTCAGCATAACTAAATATAATTTTCAGGACCTCTACTCTTCATTTTGCAGTTGCTGGTGGAATCTTTCTATTCATTTTTATCTCATTCTCACACTTCTTTTCCACCTTTTAGGTTGACCTAGCTTCCAATAATTTGATTGTTTCCACAATGCTCTCTTCCAGTTAATGTGTCAGGATTCCAAATCATTAGTTCTTTTCTGCACTATATAAGCAAAAGATTGATATTTTATTAATTCATTACCTCATAGTCTTTTAATAAAACTTGATATTAGTATACCAAATTATAATGCAATTTTGACTCTTTTTTCTGATTCTCAAAATAAATTTCAGCTGATGTACATCTGCTGTCAATCAGATATTCTAAGTACTTATCCATTATCCAGAAGAAAAACAAGAGAATACCTAAAGCTGTCTGGTTTGCACACACCTTGAAACAAAGCAAATGTGACTAGCCAGGTAGCAATTTTTTTCCTTGGCATAGGCAATTGAGAAATTGAGAAACATAACTGGCAACATGTCTAAGAGAATGGAACACACTTATTTCCTTGAGATTATCATCGCATTTAAATCATTTGTTTTGTAGCTTCAAATGTGCAAATATAATCTGTTGTTGCATTTCCATCCTGTAATTTGAAAACTAATGTATTTGATTGACCTTTACACTGTGATTAGTGTGAAATCATTCATGCATCATTTTTAATCATAGCATTTCTCTAGGCAAGCACAAATTATGAATGGCTAGAATGGTATACACTTTCACAAACTAAGCAAATTGTATTTTTATTATGTATATAAATTAAAGATGTCAAATGTGCAAAATATTGTATTACAAAACAATGCAAGTAATATAAGTGCAGCAGATGATGCATTTATGACTGAGATGATTGCTTCTTGGTTTTGTTACTCAGATTTTTAAAGATTATTTTAAATATAGCAGTATAAACTTTAATGTAATTGAGTTTAAATATTGGTACATTAGTGTTTTGCACTGTAAATTATTAGTACATTTAGTGCTCAGAGTTTATGAATGTACTTTATAAAATGATTCTCTCTTTAGGTTGCTCCTTGCTGTTTGATACCATGAAATGTATGTTAAGTTAATCAGTTTTATTGTTCCTCTTAAACCAGAGATCAGAATTCTTGCTAATTCTCTGTAGGGAAACTATGTATTTTTTTTACTGGTGTAAGGAAATGAGCATGCTTTAAGGGTAACATCTTTGATCAGTTTTAAATTGAAAAATAATAATGTTGTTTAATTTACAATTTTAACAACTTAAGGGCACTATGTGGAGTGTAGTATACCTGTGACTTAAATGATGCCAGTGAAAATCTATGGTGTAAAGTTATGTTGTACTGGAAGCTAGTTTTTAAATTTACATTAAGATATTGATGCATTAAGAAGCTTATTAATTGGAATGTTTTATTCAATTGGCCATTCCTTTTCCGGAAAACCCTGTGTAGTTACTTGGTTGTTGCCTCTGTAACTATATCCTTTAAACATCTGTTCTCATTAATTGACATTTTCTGTAGTGAAATTTGCTTATAATTTCAAACTGGAAATATTGCTACTCATCTTTATATAGCAGACTGTTATATTTTTATTTCATGTAATTTGGTTTGCTATTTAAATGTTCTTACACCACTGTATGAGGATGAACTTTAGAAACTGAAGGAACTATTGGGTACTATGTTCTGAGACCACTGTGTAATTTAAATACACAATGATGAAAAGACTGATTTTGTTTGTGCTGGTCATGATGGTAAAAGTCTTTTTGTCATTTTCTCTTTATAGCCTAAATCACTCACTTTGTCCAACACATTGGCTGAGAATCCAGCAACAAGAAGGCTGAGAAGTCAAATGCCTGTTTTGGGATAATTGCAACAAAGTGCTGTATAGTTTATCAATAAATTATTTGATAAATTTCTCTTCCTTATTTCCCTAACTAACTTGCTCAACTCTAAAATATACATTAATTTCATAAATGATCCAGAAAACAGTTGTCTCAGTAGGGTATACAATTTAAAAAGTAACTTTTTTTTGTTTATTTAATCTTCCCTCACTTTTTTCCTCTTTTGTGCTTTCCGCTTTCTCTGGTAGACGCTATGATAGCATAGATTCTGCCACAAATGGACGCAGTGACCTAGAGACTGCGTCAGACTCTAGCAGGCTAACCAGTCGTCAGTATTCCCTTGAAAGTAGGCAGTCTCTAGATCTGTCGGATAGGTGGGTTTTAACCAAATCTATTGCCTTGTTCGTACACTAGACATTTGTGGTCTATAATGTGCTGTGGCTTCTTGTCTGGTAGTTGTGTGCATGCTCGCTTAAGTGTTTCTTCTGTATTTGTGAACATAGTGGCTTCAATGGTGTAATATCCAAAGATGAAATAGTACAAGACTTAACAGTGCAGGCCACCAAAATACAAATGTTATGACTACATTATCTACAGTATTAAAATGTTTGATTTTTTTTGTTCTTCAGACTTGCATACTATCTAATTGATAAATTGCAACAACATGTCAACAGATTTATTTAAATAAGAATTTGAGGTTGTATTTTCACTGTTTGCTTCTAACCATTCAAATATCGGGCATCATTATTAATATTTGGATGGTGTGAAATCTAAAGTAATCAGTGATACTATCAGTTACTGCAGTCTTCTGCCACTTGTAAATTACTTTTGGCGTTGAAGAGGAATTTCTCAGAACTTACCAGGTTGAATTAAGATTTATCTCACTTTTCATTTACAGTGCCGGGGCATTGCAGGGTTGGAAGGCTTCTGATCATTTTATTTATTTTTTAATATTTGTTCTTTATATCAAGATTTCTAAGGCAGCTTTTCTTGTAAGTTCTCAAATCTGAATTATAAGAAATTTTAAATCAGGCAGTATCTTTGAATAACTTCTGAAATCAAATTATGAAATTATTGTTCCTAAATTGCAAGGTTCCTAATTGTGATGGGTTCAGTAACTGCCTTCCATCATGGCTCTTACTTTTATCCCAGTATTAATAACAATGCATTATTTTTGACTAACTCTTTGATTATTTTAAATCACTTCATTGTTCCATGTAGTGACACTTTAAAAATAAACTGAGCTTTGTTTTGCTGAAATTGTTTACAAATCAGCAGTTTGATGGTCCCAAATTAAATTTGGCAAATGGAATTGGTTTATTATTATCACATGTACTGAGGTACATTGAAAAACTTATCTTGTATACTGTTCATACAGATCAATTCATTATACAGTGCATTGAGGTAGTACAAGGGAAAACAGTAACAGAAATGCAGAATAAAATGTAACAGCTACAGAGAAAGTGCAGTGCAGGTAGGCAATAAGATGCAAGGTAGATTGTGAGGTCAAGAGTTCATCTCATCTACTAGAGAATGTTCAATAGTCTTATAACAGTGGGATAGAAGCTGTTCTTGAGCTTGGTGGTACCTGCTGTCAGGCTTTTGTATCCCCTCCCAATGGGAGGGGGGAGAAGAGAGAATGTCCAGGGTGGGTGGGGTCTTTGATTATGCTGGCTGCTTTACCGAGGCAGTGAGAAGTATAGGCAGAGTCCATGGAGGGGAGGCTGGTTTTCGTGATGTGCTGAGCTGTGTCCGCAACACTCTGCAGTTTCTTGCGGTCACAGGCTGAGCAGTTGCCATACCAAGCCGTGATGCATCCAGATAGAATGCTTTCTATGGTGCGTCGATAAAAATTGGAGAGGGTCGACGGGGACATGCCAAATTTCTTTAGCCTCCTGAGGAAGTAGATGTGCTGGTGAACTTTCTTGTCCGTGGCATTGACGTTGTTGGACCAGGACAGGCTTATTGGTGATGTTTGCTCCTAAGAACTTGAAGCTCTCAACCCTCTTGACCTCTGCACCGTTGATGTAAACAGGATCGTGTGCACCGCCCCCTTTCCTGAAGTCAATAATCAGCTCTTTTGGTTTGCTGATATTGAGGGAAAGGTTGTTGTCGTGACCCGTGTTACCAAGCTCTCTATCTCCTTCCTGTACACCAACTCATCGTTATTTGAGATCCGGCCCACTACAGTGGTATCACCTGCAAACTTGTAGATGGAGTTAGAGCAGAATCTGGCCACGCAGTCATGAGTGTGCAGGGAGAGGAGTAGGGGGCTGAGGACGCAACCTTGTGGGGCACCAGTTTTGAGAGTAATCGTGGCGGAGGTTTTGCTGCCTATTCTTACTGATTGCTATCTGTTAATCAGTAAGTCAAGGATCCATTTGCATAGGGAGGTGTTTAGTCCCAGGTCTCAGAGTCTGGTGATGAGAAATGTGTAATGTATTGGTTCAAATGCTGCTTGGTTATTATGGGTAACTACTTGAGTTTAAATTCTCATAATGGGAGCTGTTTTGTTTTAAATTCACAGTGCTACTAAATTTAATGCGGAAGAATGAACCATCACAGAATGCCGATGCCCAGAAGACATAAAAGTGTGTGTGGGATCATGGCTAATTAACATATGGCATCATGTATTGTTTGCATTATAAAACAAAGTAAATTGTGGTGTGAGGCAACAGTTTTGAATTAATCCAATAAATCTTGGATAAATTACAGATCTGCAAAACTTAGGATGACAGTGAAAACAAAGTTTTAATTGTAATCATAGAGACACAGGAAAGGCTGCAGATGCTGGAAATCTGGAGCGACACATAAAATGCTGGAGAAGGGTCTCAATCTGAAACCTCAACTGTTCATTTCCCTCCATAGATGCTGCCTGACCTGCTGAGTTCCTCCAGCATTTTGTGTGTTGCTTTTAATTGTCATCATAGCCCTGCTGTATTATAAGGAATCTTAAAGTTTCTTCAACGGTATTGCTTTTGTAAGTTAATCAGTGGACTGGCAGTAACATTAATAAAAGTCATAGTAACCCAATCTCTAACATCAGGCATTGTACAAATACCAATAAAGGCAGATTCCTTCAGAGAAATAAGTTTTGTATATTTTGAGCATACTTGGGAATTAAATCAGGACCCCAAGTAACAATTTTTTCTGTATTTGAGTGAACTGATATATGATCCCTTGTTGTCATTAATCAATCCTTGGGGGAAAAAATTGGGAATTCAGCCTCTATTTAAGAAAACTATCTGCTCTCTACACCCATAATTTGAAGAATAGATCACGTATAAAGTGGTCAAGTTGGTATTAGTAACGAACAAGGTGATTGTAGAATATTACACTGGAACTAGAGAAGGAACATTTATCAAAAAGACTAATCAAACATACCTGCATATGCACTATAGTGTGATTAATTGACCAATTTCCAGTTTATATCGTAAATGGGCATTTATCTGCTACCTGTTTTGTTTGCTCCTTTCTGGATACAATGTGACATATTTATAAACCTGCAGTTATTTATAAGTTGAAATGGTGCTGAGTAGTTAAACATTCATTCCATCTCAATTTCTAGGAAGTCCATTTCTTTTAGAAGAAAGAATTTTGTAGTTTTTGCTTTCCTTGGAATTGTACCATGATATCTTTGAGATCACAGCTGGAGTACTTGCAGATTGTAAGCAGTTTTTATTTTACAATGCTATAAACCTGATATTTATTTTCAGTTATTATGCTTGACCACAAAGTGATACATAATCAATAATTGTAAATAACCCTTTAGTTTTTTAGGAGCATATACTACCAGCACCAATATTTCATTCTAAAACTGATGCATGCTGCCAAGATACTGAATTGGACACTCTAAATTGGCTGTTGGCAAGAACTTAAAAGTTCATTTTAAGCCAAAAGACTCATGAACATTTAAAACAAAATCTTGTTTAACTTTTATTGTAACACGCTGATCAGATCATAATGTCAACTGCATAAAGTTGTTTAATTAAGCATAATAAATAACTGAGGAACAGTAGGTGTGTTTTATAACTGCCAATAAGTACAAAGGAGAATGAACCTAAGTTGGCTCAAATGTTCATAGCAGTACTTTCATTCTATCTAAGAATAACTTTGGTAAATGAAAGGTTAAAAAAGTTAATTTTAATTGTCCATGCAACAGCAAAATCCTATTTGACACGGTTATTTTCATGAAATTTGCATTTGCTACTGCTTCATATTAATCTGGACAAGTATGAGCTGTTGCACTTTGGGAGATTCAATGTAAAAGAAAAGTATCCAGTAAATGTAGGCCCCTTAGGAGCACTAATGCACATGGGGTACAAGTTGAGGCGATACAAGTGGAGAGGATGATAAAGAAGGCATACATTATGCTTAGCTTCATTAGTGAGGGCATTGAGCATAAGAGTTGGAAAGTCACAGTGCAGCTGTGTAAAACTTTGGTTAGGTCACATTTGGAGTACTGTGTGCAGTTCTGGTCGCCACACTATAGGAAAGATGTGGAGGCTTTGGAGAGGGTGGAGAAGAAGTTCACCAGGAATGGAGGGTATTAGCTATAAGGAGAGGTTGGACAAACATTGATTATTTTCTCTGGAATGTTGTAGGCTGACTAGATAGGGGTGACCAGATAGAAGTATATAAAATTATGAGAGGCATAAGTAGGGTAGATAGAGTCATTTTCCCAAGGTGGAAATGTCAAATACTAGAGGGCATAGGCTTAAGGTGGGGGGGGGGAAGGAGGGAGTTTAATTTATGAGCCAAGATTTTTTTTACGCTGATTTATAGGTGACTGTTAGGGAGGTGGTGGGAGCAGATCCTATAGAAAAGTTTAAGAGACATTTAAACAGGCAGATATTGACACTCAGGAACTTGAATCTGCTCACCCTTTCCACTGCTGACCCCTTAAGAGGACTGGTGTTCTCCTGACTTCCCCTTCCCGAAGTCCACAATTAATTCCTTGGTCTTGCTGACGTTGAGTGCGAGGTTGTTGTTGCGACACAACCAGCCGATTTATCTCACTCCTGTACACCTCCTTGTCGCCATCTGAGATTCTACCAACAACAGTGGTCTCTTCAGCAAATTTATAGACGGTGTTTGAGAAGTGCTTAGCCACACAGTCATGAGTGTAGAACAGTGGGCTAAGCACCCACCCTTGAGGTGCGTCTGTGTTGATTGAAAAATGAGGAGGAGCTGTTATTACCAATTTAACGCTGACTGTGGTCTCCCAATAAGGAAGTCGAAGATCCAGTTGCAGAGGGAGGTACAGAGGCCCAGGTTTTGAAGCGTGGTGATTAGTATGGAGGGGGATGATGGTGTTGAACGCCAAGCTGTATTTAATAAACAGCAGCCTGATATGTTTTGCATTTGTCTAGATGCTCCGGATCAGAGTGGAGAGTCAGTGAGATTGCATCTGCTGTAGACCTGTTGTGGTGGTAGGCAATTTGCAGCAGGTCCAGGTCCTTGCTCAGGCAGGGGTTAATTCTAGCCATAACCAACCTCTCAAAGCACTTCATTATGGTAGATGTGGGTGATAGTCAGTCATTGAGGTATCTCACCCTGCCCTTGGCCTCTAGTATGATTGATACCCTTTTTGAAGCAGGTGGGAACCTCCAACTCCAGCAGTGAGAGGTTGAAGATGTCCTTGAACACCCCAGCCAGTTAGTCGGCCCAGGTTTTCAGTCCTAGCCAGGTACACCATTAGGGCCTGACACCTTGCGAGGATTCACCCTCTTGCAGGATGTTCTGACGTCAGCCTCCGAGACAGATCACAAGGTCACCAGATACTGTGGGGATTTGCACAGGCATTGTATTCTCCCAAAATGTGCATAAAAGGTGTTGAGCTCATCGGGGAGTGAAGCATCACTGCCATTTATGCTGTCAGGTTTCACCTTATAGGAGGTAATGGCATGCAAACGCTGCCACAGCTGTCATGCATTCAGTTGTGTTTAGTTTCACTCAAAATTGCCTTTTTGCTCTCACGATAGCCTCCTGTAGGTCGTACCTAGACTTATTGTAGGATACTGGATCACCAGTCTTGAATGCCACAGATCTAACCCTCAGCAGATTGTGAATCTCCTGGTTCATCCGGGGCTTCTGATTTTGGAAGATGGTATGTTCTTGAAGGCACACACTCTTCCATGCAGGTCTGCTTGAATGTTCTGTAAGAACGGTTAATTCAACCACTTTAGATGAAAAGACATGTAATTCCTCAATCTTTTCTGTAACAATGCTTCCTGTTCACTTCTAAATAACTTGGTTTTAATTTTGTAGAGCAAAATTTTAATTTAGTTGGAGGTTTTGTACAGGTTGGAGGAACAACTCTGTGTCCACTGCAACAGCCAGGACCTCCCAGTGGCCACCCATTACAATTCCACATCCCACTCCTATACTAACATGTCTATCCATGGCCTCCTCTACTGCCACGTTGAGGCCAGACGCAGGTTGGAGGAACAACCTTCCTTTCCAGTCCTGATGAAAGGGTCTCAGCTCGAAACATCAACTGTTTATTTCCCTCCATAGGTGCTGCCTGACCTGCTGAGTTCCTCCAGCACTTTTTGTGTATTGCTCCAGATTCCAGCATCGCAGAATTTCTAGTGTCTCTCTTTAATTTTGTAAATCTTATTTTCTTATTTTGAGTGAATTTTGGGAAACTTTCTCTTTTTAATTTTCCATTGCTGTGCAGTTTTCTTTTCATTCCCGTTGGCAAATGTTTTGGTTTTCCATAAACATCTCCCTCCATTGAATACATTTTGTGTCATTTAGAAAGGCACAAACTTTATAATGAATAGATATATTTGAAAGAGAGGCTGGCTCAGTGTCACCTTCTATGTACTGAGTGATTCCGAGCGATACAATTTATACCTAATTTTCTCAATGGGTAGGATACCTTGCTGATCTCTTCTTTGTACAGGTAATCTCCTAATTAACAATATAGAAATCATATTTGACCTGGTTGGCAGTTAGTAACTCAATATTAAATATGCTACATGTCGTAAAGCAGTGTTCCAAAGAATCGTTCACTGAGAGATTCACTCTGGCATTAAGTATCCATTTTCCCTAATTAATGTTTACAGAGGAATGGTTCATTTGGTAAACATGAGTTTTGAAAATACTGCTAAAGCATAATTTACATTAGCACTGGAGCAGTAAATATTACTTCAAATAGTTACTGTATTAGGTATAAACCTGACTGAAATAAATCAACATGTTATTTAATAGCATGGACAACCATGCTATTAAGCTTCAACCAGACAGGGAAAATATGAAAGTGAGTGATTAATGAGCCAGTCATACAGCATAGCAACAGGCCATCTGGCCCATCATGTCCATGCCAACCATCAAGTCTTTTCAATACTAATCCCATTTGCCAGCAATTGGTCTGTAACCTCCCATGCCTTGGTGAACCGAGTGCTTCTTCAGATATTGCTTGAATGTTGTGAGAGTACCTGCTTCCACCGCCACCTTAGGTGGTGGGTTTTTGCAACCGATGGCAATTGCAACCACCTGCTCGCAAAAATTCTTCCTCAGATCCCCTTTAAACCTTATATTCTTCACAAACTTGTGCTCTCTGGTCTTAGGCATATCTGCCGAGGGGAAAAGTTTCTTATTATTTATCTATGCCTCTCAATTTTGTTTACCTCTATCAGGTATCCCTCAGCTTCCTCTGCTCCAAGGAAAACAAATACAGCCTGTCTAGTATCTCCTCATAACTGAAATATTCCAACCCAAGCAACATCCTGGTGAATCTCTTCTTCACCCCACCAGTGCAATCATGTCCTTCCTATCATGTGCTGAGCAGAATTGCACAGAGTATTCCAGCTGTGTCCTAACCAGTGTTTTTTAAAGTAATACAAAGACCTCCCTGCTCTTATTCTCTATGCCCTGGCTGATGAAGGCAAGTATCCCACATGCCTCCTTCACCATCCTATTTATCCTGCCACCTTCTAGTTGACTAGAAACAAAGATTTTTGTTAGGATATTACAAACTACACGTGCAATATATACACTAATTTGGAATTCTTTTGCATAATGAATAAAAAATGACTAATTAATGTAAGAGAGGCAATTTTTAAAATGGCATAGTACAAACATATTCAGGTATTTGAGTCATTGGGTAATTGAACTGGTTCTGGTTCTCTGTTTGCATTCCTGTCCATCCTGACATAACCAGGCCAGATGTGGAGGGTTGAACAAGCAGTCCCACTGCACAAAAGAGAGTCAATCACGAGTTATGGTTGATGGACATGAGGGGAAAATAAAATGTGTTAGGGTTAGGATTAACGTAAAAATGGTGCTTGATGGATAGCATGGAATCGGTGCTTCAGTGTTGTATCTCAGGACTCCGTAATCCTTCTGCTGCTCTGGTACCCATGCAATTAACATCAATTATTGCTGATTACCTAATCATCCAGGACATTCTTTCCATATTTGGGAACATGTCAAGACTGAGGAATTCTAAAAATAAGTTTTTGCATCTATTTATTATTTACCTGAAAGATGTCTGAAACAGGGCCAGCAAATTTAATTGCAAGTTGTAAACCTACACAATTTGTTGTGAGTTATATCATTATTTGATATGCATTTTAAAAAGTATATGTCTCCATTCAAACTGAAGACTGGAAAGTGATAAGCATTGCTAGTTGCTTATGTCTCCAAACATAGCTGCTGGCCACTTAAAAGTGCTTTGTCAGTTTCCGAAGGAAATTTCTCAAGTGGCCCCCTGCCATGAGCCAACAGCTGTGGTACTCATCATTACTAAGAGAAAAACATCCTGTGTGAATGCATCTCCATGGGATTCAATGGAGTTTTGCATTATGGAAAACGGTGATATGGATAGTATTCTCAGAACGCAACCCCTAACGCGGGAGCTGCCTGTCTTGCTTCGTATGCATTCTGTGTATATTAGATTTCATTATTACAGACCGAGCTCTTGACAGCCTTCCATTATACTTCAACACCTAAAAATCTCAACTTTACATTGAACATCCATCTGTTTTGCAATGTTGGTCAGTTTTAACAAATTAAACCAACCAAGGACAGTGTACGAATATTTAAACAACTTTTGCCGGGTACTGGTATATCACACCTTATGATTCTCTCAAGGACTGCGATAAATCAAGTGAACTATTTGTTAGAATTGAATCAGTATTCCTCTATTCATTGCTTGTAATTATTTCAATGTAGTGAAGATATTTGATGGCACTAGTGTTGCACTCCTTTTAGCTTAAAAATAACAGATCTATTTCACTGATTGTGTGCAACACAATTTTTTCAGAAGATAAAACAAAAACAGATGCTAAAAATCTCTAAAAAAAAATACAGAAAATGACAGAAACAGTCAGCAGGTCAGGCAGCATCTGTAGAAAGAGAAACAATTAATGTTTCAGATCTGAGATCCTTTGTTAGAATAACCTGATGGTCTCTGACATGAAATGTTAACTCTGCTTTTCTTCCCACAGATGCATTTTCTGTTTTTAGTGCAGAATTCTTTCTGCAATGAATATTCATTGACTTTTGATAATTGTCTGAACTTGCTGGTGAAACAAATTCTTTGGTTATACTTCTCATTATATTCAAGTAAATATATTGTTCATACAATAAATGTAAGTCACTAGTTTACTGAACATGAAGAAAAATTTGTTATGCAAGTGTTAAAACCGTATTTTCGGGATTAAGGCCTTATCATTTTCTCCTAAGAGGTTTAGATGAAAGGCTCTCTGATCATTTTTTTTTTCTGGACTTAAATGGATCATTGTTATTGCCATTGAAGTGAAAGCTGAAAAACTAAACTCTCTAACTCTGTTTTATCCAAAAGTCCTGAATAACCATGTGTGCAGACACTGCATTCGAGTTATGGCCTAGAAGACTCTATGATCTCTTTAATTAATTGTATATGATAGGCTCATATTTTAATTTTGACTGGTTAAAAAATTGTTTATTGGGGATACTGATTAAGTTTTGTTCTTAGGATAGGAGACGATTGCAGTCCAGGATTTAATGGCCTTTTTAGTTTCCTTCCCCTGAAGGCATTAAGGTGCTGGACAGAGTCAGGCAAAGTAGGTTTCAGCCCTGAAGGATATTTGCCAACAGTTTAATTTCAAAAGCAACTGTCATGGTCCTTTTCTGATATACACCACAAATTATCAGAGTCTTATAAATTTAAATTTGCAATTTCCCATGTGGATTGAAACCTACAACTTCTGTTGGTGCATCCTCCTCCTCTTTACCACCATTAGTTTGAACGTAGTAGTATTTGGTAACACGTTGAGTTACTGTTTACTCTTATATACAAAATTTTTAAGTGTTTTTCTTAATATTTATTTAAAACTTCAGATTGAAATATAGGTTCTGTTTTGTCAGTCATTTAACGGAAGTTAAATGATAGCACTCAAGAATTTCAATATTTTGTTATAAATTTGAGATAAAATTTGTGGCGGTAGAGTTTCTTTTTTTTTGAGACATTCTAAAGGGCTACCTAGGTCTTGAGGGCAATCTGCTGACCACTTTGACAACTGCAGTGTGTAAAATGTATGGCATGCATGGACTGAAAGTCATGCTGCAAAAAAAAATGTGGTGGAGTTGATTAATGTCATGGTAACACAACACTCTGAAGGAGCTCAGCAATCCCTGGGAAAAGTAGGTGTCAAGATTTGTCAGAATGTGATGCATGCTGCATAGTGTGAAAGCCATAGAGGGGTGGGATTTTTAAACTGCGACCAAGAGTGCTTTTTGAATCAGTATGCAGATAGTATAGTCTTACTAGAGAAGGAGCAGCAGTGGACCTAATCTTAGGGAATGGTTCAAGTGCCATTGGGAGACCATCTTGAAGAAAGTGAGCATAGCTCTGTTTTAAGGTAGTTAAGGAAAGGGATAAGTATGATCAGGAAGTTAAGGCCCTGTATTGAGGGGAAGGCCAATCTCAATATCATAAGACTAGAATTGGCAAAAGTCAATTGGGAGTAGTTCCTTGTAGGTAAGTCCACATGTGACAAGTGGGAGTCGTTCAAGTGAGAGTTCCCATAAGAGTGAAAAGTAAGGAAAGCATGTTCAAGGAAACCTTGATGTCAAGGGATATCGAGGGCTAGAAGAAAAGAAGCTTGTGGCAAGTATGGAGAAGTGAAAGAGAGGAGGCTGCTCGGGTGTACAGAGTTTGTGGGTGTGTGTGTGTGGGAGGATGGGTGGGAAGGTGGGTTATTTACAGAGGGCAAAGAGGGGACATGAAATATCACTGGTGGACAAGATTAAGGAAAATCCCAAAGCATTTTATAAATATGTTAAGGGCAAGAGTGTAAAAAGGGAAAGGACGGGGTCCAAACTGGCAATGTCTGTGTGGAGCCACAGGGCATAATCAAGTTCTTAAATGAATAATCTCATCTGTATTCGCTAAGAAGGAGGACATTGTAGTTGGAGAATTCAGGGATGGGGACAGTAAAATTCCAGAACATGTCATCATTAAAAAGGAGCAGGTATGAATTCTAAATTCTGAGAGAGAACATCGGGTTTGTGCTTCACGGAGATACTCTGCTCCCTTGGGCTGCCTCAGCAATGACAATAATCAGTTGGAGGATGTATTTATAGATTGTTGTGACCATGCACCATAAACCTCTGCCTTTATGGTAACAATTTGACCTTCTATGGACAGCATCTAATCTCACAGGACTGTAATCTGTGTTTCTCAGTTGGATGTTGGGTGCCATCTGTTTGTACTACAAAGGAAATTCTGTCATTGCCCACCAAACTGTAGTTGGGTTCACAAGTGTGGAAACAGTCATCACTTCTGGACTCCAAGCTCCATGCAGTTGGTTTTGGACACCATTTTGCTCCTTGACGTTGAACACAAGTCCCTGGTTTCCAACATTTTTGCTGTCCATACCTATTTAATGCTGTCTGTTCTGAGCCCACCAAAATACTCATCTGCATCTTCTGTGGCAGCAAATGTACTAGCTTAAATGTGTTAGCATCTCTTCTGTCCTTTTTCCCCATTGTACTGGCTCAAGATATTTCTACATAGCATCTCAACATGGGAACATCTGCCTTGATGCTATCCTCTAAATCACATAGTGTATTAATATCTGAGTTGGTGCCAGCTGGTATGAAATGGAATGATAGTGACTCTTCATAATCATAGGCTACTTGTTCCTTCACTATCTTCCCAGGCTGAAGTGAAAAATGGACTGGGGCAAGATTGTATTTGGGCAAGGAGGTAGGGAAATAGCTGATGTAAGTTTCTAAATTCGAAAAGTATGAGTTAAGATTGATGTGGTCAGGAGGATTAGCTATGAAGGTTACATCTTGTGTAATTTCACCTGAACAACTGGCAAAGGTTGAGTTGAGACTGTTTCAATAAATACCAGGTTCATCCCCTCAAATTAGCTGCTGCTGCCTGTGTTTATTTGGTCTCTTGAAATGCAAGAGACTGATAACTGTTGTTTGAGTCATGCTGTCAAATAATTGACGATGATTACGTAACTCAGAGGATGTGGGTCTTCAGTAGTTGAGGAGCATATAATAAGACCATAAGATATAGGAGCAGAATTAGGCCATTCAGCCCATCGAGTCTGCTCCACCAATCAATCATGGCTGATTTATTTTTCCCTCTCTACCCCCTTCTGTTGCCTTTTCCCCATAACCTTTGACAGCCCTACTAATCAAGAACCCTATCAACCTCTGCTTTAAATATGCCTTGGCCTCCAGAGCCGTCTGTGGTAATGAATTCCACAGATTCACCACCCACTGGCTAAAGAAATTCTTCTTCGTCTCAGTTCTAAAGAGATGTCCTTTTATTCTGAGGCTGTGCCCTCTGGTTCTAGACTCTGCCACTACTGGAAACATCCTCTCCACGTCCACAGTATCCAGGCTTTAATATTCAGTAGGTTTTATTGAAATCCCTCCCCTCATCCTCCAGCGCGTACAGGCCAAGAGCCATCCATCACTCCTCGTACATTAACCTTTTCATACCTGGGATCATTTTCATAAACCTCCTCTGGACCCTGTCCAACACCAGCACATCCTTCCTTGGGTCTGTGGCCCAAAACTGCTCATGATACTCCAAATCTGGTCTGACCATTACCTTATAAAGTCTCAGCATTACATCCTTGCTTTTATATTCCAGCCTTCTTGAAATGAATGCTAACATTGCATTTGCCTTCCTTACTACCGACTCAACCTGCAAGTTAACCTTTAGGGAATCCTGCACTAGGCTTCCCAAGTCCCTTTGCACCTCCAATTTCTGAATTCTGTCCACATTTTAAAAGAAAAATGGTCTACGGTAGAGGGAAGTTCCTACCAAAGTGCATGACCATACACTTCCGTACACTGTATTCCATCTGCCACTTCTTTGCCCATTCTCCCAACCTGTCCTTCTGTAGACTCCCTGCTTCCTCAACACTACCTGCCCCTCCACCTACCTGAATGTCAGTAAAAGCCCAGAATGATTCTTGGATAAGACAAAATGGTAGCAACCAATAATACTTGTGTGAATGGTCAGGAGTTTATTAAGTACAGAAAATAGTTGATACAGGTGACATAGGCTTCAGTGTGATCTCAGCTTTCACTCCCATGCAGTTCTTAAGCCTGTGTGAATTATTATTCCTCATGTTCAGGTCTATCTCTCTCTCTCAGTCAGACTTCTTCATTTTTTTTGATTTCATTGGCTATAGTAGTCAAAAATGCCACTGTCATTTTGTACTCCACATGGCCTTTTGCTTTTAACCAGGTCAGTACCTTTTGGTAGTTGAGTTATTGTTTACCACTATCTCCCTTGCATGGATACTTCACATTTCTTTCCACTTAAAAGGTTACCATGAAGAAAAGCTACATTCTGATCCCTTAAATTGTTTCTGCTTTTCCAGTGTTACATTCATACCTGTTCTGTTTGCAGCCCTTCGATAAGGGTGGCACAGCAACTAATGCTGCTGTCTGATAGCTCCAAGGAGCTAGGTATGATCCTGTTCTTGGTTGCTGTCTGTGTGGAGTTTGCACTTTCTCCCTGTGTATTAGTGAGTTTCCACTGGATGCTCCAGTTTCCCTGCACATCCCAAAGACCTGCTTGTAGGTTATTGGCTAATGTCAATTACTCCTTTGTGTAGTTAAGTGGCAAAAGAATCAAAGGAGAATTGATAGGCATGTGAGAGAGAATAGGCTGTAAGGCTGCAGGAAAATAAGGGGGAAAGGACTGACGTTATTGTTCTGTTGAGAGCCAGCTAATACACGGAATGACCTCTTCTGACATTGTAGTAAGTTAAGTCTTATGAACAATTATTCATATCCCTTTGTCTTGTTTTGTCATTTTGGTCTTGTTTGTCATTGTTCAAAAAACTTTCTAAATAACAAACACAACTGATTGCATTTACAGTTACTGCATAGAAAGGCTACTTTAACAAAGAGTTATATACACCTTGTTTGAGTTCCGCAGCATATCTTCAGGTAATTACAAAATCAATGGTCCTTATTGCAATTAATAGAAACATCAACACATGTCTAATTAACATATCAGCTGCACAATTCATTAACCATTAACTTAGTTAGCCAACCTTCTCATCATGGCTAATGATTAGTTTTACAACTATTCCCAAAGAAAGGATTGAGAGAAACTTATTCAATACCACAGTGCCGTGACAGAATAGCAGGCAGTGTGTGCAAGCTATGAAATGTGAGATTTTAACAGTGCGAAGATGAAAATCCGTCATTGAGCCCTGATAGAAATTGTTGTTGAGTGACTGATTGAGATGTGCTGAGTTCAGTAATCTAGTTGATAGGATTTGACATTAATGATACATTGACTGACTTTGACTACTAGGTCCGAAAGTCATTGACTGACTTTGACTACTAGGTCCGAAAGTCATTGACGTACTTGTGACATTGCACTGAGGTCATTTGACTCCTGGCATTGACCATTGCTTCTCTCTGTACCATTGCCTTCTGATTGTTTCTGGAAGGCCATCTGTACCCAGAACATGTGGATGAAGGACATCCATTATGTTTTATAGCTGCAATAGTATGGCTTCCACATTTTGAATACTTTGGTGCCCAGTCCCACACTTGTGCCATTCTCCATTTTTCCTGGGTTAGGTCACCTGTAGAATGACAATCAATACCAGCTCCAACTATGATGGCCTTTCCACTTGAGCTACAGGATGTCATGAAGCAGTGCAGCCTAGCTTTAACTGGCATGTTGCTAACTATTGTTCAATATTAGTTGGATGCTGAAATCATTGAGCTGAACCTTGCTCACTGACAGGTGGTTCAGAAAGGAGCTTTAGGCATTCAGCCATTTGAGTAGAACCATGTCTAATGACAGAGCCCAATCTTGCTGGGATTTTCATGTGCCCTTTTAAATGAGTGTTTTAACAAGTAGAATGGCATGGAGAAATCATAATGCTGGGAAACTGTCAGCTCAGACCTGGCATAGGTCTGAAATCGTATTGATTTCAGTGGAGCTGTAGGTTTTTAAGAGGTGAAGGGGAAGCCGAGTTATTTTTCAAGTTAGTTTACCAAGGCATAATATTCTTAATTATTTCTAAATGTGTCTAAAATTTTTAATTTTTTTATTAGTTGTTTTATTCAATTTCAGTAGTTAAATCAATCTGAATATCTGAGACATTTGGAATCTATTAAGACATCTTGCAGCTTTGACAAAGGTAAAAGTTGCATCTCTGGGTATGCCTACTGTCAAAAGTCTGTCAGAGGTAGTCGGGCTCGGGCTTCTGCACCATCCCAACATCTAAATCTTGCTGTACAACTTAAGGATATGGAGAGCAGGTGAGGTAGGCCCTCCACATCCAGCCCAGGTAAATGTGAGCTTGCAAGGGCTGCCGGCGGTGGGCCAGGTCCAGCAATATTTTGCTCATTTTGATGAGCAGGCAGCATAGAGTTGGTGTGACTCCTGCAGCTATTTCTATGAGGCTACGTATTTTAGGTCTCTGCAGGTTTATAAGAGTTGGCCTTAGAAAACAGGGAATGTTTGGCTTTAGCTTTGTGTTTGCTTCTGGAAGCTAAATCATTGGGGGTATTTAAAGTGGAAGTGGATTTTTGAAAGATTAAGGAAATGAGGGCTATGGGGGAACTGGCACAGAAGAGGAGATGAGGCCTGGTGCACGTCGGCCATGATCTCATTGAATGGCAGGGCAGGCTTGAGGGGCCAAGTGACCTGCTTCTATTTTCTTATCTGTATAGTAATGTTAATTGTCTAAAATTTAAGAGTGCATAAAAGGGTTGTAAATCTTTATTCAGTTTGTACCGCTAGATACTAAATCTCTTACCCATTTCTCCTTTTAAGTAATAATTTTACATAGAGAGAGTTTTGTAAACATATCAAACATTCTGAACTGTTTCAGATATCTAATGGAAAAAATAAAACTCACCCGAACCTGATGCTAATCACTTAGAAGGTGCTTAGACTCTGGATTGTTCTATGGCTATTATCATTCATGCTTGATTCTAAATTGAATGCCAGCAGATAATACAATTGTAGTACATAAAAGTTAGCAAAATTCTTTGACATTATTATAAACTCTTGATATTATAAAAGATTTGCTCTGTTAATCAAAAAAAGATGGAACTTCTAATATCAGAAAAATGGTTTTGAGGCCAAGATCAGATCAGCCATGATCTTATTGATCTCAGAGCAGGCTGAGGTGGCATGTGGCCTATTGCTTCTATCTCTTATGTTCGTATCATTTGCACTTTTAATGGGTGTTTCACTAAGCAGAGATGTCACCATTCTGTACGTTGAAATATATAGGATTCTACCATAGTTATTTGTTTACTGATTTGATTTTACTGCTGTTTTGACTATGCAAATGTCCTGTGTAGAATTCTGTTTGTTAATACACAAAGTGAAGAGAGGAAATCAAATTCTTTCCCTACCAATCCCTCCCCCACAATACCTATCCTTGTACTAGAATGAATAGAACATGAAACATCCTGTCTTCTCTCGTGAGAGGTCCTCACTACAGTACTCTGAGTAACTTTAGGAATAGGTCCACTGTCCATTCCCTGGGTTGGAAATTGAGTAGCATTCTGTGAGAAAATATGCTTATGCAGTTGGTTTTTCCAAAATAAATCCCCTTGGAAATTTCTTTAGAAAGCTAGTGTGTAAGAATACTTTCATTGTGCTGATTTGGTTGCCCAGCAGAGGTGCTTCTTTTCATATCACTTGTGGCCACTCCCTTTGCAGTATTACGTTCCAGCAATGTGGGAGGCAGGTTAAATCCGTGAACACACTCCTGTGTTTTAGGAATTTTATGCATTTATACTGGTCAGTAAGTACCATTCAAAGCTAGCATATTTGGAGATTGCCCAAGATTCATGTCTGCTCTCCTTTTCAAGCAACCAATAATGATTTGTATTCAGGCAAGAAAATTACGAACAGAAAAAAAATAAGAAGGCTTGAGGTATTTTAACATGATTTTATATCTCAAAAGTATTTATGATTTGTTATATCATTATCATTCAATCTGTATAGGACAAATTCTCCATCAGAATTTATATTGTATGTTTTAAACTTGTTCGGTAATAATTGTATCAAATTATTTTGCTTTCAGATTCAGGAGCCTAAATACTTCTCACTTTTTTGCAGTCCAACAGGTAGCAGCAGATATGCTTCATCTGCAGAGCTGAGCCAGGGTAGTTCCCAGCTCAGCGAGGACTTTGATCAAGATAATGAGAGTCTGCAAGGCTCGGATTTAGATGATGAACGTGACGGTGATTCTTATCACTCTTGTCACAGCTCAGTGAGCTGTCAGAAAGAATCTTTGGACTGGGACAAAGAAGATAATGAGCCATTGGAGATTTATAGTGAAACTGAAGAGTTCCAGAAGGAAGTAGAAATTTATGAGGAAAAACCAAAAGAGGAAGAAATTGCTGTTCCAGAGGATGCTAAACCTGAAACTGAGATACCATCAGAACAACCTGAAGTCAAACCACTGGAAATGTAAGGATTTTGATATGTTTGTTAAAGCTGCTGTGTATTTTCATTTTGATAAATTATTGGGAAGCTAGGTTCCTGGATGACACTCAATACAGATGTGTTGCTGCAACTGACAAGTGGATAATATTATTGTAATTTGAGATATTTAATTACATGAAGCATTGGAAAATACAGGTTGCAGAATGTATTCTGCCTTGGTACTTCAATAATGTAGAATTTGAGTTAACAAAATGAAGCCCTTGTTCAATTTCCTTCAACTTATGTTGCAATAATTTAACACACGAAGATCTCACAATAACAGCATGTAGCTAAGCTAACTGCATATTAAGAGTAAAATATAGGTTACGAAATGGAACGGATCAATAATTTGAGAGAAAAGTCATCTTGTTAACGAAACAGCTGAGGGAAACGCAATTCTGTGCTGCTGAATCAAATTAATTAATTTTTAGCACAACACATTTGAGAGTTATAGCACACAAGGATTCAGCCAGTCCTTTCTCAGTTGGCTTTATGAAAGAGCCTGCTAAATATTCTGTCCCCCATTCTTTCCCAGAGTCATGCAAAATTGTAACTTTTATTATATATCTTTTGAAAATTACAATTGAATATTTCATCATATTGTTCAGGTTGCACAAGCTAAAAGGGCTGGGAAATAATTTGCATCAAAGCATTTATGTAACATTAATGTGTTGCGGTACGGTAGTGTAGCGGTTAGCGTAACACTACAGCACCAGCGACCCGGGTTCAATTCCGGCCGCTGTCTGTAAGGAGTTTGAACGTTCTCCCCGTGTTTGTGTGGGTTTCCTCTGGGTGCTCTGGTTTCCTCCCACATTCCAAAGACGTACAGGTTAGGAAGTTGTGGGCATGCTATGTCGGCACTGGAAACGTGGCAACACTTGCGGGCTGTCCCCAGAACATTCTACGCAAAAGATGCATTTCACAGTGTTTCGATGTCCATGTGACTAATAAAGAAATCTTATCTTGTGTGGTGAAAAGCTAGAAAGGCTTAAGGTGTGGATTTATCCCTTTCTATTTCTGCAGGTTTAAATTGAGGATCGAATCCCTTGGATATAATTCTTTAATCTCAAATCTTGTGCAATTTGCAATTTTTTTCATCCTTCTTGACCATCTTTTATAACTTCCATTTTGTTATTATTCTCTCAGTTTTTAAAGGTACTTTCAGAATATAGTATAAGTAAAGCCCATATAACTCTGAATTATAGCAGATTGAAACTTCTTAGTTTCCTCCTCTTCTGAGATTTCTGTTCATTACTAACTTAGTTAAATTTATTGATATGATTTCAACTAAACAAGGTTTGGTCAGATTGTGAAAACCTAAGTACTTATCCTTTTGATTTGACAATCTGTCTTAAATCATGGCTCAGTGCATCTCTCTCCATTGTGAAGTGCTGTGGATATATTATTACCTTAAATGTACCCTACAATTCAACTTACTACTCTTTGATTGTCCGAGGAAATCAGACAAGAGCAAAGAGGATGATATTGTTAACGTGGATAAAGGTATTTTTTTTCCAGAAATGTATTTGAATACACTACTGATATTCTCCAACACTCTTCAGAAGAAAAGGCCACATGGCATTTATGTTCAAGAGCAGAAAAGGCAGAGAGACTGACATTTTAGAGGTAGCGTGTTTACAAGGTGTTAATTAAAAGTTTAAAATAACCTATGTGAATAAACTTTCTGGTAAACATTCAGCAGATTTCTGAAGTTGTTACAATACATAATCTCCATCAAAGGTACAATGTTACTCAGGGCAATGCAGTCTCAATAGTTGTAAAGTTAATTTCCGCCATCTCAAGTGTTAGGTAACCATTGTTAGATGCCCTTGGATTAGGTAACAGGAAAATAACTAGGGTTCCTGCTGCCATTGAATAAATTACTACAAATAATATGCATGGGGATCGGGTGAGGATAATGTTGGAACATCATACTGAGAACACAAAAATACGGAGCATGTATAGGCCATTTGGCCTCATGAAACCACTCCACCGTTCAGTAAGGTGATGGCTGACCTTCTACCTCAAACATCTTTTTAATGTCTTTTTCCTGTTTTGAGTACAATTGGTGATTGAGCCTCCACAGCCTTCTAGGATAGAGAATTCCAAATGTTCACCATTCTCTAAGTGAAGAAATTTCTCATTTCAGTCCTAAATAGCATAGCCCTTATTTTGAGACTCTAATCCCTTGACCTAGATTCCTCAGCCTGCCTTTGCCCTGTCAAACACTCAATGTAGTTTGTGCATTTCAATGAGATCACCTCTCAATATTTTAAACTCTAGAGGAAAGAGGTCTAACAGACTTGATTTCTCCACATGTAACATAGCCAGTGCCCTATGAACCAGTCTGTAGAATCTTCATTTCAATCCCTCTGTGGTATTTTTTAGGCAAGGGGACTAAAATAGTACACAATAATTGTGGTATGGCCTCAATTACTGTCTTGATCCTGATTTGACAAGTGTTTACTATTTGAGTAAATCCAGAGATATTTGTTGGTGTCCACTGAATGATACCCAAACAAAAGTCATTACCTTAAGGATAAAAGGAAAAAAGTAGAGTGCGTGAAAAAGTTCCACAGCAAAATGTCTAAATTAGTCACAAGCAATAAAACCCTGTTGCAATCAACAAGTTTGTATTCCTTGGTAGAATTTATTGGGAAACTTTAAGTAAGACTTTGGCTTGTGAATATTATTTTAATATCCTTATCATATGTTTACATCTTTAGTTACGGAAATGAGGAGGAAGGGCATTCTAATATGTCCAGGGCCAAAGCCAATTGGCTCAGAGCTTTTAACAAAGTTCGTATGCAACTACAAGAGGTAAGTTTTTTTTTCCCAACAAAATGACAGAAACCTAGGTTTTCTTTATCGACATTTAAAAAATTATATTGCAGATAATAACAGTTACACCTATTGAAAATACTTTTGTATGGTAGTAGAATATTCATAAGCATTGCTGACTGAAGTTGAAAAAGAACCCATATCTAACAACAGTTTTTCTAATTTACAAATTTACTAAAACAGTTAATAAGAATGTAAAATTTAGAGTACAAGATAAAACTACCCTGAAATGTGAAAAACGAGAGTAGGAATTTCCATAGTTAAATCTAAAGAGTTAACAAAGTGAGCATCAATTTTTTTTAGAAAAGCGAGTTAAATATTGGAAAACATGAATTAAATGGGCATTTTTCATCAATCCTAGTTAGAGAGGATGCAAAAAGTAACAACCCAGAAATAACTGTAAATCGGAAGGGAGAGAGGTACTGGGGGGAAATTGCAGTCACAAAACAGTGACTTGTTAAAACCTCTCGTATAGCATCTAGCAATGATGTTAACTGTCAGAAATGAACACCAAAATAGCACAATGAGAACTTCTGATTCAAGCTTGGTGCTGCCAAAAGAAATAACAAGAATAGGCAGGATAATAAGAAAAATGACTAGAACATCTAAGTCAAAAGGAGGGACACAGAACTCGTGGTACAAATACAATTCTGAAACTAGAAAGAGACCAGCAACTTGTTTTTCTATTTCTTGACTATTTTGTGAGACATTAAAAAAGGCTGTTTTTTTTTTTGGCTGCTCTTGCTGATTTTTCATGATATCTTCTGTGAGCAAGGGTAGTGCTTTGGACCTGGAATACACTTTGGTATTTTCATTTGAAGATCTGTTTTCCTTGTTCCTCGGGTCTGGCAATGAAAACTAAATCCAAATGAATTATACCATTAGAATTCTGAGAGTATTTGTTAGTGTCAGGATTCCTGCATCCCAATGACACAATTCCATAGCACTCTCAAGTCCTGTTTACCATGCTAGAAAAAGATAAATTAATTAATTTGTATTGATGCGTGAAACTAAATGCCAGCTAACTTTTGAACACCCAGTTATACTTCTCATTTAGTCAAATGTTTTGGAATAAATCTCATTAAATCCATGGTCTTTTTCAAAATTTGGCAGAATATTTGGTCAGACTTTGCTATTGCTTTTAATTTCTCATGATCTATATGGCAATGGTCCTGTCTGTGGAGAGTTGAAATTGTAATTATTAAGGTTTTTATAATGTGCTGATTTAATTGTTGCTGATTATACTTTATTAAATAATGACGATGAATCTTTTATAACATTCATATTTCTGAATTTATTGTTTCTCTGTTACTGAAATAATGAAAGGCTCTTTGGTTAATGATTCATCAGTTAGTAGCTTCATATCAGTGAGGCTGATGTCACAATGTTATGATCTCATTAGTTTTTAGATCAACTGTGTTGTAGTTACTATCCAGTGACCCAGTTTAAGAAGTCTAAATATATAAAAACCTTATCTAATTTACACTTCCATGCATAAAGATTATTTTTAGCACTATTCAAATTCTCAGAAACTCAAGAGTTTTAGATGAATAATTTTTAAGCTCTGCAATATTTTGCAGTTAACATTGTATTATTCAGCAGAATGTCATTGAAGGTATATACTGGACAAGAATGATTGTACAGTCTGAAGTACCCATCAAAAGTGACCACAGTATCCACGATAATTTAAATATTCTACATTGTGCAAAACCATTCACCAATTGTGAAGAATTAGCCATTGATTTACTATTAAAATTGATGGCATTATTTTGACTTTGAATTATAGTTGAAGGCCAGTTTAGGATATAAAAACCAGTGATATAATTGTGGACCATAAGAGAATTTTGAGACTGTTTTCAGGGGCTGGTCTCCTAATCCATTAAACTGTACTGTAACAGTTAAAATTTTAAGTTTCCACGTAATCTGGTTGTCTATGAATGCAAGATCGCAAGAAAATAAGAGCAGTATTAGGTCCCCTGGTCCTGCAAGCCTGCCTGCTGTTCATTACCATTCCTGGCTGATCTCCACAGGCCTCAACTCCTCCTCTGTTCTAGATCCCAATAGCCCTTAATCCCCAATTCTTTCAAAAATTTATCTACCTTCACCTAAAGTACTTCTAGTGAGTTGGCCTCCACAAATCCAGACGAGAGAAATTTCTACACACCTTGGTTTTAAATGACCTGGCACCTTATCTTGAATCAAGGTCCTCTCGTCTGAGGCTCTCCCACCAGTGAAAACACCTCAATATCTACCCTGTCAACCTCCCCTTAGAATCTTGCATGTTTCAATAAGATCAGCCCTCATTCTTCTAAACTCCAAAGATACAGACCCTGTCTGTTTATCCTCTCTTGATAGGACAATCCTTTCATCCCAGTAATTATCCTGGTGAATCTATATAAGGACATTTCTTCCATTTTTCATCTATATGCTATTCTACAGCAAAGCCAAAACATCATCTAACTATATCTTAACCCTACCTAAATTGTCAGACTACTCATCTACTGTATGTTACAAGATGAGTCAACTTTTCCAGATTCCCTCTTATTAATTATAATGGAGATCAAAGCCATCATCTTCAGTCTTAATGACAGATTTTGTTCCTTAGCTACCAACCTTTTTTTGTGACATTCATCTGAATCTGAACTATGCAGTTTCAGGATACCCAGACCATTGTAGCAGTAGAGGCATCGTCATTAGCTTCTCTTACTTCTCTGGTCCACTCTCCTTTTGTGTCCAGCCTCTCATTTAAAATCATTTTTTTATGCCTGCCCAAATACTGTAACAGTTTATTTGCCCATATATCGGTAATTTTAACTCCTTTCTCAATTCATCTTACTTTCTGCTTTCAGAGATCATTGACCACCCTTCCCTCCCCACCCCTCCTCCTTTAATCTCTCACTCTGTGTAAATTCCACAACTACATTATTGTCAACTGCTTGACCTTGCCATCTCGCTTGCTTTCTCCACCCCCAATCATGATCACTTCTTTGCTGTCCGTGTCCTAACTTTCTCAATGGGTGGCTCACACATCTCTCCATATTTGCTGATTTACATTGATCTCCGGTAAAGCGATATCTATAAAATTCTGATAATCATTTTCAAATTGTGCCACAGCTTTGCCCATGCCTATTTCAATAATGGTCTCCTATTTCAATAATGGTCTCCAACTATAAGGATGTCCTCCAAATTAGGCCCCTTGGTCATCCTCCAAATTAATTGATCATCCATTGGTGGATGTGCCTTTGGCTATGTCCTCTTTCTCTCAACATCTGATTTTCTATTTTCTCATCCTTAAAACCTATTTAAATTCATCTTTAAAACTGACCAGTTTGTACAACTCTGTAGAGGTGGGCAAAAGACATTTGGACAGGTTCGTGGATAGGCAAGGTTAGATATGGGCCAAAATTATAAACAACTGGGAATAGCTCAAGAAGTCATCTTGGTTGGCATGGATGAGTTGGGGCGAAGGGTCTGTCTCCATGCTGTGTAACTCCATGACTAACCATGTCAACATGTGATGTTAAATTTCTTGCATTGCTTTTCGCCCACATCTCTTCTGGTCTCAAATTTCCTTTGTCACTTCTTTGAATATTTTGAATTCTTTGAATATTACAGAATATTTTGCAATATTAATTTTAGTGTATAGTTAGCTGTTCTGGTTTTAGAATGTTACTATTTATTGTAAATACTGTGTAGCAATGTATGTGATTATAGATTGAGCAACATTAAATCTATTGTATAGGTTCTAAAAGTGAATAATTTATTCACTTAAATAAATCTGAGCCACTACTTCATAGTAAGGAACAACTGTAGGATCAGAATGCATGGTTATAAGTTGGTGAAATATGAATTCAAGATTGTTATTAAGAATTTAGTACTTTGAATGGACATTTTAATCAAAGAGTCAATTGAATACTATAATTTTCTTTCTGGACAGATCCGCAAGTGGTCTGTGTTTGTCCAGTTTTTGAATATTTTATTACATTAAATAGTTTCCAAGTTACAGCTATTTTTGCTCTAGTTAGTTGCATAGTTCAATGTTCAAAACAAATAAATTAGAATTGATACAACATGCAACTATTTCTATAGTTTGTGTTTCAGCTTTTTTAAATCCATCTAGTTTATCTGTCATTCATATTCATTATTCTGGCCAGTTGGTGCAGTTTGCAGGTGTGCCAGTTTAAACCACACCATCTATAGAAAATGTACAATTATTGAACAAAATTCGAGACTGCAAAATTCATTATTCACCAACCATAGTTGAAAAGTAGGTTGTTTTAGAAAATTATCTCAGCCAGCCAACATACTTAAAAGGGCGCTGGATCAAAGTTGTGGAGTGGAGTTGAGCTTTACAAGCATATGAAGGGCAAAGCACTTTTTTGTTTACGTTTTAGGAAGAGGATCAGCATGGATTTGACAGAAAGGGAAGTATATGCTTAGTTAATGGAGATGTCCTGGGTTGACATGCACTATTTTCACTTTGTTAACATTTATTCTTGTGTCTGAATTAGCTATTTTACATATATCATTAATTAAGAATTTATTAAAAAATTGCTGCTTAACTTCCTGTACTATCTTACTTTAACTTTCTCAATATAATTTGGTTATTTTCGTAGTTTTTATCATGCAAGTAATAAGCCACTAACTATGCAAGGTGACAAGTCAAAGTACACTTTAAAATATAATTGAAGAATACTGATGATTTTAAAATCAGCTGCACTATGAATTGTTGAGCTTGGAGAAATTGTTATGGAAATAATATCAAGAGTGTAAAATTTCACAATTAATTTGTGTTTTCTATAGGCACAACTTGGGGAAGGGGTTGGTGATCTGCCAAAGCCACTTTGGTTTAAAGGAGGGTAAGTATAATGCCATTATTTAGTCTTTCAGAAAGTATTTTATTGAATGTTGAAACCTGTTGTGAAAGACACAATGCATTTACATTAGTATTACAAATATTTGTGCTGCTCTATACCTTCAATTTTTAGCTCATTTAATAATGATTTTACTAAACTGTTTAAATATACAAGTTATGGTACCTTGTGAGGGGCTTGTGGATTAGCCAGACTATATTGGAGCTACTAGAATTTAGAAATTATCATAGTTTCATTTTCACTTACTAATGGAAATTAAATGTTGATACATTGCCTACTGAACAGCCAATCTGCAATGACTCTTTAACATGACAGATTAAAAATTTACCCAATTATATTACTGGTATGGAGAGTTCTGTTGCAGATATTATTGTTGTAAAAACCTTTGGAAAATTGCAAAGCAGATATAAACAATTTATTATCAAAATGAGAACTGTTTAATTTTCTTCCTGGAAAAATGCATCAATGGAATGCTGAGCAGTTTTTAAATTATAATCTGTTATCATGTAATAAAAGCTCGATTAGTCTAGTAGTTAACATGAATAGGAAAACTTAATTATCTGTAGCAGAAGGATCATTCATACATATTACCCTGTTTCTTGTTTAGAAATAAGAATTAAAATTCACATTTTCTCCTCAGTTTTATCCATCAGTCATAATTAATGAGGACACTGTGGTCCTCACTGGTCAAATTTGATAAAAAGGACTCAATGGAAAGAGACCTGTTAGAAAATACTTGCAGTGATTCTCATTTTCCTATTTTTCAAGCAGTTCATCAGGTCATTTAGTACAATTGTCCAGTAACGAAATTGAATGCATAGGCAATGGCTACTCTGAACTTTAAATAAAGGACCCTATTACCTGATTTGGATATTATCACTGTCTCTATAGCACATGAGAATGTCTTTTTCAATAAGAGCATGTTTTGCTTATGTCAATCTTGTTGTGGATTGTTGCATTTTACTACTGAATGTGAAAATCAAAAGGCTTGGAAAAGTGTGAGTTTGGCCACCAAAGCAAAGGGAAATGAATCTAAAGTATTTCAAATACAGTCTTAAGGCTACGGTTTGCCCTTGATACATAAGTGTAGTTGTATAACAATCAGGCAGTGAAGTTGCTATTCATTGTAGGCATCATACAACAGCAGATGATGTAAATCTTGCAGTAACATTCTTACTGATATTGACATTAGAACATAAGAAATAGGAGCAGGAGTTGGTTATTTTGCCTCTCGAGCCTGTTCAACAAGATCATGGCTGATCTTCTACCTCCACACCATCCTCCTGTCTTTCAGCCAGGATAAACACCAGCCAGAATAAACATCCTCCCTGTATCCGTCTGCTGCGGCCTCTGGAAATTTTTGTATCTATCAGTGAAGTCACCTCTTGTTTTTTTAAACTAGAGAAATAGATGCCTAGCCTACTTGATCTTTACCTCTTATGATTGATCTGCCATTCTAGGAACCAATCCAGTGAATCTTCATTGCACTCCATGAAGTGAATTGGTTCATGGCAAGCATTTAGTTTTTCTGTAAGGAAACCAAAATTATACACAATACTCCAGACATGTTCTTCCCACTGACTTAAATAATTGTAGTAAGACATTTACTCCTGTATTCAAATCCTCTGGCAACGGAGACCAGCATACAATTTGCCTCCCTAATTGTATGCTGCAACTTCATGTTAACTTTGAGAGACTTGTGTACAAGGGCATCCAGGTTTTCCAACCTCTTATTTTAAAACAAAACTACCCAGTATTTCTACTGGTGGATAACCTCACATTTTTCCACATGGCACTCCATTTGACTTGTTGTTGCCCACTTGCTTACTTAACTGTGCTATATCCTGTTGAAGCTTCTGTGTATCTTTATCAGTACTCACATTCCCATGGTTTAGTGTCATCAGTAGCCTTGGAAATGTTACATTTGATCCTCTTAGCCATTTGCATTGATACAGATGTGAACTTTGGGGCCTAAGCAGTAATCCATGTGATATCTCTCTAGTCACTCCCTTCCAGCTGAGAAGGACCCATTTATCCTTACTCTTTCTATCTGTTAACCAATTCTCAATCCATGTGTAAAAGAAAACCCAAAAACTGCAGATGCTGGAAATTTAAAACAAAAACTGAAAATGCTGGAAACACTCAACTATCAGGCAGTATCTGTGGAAGGAAAAACAGTTAACACATCAGGTCTGGAGCCTTTCGACAGAACTAAGAAATGCAGGTTAGTTTTTGGTAGGAGAGAATATTGGGGAGGGACATATGGACAAAGGGAATATCTCTGATAGGATGAGTCCAAATACCTTAATGTGGACACTTATCAGCACATTGTTTGTTTTGTTAATGGTGAGGCCATGGGGCATGTCATTTGGACTCACCCCATCACAGAGATTCCCTTTGTTCTACATGTTCCCCACCTTCCCTCTAACTGAAAACGAACTAACTTGTATTTCTGTCTTTCTTAGTTTTGACATGGAGCCTTGGACTTGCAACATTAACTGTTTCTCCTTCCCCAGATGCTGCCTGAACTGCTGGATGTTTCCAACATTTTCTGTTTGAATCTCAATCCACATGAGTACATCAGCCCTAATTCCACGTGCTAGTGCTCATCATCTTCTTGTCTGGGATCTTCGCAAAAACCTGAAAAGCCAAATACTCCACATCCAGTCTTTGATTCTACTAGATATATCCACAAGGAGTTCCAGTAGATTAGTCAGTCATGATTTCCCTAGTATAAATCCATGTTGTCTTTTCTCAATCATATTGTTGTTATTTTCTATTACATGCGTTATTATAGATTCAGGCTAAGAGGTTGGCACTTCCTTGTTTTCTCTCTTTCTCATTAAGTAGTGAAGTTACAATTTCTACCCTCCAATCAGCAGAAGCCATTCCAGAATCCATGGGATTTCGGAAGCTGATATCCAGACCACCCACTATCTCCATAATCAGTTCTTTTAAAACTCTGGGATGGATTTAACAATTTTCAATCTCATTAACTTCTTTAATAGTATTTCATTAGTAATTTTATTTTACTTTCTCATTTGCACTGGACCCTTGGTTCTCCAATAATTCTGGGACATTTTTTGTCTTCCACGAAAACAGATTTAATTTCTGTCATTTTCTTGTTCCCTTTTATAAGTTCTTCTGTCTTTGAAAACAGATCCACATTTGCCTCTGCTAGTCTTTTTGCTTTTGCATAGGTATACAGGCTCTTACTCTCTGTTCATTGCTTGTTTCTCCCATGTTCTGCTTTTCCTTGTGTTATAAATTTCTTTGCCTTCCTTTGAGTTCTAAAACACTCTTTACTGCTTGTTCGAACAACATTATAACTCCTTTCCTTAGAAATAGTACTATCTTCAATTTCTCTTGTAGTCTATTGTTGGACCATTTTTTCTGTTATAACATTGCGCTTTAAGGGAATATATATTTGTTGCAAACTGTTATTTCTTTAAATGCTGGCCATTGCCTGTCCACAGTCATACTTTTAGTGTAGTTTCTAAATCCTACCACAGCCAACCTGCGCCCCATACCTTTATAGTTTACTTTGTTTAGATTGAAAACCATGGTTTCAGATTAAACTACATCATTTTTGAATTTAATGCAACTATATTAATAGTCATTCCATCTTAAGGGCCCCTTTACAACGAGGTTATTAATTGACTCTGTTTTGCATGCTACTATTTATCCTAAAAGCTTCTTTACAAGAAGATTCTAAATCCTTTCTAGTTGCTTATGTTGCAATATATTCGTGGTCTGGAAACCCATCTTGTATACGCTCCAGGAATTCAACCAATGTGTTGTTGGTACTAATTTGATTTGCTCAGTATAGATATGTATAGATTAAAGTCCCCCATGATTACTGTATTACCCCTGTTGTAATTGGAGTAATCCTATTTATTCCATACCCTCTATCACCACTAACTAGGGGCTTATAAACAACTCCATCTAATGGTGTTTTCTGCCCCAGCTGTACCCAAACTGATCCTGATTTCCATCTGCAGAGCCAAGATTCTTTTGAAATATACTGGACATCCTCGATTTAACCAGTTATCCCACCTCCTTGACCTTTTGCCTTGTCATTCATAAATGTCAATAACTCTTAATGACTTTGATTATGTTACTGTAATATTGATTGGATCGTAATTTATCAATCTTATTGTGGATTCAGTGTGCATTTAGATAGAGTGCCTTTAAGTTTGGGCTTTTAATATCTGGTTAAGGTAGCAACACTTAAGAAGCCCTTGATGACTTGGACCAAACTCGTACTTCCTATTTCTAGTTTAGAGGGCTCTTAACAAATGCTTTCAAATGGAGGATATCAGATTTCAAAATCATTACCTTGGTATCAAAACACTGGTAAATTAGAAAATTGTACTTATTTTAATGTACCTTGTACACTCTTTAAGGATGATGATTCAGGAAGCAGTCGTCTGGCTTCTGAGGACAGAGCAGTACAGTACACCAATTCACTCAATGTAACCACTTACACTTGAGTCTCAGCTCAAGTACCGGCATATCAGAATTTGCGAAAGTGAGGAGTCATAAGGACGGACTGGACATTAAACCACATATTTTCTATATATTCACCTACTAAAAGTAAGAAAGTGGTTGAACAGCTGAGCAGCTGTTAAAAGTTCACAGCTGTAAAAGGCAGATTGCTTCCCTTTTTGCTTAGTCTTCTGCATCCCAAAAGATTCTGTTTAAATATGTGGATGGTGAGAAGTCATTACTTAATTCTAGTAATGAGAAAGATCAATAAACAATCTTTGAATGAGGGTTTACTGTTGATAAGCATCAGCCCAGCTACTTTATTAGGAATTGGATTAGATTTGGGAATGGTTGAATATACCACTTGAGAAATTCTTTCAAAGTTATTTGAACATATGTATATGGGCACATCTTATTGTCAGAGGGGACTACTGAAAGCAGGAATATGAGTAACTCAAACCCAGAGCCCTTCTTGCATTGTGAAATGAAATTTGAAGTAGTTATCACAAAACTAGTGACTTCCTTCTAATTTTATGGACCCATTATAACCTCTGTTACTTGAAGTGGATGACTGCTTGGTATTATATGAACAGAAAATGCTGGAAACGCACAGCAAGTCAGGCAACATCTGTAGAAAGATACAGTTAACATTTCAGGTTCTGGGCCCTTTGTCAGATTTGGGAAAGAAAGAAAAGAAGTTAGTTTTCAGGACCAGAGAAGGTGGGAAGGGATGGGCAGAAGAACAGGAATATCTCTGCTAGAGTGAGATCTATTATGTTTCATTGTATGTGGTTATGTGTTACTTAGAAAGACTATGGGACATGCCCAGCAGGCAAGACTATAATAATATACAAAAACTGAGTCAAAACGATGAAGGGTGTAAGTAGCCAGTTCTGATACAGACAGAAAAAGGATAAGTTACCTAAAGTTGGAGAATACAATATCAAGTCTGAAACGCTGCAACATGCTCAGACTGAAGATGAGACATGGTTACCTTACTGTAAAGGTGCGGGAACCCTTAGGAAGTTGGGTCAGAATGGGAGTGGATCAGGCATTCAAGTGGGGGGATGACCAGAAGTTCAGGGTTACTCTCGTGGACTGAACACAGGTGCTGTACAAAACAATCACCCAGTCCATGTTAGGCTACTCCAGTTTGGGGGAACTTCTGCTTAGTGTTAGTAGGCACAATAAAAAGATTCAGCAAGTAGCACATGCACAAAGGTATTATTGTATGTACACATTGCACATAAGAACCACCTTAAGGTGCGCTTTATAAAGACATACATGTGCCCCAAGCCACTCCATTTGCTTGTTATGTGCTGTTTAAGTGGAGTCTGATTAGAGAGAGGTAAAGTTCCACTATGTGAAGACACAAACTTTTGTTTTTGAGCTTTGTTCATTTAAATGATTAAACATTTGTAAACTGTTGGCTTAAGTCTCTTCTGTCTTCCCCCAACTTGCGTCTACCAATAGTTAAGTGCTCAGGAAATTTTCCCCAAAGATTGAGATACCTGATTAGCTATCTTGGGTGCTTCCTCCCATTCCCTCTAGCCCACCAGTTGGAACCTGAGGTTTCCCTCTAAGTCTTGAAACCAAATCTTTCTCTAGTGTCCTCCCTTCAAATTTGTCCTGTCAATAAGACCAATCTCCAGTTTCCACAAAAATTGTTCTACAGTTCCCCCTCTCCTTCAAACTTTTTATCAAAGTTTGATCTCTCCATCCTTAGAAATTACCAACCCCAACACTATTCACCCTTTGTTTCCCCAAAGTTCTTGATTATGCTTTTGCTTCTTAAATTCATATCCATTTTTCTTCAACCTTGCAGGTTTGAATTTTTCTAATCAGGTTTCAGTTCCTTCCGTAGTACTGAAATGGTTCTTATCAATGGGACAAATGATGTCCTGTATAACTGTGAAAATTGTAATCCTACATAACTGTGACAAATTACATTTATCACAGTTATATACAATATCATTTCCCCGATCATGCTTCTCAACCAACTGCATCTTTTGATGTTGTTTAACCCTGTCATCTCCTCCAATGTATCTCGACCATCCTTCTTCTGCGTGGGACTGCTCATATTTTATTCCTTTCCTGTTTATCAAGTTGTGGCAAGACAATTGGTTACAATGGCTTCTCCACTTAAGCATTGTTGCTTCTGGTACCTGCCCTGAGGGTCAATCAAAAATGAGATATTGGCATATTAAGCCCTTCTACCTGTTTAAAATGGCAAGGAACAGGAACACAGTGCAATATCTCTACCCTCCTTGTTCATGTTAGAAAGGCTAGGTTAGAATTTGAATTTATTAGTATCATACCAGAAAGAACGTTCTCTGTGGGCACATATTTTGAAATTTATGCTGGGAGGATAAAAAGAAAATGTTAGACCAATTAAGATAAAATGGAAGAGTGATTGGTAATAATATCAGTGGTTATTTTAAGGGTTTAACTTGCTTATATATAACGTTTGATGTAGAAATATCCTGTTTTATGGAAATAACACGATTACACTAAAAATAGTGAAATGTTACAAAATTGGCATATACTGAAAATTAATTGAAGAGTCAATGTATGAAAGCTTAGAAGACAACTTTAAACAGACCAGTTTCTATTAATCATATTTTTGTTTATGTGAGTCTCAAAATCCAACTAGTTGGTGTAAAATGACTTTGGAAAAAACTGTTGAAAATGCAAATTTGCTGTTGAATGCTACGGAATTTGGTGGTGCCACTCCTTGATAAAAATAGAGGATTCCCAAGAAATTATTCACACATTGCCCCTCAAATATTTAAAGAATTATGAGAAATATTGATATTTTCAATTTTTTACCTCAATAAATGAGGTACACAGCATAGAGAATATTATTTGTATTTTGTTCAATAGTATGCAGAATTGCTGTTGTTGAAGACAATACTTAGGCTTCAAGGAGATCATTGCCCCACTGTGTGTTGGTACTTCACATTGCTATTGCTGTCTTTTCTAGGCCTGGCGGTGGGCTTTACAGTATTGACAGTATGCCAGATCTTCGAAAGAAAAAACCCAAAAATCTTGTTAGTGATTTGGTGAGACATCTCTTTTCTCCCACAGTGACCTGCCACTATGCTGTGAGGCATCTGATAGTTAAGGAATTTTGCCTGTTGCCTTGCTTGCTAGTAATTCTCTCTGATTTTTTTTTTGTTTACTTTTCGTTTCTTTCTTTTGTCTTTTGTTTCACTTGTAACTGTAGGGGAGCAGCCGTTAAATTTCTGCGTAGCATTGACAGCATGCCTGATATTAAGCCACGGCGTAAATCCCTCCCACTGGTCAGCGACCTGGTGAGAAAATCCTTGACTGCTATATTCAAGGGAGGGCATTACCATCTCACACACAGCTAGTTTTCTTCAGTATTACACAGGCTTCTGGGTTCAGCACTGGGCTGAAAGACTTTGGTTTCTAAAATTTTTATTACTAAATAATACCTTGATATGGAAATCATTTAATCCAGGGCCCAATATAAAAATCTATGTTCTAATTAAAGTAACAAAGCTAAATATATTGGTTGCAAACAAAGAACTGTAAACAGCCTTCCCAAAAGCTCAATTAAAAATTGCTGAATTCAATCAATTCCACTTCCAGCTTCACTCCTGACAAATTGTTTTATGTTCAAGTAGGTGAATGCATTTTGTAGACTTGTGAAAAGCTGGCTTGTTTTATTTAAAATAAATGCCATTGTACAAAATGTTAATGAGCTAATAATTAACAAATATAAGCAGCAAATTAGAAACCAAAGTTCTTGTCTATTGCTGCTGCAGCTTAGCTTCACTTTCTATTGCTTTCTGATTTTTTTTCAAATATATTTTGCATTTTCTGTTCTACGCTGCCCTATCAGACTTGTTTATTGCCTGTTAATTTGTTTATTCAGTCCTGCAGTCTGACCCCTGAAGCCCTAATAGCCTTCTCTTTGTAATGTTGATGTTAAAGGATTACTCGAGTTTAGATACTTGCATCAGTAAATATTAAGGATTTCTAAACTCTGACTAATATCAGAATTCTTTTAAAAATGTGATATTGCATCTCTGCCAACTGAAGTTTTCTAGGGCTTTATGTCTGAATCAGCCAACCATGGATAGACTTTTTTTAAATGGAATAAAATGTGAAAATTAACTCTTACTGGATTTTGCAAATTCAAAATGAAACATTTTATTCAGAAAGCCAGTTTTAAAGTTCCAGGAAGCAGTGAATTAAGATAATGAATTATTTGGCCATTTGGTATACATCATGATGAAGTTAATCCGAGAACCGTGTGTATAGGTTAGAACTAGAGATTCAATTGTGGATGCCTGTGCATCTCAATGTCCTGTTAAGATAGTTTGCATTAATAATGATAATCAGCTGAGAGTATAACCAGTAACTGTGTGCAGTGTTCTGGAAGACTAAAGGTAAGCCGAACTTGATCTGCTATTAATTAAACCACAATGTACTCCCATAGGTGCTATTGAAAATTATTGCAGCGTAATAAATTTTATACATGGAATAATACTGATGTGGATTTGGATCTTCTAACATGAAGAAATATGAAGATGCACTGAAGAATTTAAGTACAATGCAGCAAACTCCAAAGCATGTTAAATTGAGTAGAATAACCTGCTTACAGAATAATATTGGCTGATGAATATCAATAGAAGCTGTGCCAGTTATGTTGAAAAGTAATATATGGTATATTTCAAGATAATTGGCAGTGACAAATATGATTTCAAGGCAACATGCAAAACTGAATTTTGTCACAGAAAGCAAATACCTCACAAACACTGGTAGGCGTAGTAGTGAAATAATTATAACAGTATGCTGTTTTGATTTATTATGAAAATTAGCAATAATTTAGAGGTTAAAATGCACCAGGATGGACTAATTGTAAACTTGCGTTAAAGTATCATGTAAATGTTGTAAGCTCCAAGAAAACCACTCCATTTTGAAGGGACATATTTATACTCTTAACAGTAGTCTTAGCTTCAAGTGGTTTGCTGTACAACCTAGCCCCAGTTAGCAGTCTGAGTTCAGGGTTGTTGTTTGACCTCGCATTGGAAGAAAACTGGGTGAGTATCCCTGGAAGAGGCAGTTTTGATACTCGGTAATCAAAAACTACAGATGCTAGAAATCTAAATAAAAACAGAAAATGCTAGAAATACTTAGCTGGTCAGGCTGCATCCGTGGAAAAACAGAGCTGATGGTTCAGGTCAAAGATTCTTCGGCAGCACTGGGAAGGAGACAAACAAAGTTTGTTATTGGTGTATTGGGTGTTATTGGTTGGACATCTATCAGAGACGTCCCCTTCCCCCACTCTCCCTACAGATTAACAAGCTTCTTTTGTCTCCTCCTCCGTTATGACAAAGGGTCTTCGACCTGAAACGTTAGCTCTGCTCCTCTTCCCACATATGCGGCCTGACCTGCTGAGCATTTATGACCTTATCAGTTTTGTTTCTTTGTTGCTTTAAATTGAGTCTGAACCTTCATGCCTGATTCACCTTCATTCCATTTCAGCTTTACACTAACTGGGTGAAGGGTGGATGTAGTATCAAGTATAGTAGAGCACAATTCCAGACTAGTCTTACCTTTTGAACAAAATGGAGCAAATTTCCAAGAGTTGCTGCTTTTCAAGCTGTGCTAACTAAATATAATAAAGTCTACAGTGACAAGGAATATTATGATTAGTGGAACTTTACATATGGTTACTGGTGTCAAGATTGTTAAACAGCACAGGTGCAGTACTTAGCTGGACATGAAGGCAACAAGGTATCAGGCAACAGATCCTAATGCCCTGCCATGGCTGCTCTGATGGTCTTTTGATAGCTCATGCCGTCAAAGGCCACCTTAGCTGCTTCGAGATGTCACTAATCGTTGGAGATCTTTAAGAACAGTTGAAATAGATTTCATTTAATTAAGCCTTTAAAATTTAATACTTTAAAATAATAAATGTAGATAAAACACTTGTAGAAGTTGATCAAAAATATTAGGACTGAATAAACAGGAAAAAAAACATTTATCTACACTAATCATTTCAATCCAGTTTCTTGATGCCATACAAGGCATATATGCTCATGACATAAAACTAAAGGACCAGTTATAAAGTGTATCCAGCCCCTCAGCTTAGCCTGACTGAGTTCCACCCTGGATGTTGATCCAGCAGCACTGTGGGAAGTTAGATGTGCCAGCACTGGACCTCCATTGTGCACCTGACAGCTGAGTTATAATGTGTAGATACAGAATTCATGAATGCACTGACCCACACAACACACTGCAGCTAGCTGATAGCTCTTCATGAAACTGCCTGCTATCAACATGATCTGGTCCAGTTTTCAGCAGGAATTTTTGTGAAAACAGAAGCACAGAAAATTTGAATTTATAAACAATTCTAATTCTAAAATGGATTGATTATGGATCATTGTAATAATTAACAATTGAATATAACTTTTAAAATGCTTATAATTAACTTTTATTTCAGTGGGACTTTATATTTTGATATCATGACATGCCACTCCACTGACCCTTTGATTAATCTTACTGAGTTTTAGAAAGCCTTCAGGACCTAGACATTTGCATTAAATAAGCAATGTGCTGCAGGCTAACAATTTCTTTGCAGGCCCAGTTCTAAAAAAATTTTACTATTCATGAGGCCAAAGGTGGTTACACAAAATAATAAGTATTGCATGGTTGAAGGTCTTTCCTCTGCTAGTCCCGCAGTGACTACAGCACGAAGGCTGCCATCATCTGCCCTTCTACTATAGCTTTAGCCTTCTCAACAGTTGAATTCTTTGTTCCTCTCTGGGCCTCAAGTTGCCATGCCAAACATTGATGAATAGCTCCATTCAGTGAAGAGGGTGACCTTTGGAATTTTAAAATAATCTCTGGTGCAGCAGTTAATAGTTCTTTCAAAAGTCACCCTCCAGCAAAAGTACAGAGAAGCAACATAAAAGTAACTTGGACCTTCCCGTTCACGGAAACCTTCAAGACCTTCCAGACACGAGATCTCCAGAACCCTATTTTGGATGCAAATCCAGCACTTCACAACACCGAAGTATCCTGAAGGAAAACTTGGGCAATAAAAACTTAGTCCCTCATTTAACCACAAGGCTTCAACCTATTATGAAGCACATGGACAGACTTAACAGAATATGGAGATGAGGACTCATCATGGCTGATGTGGCCATCTGACGCACAGATGGCAACTTAGAGCTTCACCTGGCTATGACTGTGGGAATCTTGATTAAACTCTAGAGCACAGGATAACATCCTGTCTCTGATGCAAGTTTCAGGGTGACATCTTGGAGTTAAATTTGCCCTCTGCAAGTCATTAAACTGGTTAGAGGATCTGAATGAAAATTGACGATAGTTTCTACTCCTGAAGTCATGTGAAAGGTAGTGGTGGAATGAGTGGATGATTTCAAATAGGTTTTGGATCTAGGGCATGGGCATGGCTGTGGGTAGGGGGACTGGGGGGGACAGGGTTATTGCATCGTTTGGGAGAGTGGGAGCAGTTGTTAAAGGGAGAGTAACAGCTCAGGGTTCAGATCAGGGTTTGGGATTGAATCATGAGTTGAGGGTTCAAGGCCATGATCAGGTTGAGGGTTGCAGGGAGGCATGGGGAAGAGGGAGGTTGCAGGTCTTGAGAAAGAGTCACTGTGTGTGTCTCCTGTGAGTGAATAAATGACACAGTGGGCAATGGTGTGGTATGAAGGATTGATTATTGTGAAGCATTTTGCCTTTTATGCAAGAAAAAAAGAACAAAAATAATGAGCATTTTATAGCTAGAAGTCATTTGTGTTATAGTTGGATTAGGAGCAGAAACATTGTTTTTGTTGCAGTTCAATGGTTATCATTCACACAGTAAGCGTACATATAAACAACACAAATGCCTCACTTCATTAATGTCTATTTCATTAATACACCTGACATTTTCAGTTATTGACATGATTTAAAATGGCCATTTTGGATACAGTAAATACATGCAACTATTGTCACAAAGCAAGTTTGTAATAATCTCCTGTATACCTAGGCCATGACCATCTCCATATAAAGACCATCTTTAGAATTTCTGAGAGGAGTTGGATGATGTTTCATGACCTGCCACTAGTTATGCACTTAAATTACTGTCCTCACTGCAGGAAAGATCAGTCCAATGGACATGATATCACAGACAAGCACAAAGCTGCACTGCGTACTTTTCAATTGAAATACCTGTATGCAATTTTGAGTCAAATAGATTCTGTTCAGGTTTGAGCCAAGCTACTTCAGATCCAATTTTGTGTGTGCAAGTCTTACAGTGAGTATGTAAATTGTTTAATAGCAAGTATTTCTCCTTTTCCATGTTATTTATGTGGCATCAAAATATTGACAATAGAAGCAAAAGTGGGCTATTCAGCCCATCATGTTTGCTCTGCCATTCAATATAACCTCTGTGATTATGGAGGTTCAGTTGCTGAGTCTGTTCAAGACAGATTGGTTCGAGGAAGCCTACTATCTCCCCACACCCTTTGAGCCTTTTGTGTCTAGAGATCTATCTATTTCCTTCTCAAATATATACAGCAGTCTCCACAAACTTCTGTGGTGGCGAATTACACAGCCTCTGTGTGAACAAACCTTGTCATCTCAATCATAAATGTGTTATCTCGCATCCTGAGACTGTGGCCCCCACCACCAGCCAATTTAAACATCTTCCCTACATCCAGCCTCTTGAACTCTTAGAATTTTATATGCTTCAGTGAGATCTCCCTAATTCTTAAACTCTAGTAAATACAGGCCTGGTTGACATTGTCCCTCTCTCCATATGACAGTCTTGCCATCCCAAGAATCACTCTGGCAGATTTTATTGCACTCCCTCAATGGCATGTATCCTTTCTTAGGTAAAGAGACCAAATCTGCACACATTACTCCAGGTGTAGTCTCATTTTGCCTCTGTATAATTGTGGTAAGACGTCCTTGCTCCTGTACCCAAAGCATCTTGCAGTGAAGGCAAACATATGGTTTGCAGCCTTAACTACTAACTGTACCTGCATGTTTGCTTTGAGTGACTTGAGTACAAGGATATTCAGATACTTTTATACATCAGTGTTTTCCAATCTATCACCATTTAAGTAATATTTTGTCTTCCTGTTTGTTTCTCCCCAAGTAGATATCTTCACATTTATTCACATTATCCTGCATCTGCCATGTATTTGCCCACTCACTCAATTGGTCTGAATCACCTTGAAGCTTCTTTGCATTCTCCTCAGAACTTGCTGTCACACCCAGTTTTGTGTCATCGGCAAACTTAGAAATATTACATGTGATTCCTTCAAGCAAATTATTGGTAAGTATTGTGAATAGCTGGCACCTAAGTACTGACCCCTGTCGTACCCCAATAATCACTAATTACCACCTTGAAAAAGACTCATTAATTATTGCTGTATTCTTTCTGCCATCCAAGTTTCAATCTGTGCCTCAGTGCTATATGCTTTAATTTTACACACTAACCCCTTTTGTGAGACTTTATGAAAGGTCTTCTGAATCCAAGCACACCACATCCACTGGTTCTCTCTTATCTACTCTACCAGTTACATCCCCAAAATAAAACTCCAGTAGGTTTATCAAATTTCATTTTCTTTCATAAATCCATGTTTTTTTTATTCCTGTTGGTATTTTCTAAGTGTCCTGTTATCGCAATCCTTGTATCATATGGCACATATCACATTGCCAATAAGGTAGTTACATAAGGTAAATATAAAATTACCTCATACATGCTAACTACTGATTTTAAAAAAAACAATAAGTTACTAGCTATAAATTCATAAGGAGCTAAATGGGATAGATGTGGAATTGATGTTTTCCCAATTCTGGAACCAGGGATCAGAATTCTCAAACTAAAAGTCAGTCATTCAGGACAGTAAAGAGGAGTAACTTCTTTACTGAGAGGGTAATGAACCTTTGCGGTTCTCTGCCAGGCTGGGCAATCGAGGCTCAGATGATGAGTTTGTTTAAGATTGAGCTGAATAATTTTTAATATTAAGGTGTATGGGGTTGGTGCAGGAAAGTGGTCCTGGGGTATAAGGTCAGCCATGATAATTGAATAACAGAGCAGATATGAAGAGCCAAATGGCCTACTCCTTCCATTCCCTAGGTTCTGTTTGATATTAATATTACACCCAAAATATACTAAAATTGTACTGGAATAATTAAAGGTGTTAAAATTAACTCCAAATTCTCTCTCAGAACTAGACTTCTTGCCCATTTATTGTCAATGGATAGAAAATTAGTCCATTGTTGTTTCAATATTGTGGATTTGTAGTTCAAGCTGGTGTACCTGATCATTACCTTTGTCCCTTCCAATACATGTTTGGCTAGCTTAGGACAAACAACAAACACATCTATCTCCAATTCCTAGCTAGCTGGAAAATCAGTCTGGTACAAAGATGGTAAATGGATTATTTTTCCAAAAATAATTTTTATGCAGTCAAAGTGAAGTCAAGTTTGTTAATTAGTCAAGTAGTAAAAAGGAGTTTGGAAAGCAATATTTGATGGGTTAATGTATCAGGAACTGCCACACATCCATTTATAAACCATAACATCTTGAGGGTTTTAGGTTGCAAGCTTTAGCACACATGGGTGCTGAAATTATTTTAATACACGCTTGCACATTTGTGGTCGGGGTCACACTGCAGGTTCTGTTGCCCAAGGCATGAGCATGTGTGTGCCCATTGCCCACTGGGAGTATGGAGTTCATTCAGATCATTATTTCAAGCAGTGTATTGAGGTGGATTGGATGCCAGTTCAGTTATTTGATGCTCAGCATACCATTTAATACCTTCTCCTACTCTTGTGGAGCTGAACAAGCATTTAGCAACAGGAAGTACCTTTGACCTCGGTTGCTTAAAGGAATCATGTTAGCCGCTAATTGACTCCTGCTGAGTGTTACTGCAATTTTATTAGGGTTTATGGTTTTCAGTTTCATTCACATTATTAATGTCTACCTGGGTTATGTTATAGATGGTAAAGGATTTAACTCCACAAACCAGTTGTTCCTAGATGTGGGTGCAGAAACAAGAATTTTTGGATAACAGACATGCTTGGGGAAAATGAGTGAAAGACTCGCATTGCAGATGCCACTGCAGTGTTGAAAAAAGGCATTGTGACTATTGCGAAGATACTATGCACTGATCAACATGAAGAAGGACAGGGGATAGATTGGTTTGGATAAATTGTCACATGTACTGAGGTACAGTGGAAAAAATTTGTTTTGAATGGCACCCAGACAGATCATTTCATTACAATAGTGCATTAAGGTAGTACAAGGGAAAACAATAACAGAATGTAGAATAAAGTGCTACAGTTACAGAGAAAGTGCAGTGCAGGAAGACAATAAGGTGGAAGGCCATAATGAGGTGGATTGTGAGGTCAAGAGTCCATCTTGTACTAGGGGACCATTCAGTAGTCTTATAACAGTGGGATAGAAGCTGTCCTTGAGCCTAGTGGTATGTACTTTCAGGCTCAACAAGAGGCCACATCCACTGAAAGAGGTCAACAAGGACCTGCATGGGCGTGTGTGTGAAAGAGACGGAGACAATTCCCTCAGTGAAATCTGCCTCCTGCTGCAGTTACAACAGTCTCATTGTAGGATGAGAACCACATTTGCAGTGGCTGACAAGGTAGCATGGATTTGTTCCAGGCTTGAGCTGGACATCGCAATATCTCAGAGTTTTCACTCACTGACAAACTTCATCCTTGCCAGAGAGCAGCAGTGGAATGAAGATTCACCTTCCCAGATTTCACTGTGGTACAAAGAATTACTCACTCCACACGGGTCACCGAGCACACCACATGTGAAGCCTGAGAAATGCCATAAATGAAAACTATTTCACTCTCTCGACATCCAGGAAAAAAAAAGGATGGTGCATGACCAGACTGTACATCATTGCTGATCAATACTTAGTATCTTGGCAGAGTCACAATGCCTTTTTCAACAGTCTACAGTGCTGTCTCAATGTGAGCAACGATAACAAGCCAAAGCATGACTGCTGGACAGCAAGGGTATTCTACTAATAAAGTGGTTTATGACTCTGGCATACAATTCAACAGCATGTGAACAGAGAAACAAAGGACTGCAGATGCTGGAATATCTAGACGAAAAACACTCTGATGTTGGAGGAACTCAGCAGGCCAGGTAGCATCCTTGGAGAAAAGCAGGAGGGCAACGTTTCAAGTCAAGGCCCTTCTTCAGGGTCAGGATCCTCCTTCATCCTCACCATAGTGTTTTTCAGCATGCAGATAGCATGCTTCCAAATAAAGCCAGGCTGCCTCACAAAATATGATTGTTCTTGTGTCGAAACAATACTTCTGTTGCCTGTATCACTCTGGAGGAGCCATGCAGTACTTTGCAGAATGGGTACAAATATCCTTTGTGGCCTGTGATGCAGCACATCCTTGTCATTATGAATGAACAGCATTAAGCACAAGCAACCAGAGAGCTGAAGGAAAAAGGGAGTCAATCTTGACAGCCCCTTGCTGTCTGGGTTATCCATGAACAACTAGTTTAATTGTGATACCAATTCTCTATTCGTGAATAGTACCACACCTTATTTTTCCTCTTTTGCTGACTATCACAGGATCACAAGGCCAGAATAAAAGTTGGCATAAAATATAATCAAGCAAAATTTATAAATCAAAGTTTTGCCATATTGCATAGAAACAACAACTGATCAACCCTGTGATCTCACTTAGAGCCTATTATCTTTGTGCTTTGCCTATCCTAATGCTTCTATGACTGATTGAAGACTGATTGAAGACTGATGATGGTAATTGGAGGAGACTGTATGTGGCTTTGGAGGATAACCTTGAGACCTGTCCAGCTTTTCCAGCGGTACTATTTTGGCATGAATCTAGACAGGCTGATTGGCAGACAACAGAAAGACCACAGGCAATGGTGGTGGGATTGTGAATGCTGTTATTCTGAGCCACTATCACTCTCCTGATAATGTGGCTGTCTAGGAAGAGTAGCTGACAGAGTGTGCAAGCTGTGAGATAGTGGCATGAGGCTTGCACATATTGAGTGTGTTTGAGTGAAGTGAATCTAGGAATCTTAGATGCATGTCCTGAGAGCGGAAATTAGCAGGTTAGTGATGGGGGTCTGGTGCATTGAGCAGTGTCACGTTAGAATGCCATATGTAGGACAGGGCCCTCGGAGATGGATTCATTAATCCTGGCGGGATACTGCATTCGAGTCCTAGAAACTTTACTCCCGATATCACCCACCATAGCTACCTTCTAATATCTTTGCAGCATTTGTCTGAAAGGCCTCCTGGTCCCTTTTAGATAGATCTCGTCTCACCTCCTCTCCACATCCTCTGCAAAGGCCTCCAGTAAAGCCTGTGAAACCTGAGGTACCAGCTATTTTTTTTATGTGGTGCTGTCATGACACTTCGCTGGGTCAGCATCTGCTGTATTGTACCTTTCAACTTCCTGCAGCCTCAATGTATCTCCCCTTTAACCGTTGTAACCTGGTTTAAGTGATGCAAGTTAACTTTAAGTACTGCAGGGTCACTCACGATGTTGAATCCTGTTGAGATGTGCAGTACAAAGTTGACAGGGTACCACCTTTGGAATGAATGGGCAAGTGTTACTTGTGCATCACAATTCTTTTGTTCAGTTTTAAAGCCCCTAGTCTTATCCAGGCAGAAAGCTTCACTCGCAATGTGTTCAAAAAAATTATAGTTTACACAGGAGTTGATGGCATTGGAAAAGGTTCCAGTGTCAGAGTGAATTTGATTTGTCACATTTTAGACGTAGGTGGAGTAACTCTTTCCTCAATTACCTCTGCTTTTTTTCAGCATATTTGGGCTCATTATTTAAAGTTTTCTGAGTGGTGTTCTGGACTAACCATACACATTTCTTATTATCATTTAAGGGGCTTCCTTGTTAAAAGGCATCATGAGCATTTTTCAGTTTCTTTCCAGATTATAGTGAGCTTAGAAAAAAAACAAAATCAGATTATCCATTGCATAATGATTTTGCTGGAGGGTGAACCAGAAAACATCTCTGAACCATGGTTGGCCTCCCCGCCTCCCCAGTTTTACAGTGATTGCCGAAGTGACGTATTTCTCTGTCACCAATATTGAAGAGGATAAATGCAAAACCTTTACTTCATAACACAGGGTAATTAAACACTGAGGTAATTACTACAACCTTTTCAAGCATGATATGTGTTCACTACTATGTGCCATTGTGTTAAATAAAAATGTCAAGTGGGTGGGGTGGGCATTTAACTTATTCTATTTAATACTGGGCATTGAATTATACCCTGTACTTAGATTTGCTGGACATTTTTTTTCTCAGAGCATTGTTGTATTTTTCTTATTTCAATTGCACTAGCCCACTACATAGCAAGAGATAACATGTGGTTTTGTTCTTTGATCTGTCAAATCACAGCACTAAAATTCTGTACAACTCTGATTAAACAGAACAAGGTAATAAAGTTAGCAGTTAGATGTAATTATTGCATATGGTTTATTTCTGAATTAAGTTCAAAATTTAATTGATATAACATTTCTAAAGATTTCCATTTGTGGACCTCTTTAAATCCCATCGTTGCATTTGAAGTCAGTGTAATTAACAACTTGCATTTTGAAATATATATTTTGCTAAAATATTGTTATTATTAATTTTTAAAAGATTTCCCAGGAAGTAAAGCAAACTTTTAACATACAATATTAGCTTACTATGTTTTCACAGCATAATGATATATATGATATTTGTGGCTCTTCAGTCTGCAGAAAAGATGCACTGTAAGGTTATATACATGTTCTTATAACCTAAGTTAGCTGTCCGGAGGGAGAAGTTCGAGATAACTCTTCTGACTGTAGGCTGGAACTTGACGTGTCATAGAGTAGGGAATTGAGATGAGAGATTGAATAAATCAATAATACAGATAAAGTGAACTGTTGAGACAAATTATTTAGATAGAATAAGATCTTTCATATGTTAAATTATCTCAAACTTTGGCTCCAAAAATTGTGTTTTGGTGCTATTGGAAACTAATTTCAGTTGGCAGATTTGCATTACCCATTCAAAAAACAAATGTTCTAACATATCAAATGTTTGTATTATGTTTCGTGGGAAATTTGAACAAAAATTCTATTTGGAAGGTACTAGTTGTGTGCAGCACTATAAAACTAATCATAAGGTTGGCTCATGTTGATAAGACATGCACGTAGATGCATAAAATGAAATGTCAGTTAGTGGTCAAAGGGCGGTAAAGTTGTTGACCACAGGAGATTTGTTTGAAAATTGTACTTAATTTGACAGCAGTTATTCTAAACACTCCCCGCAGAATTAGACGCTTAGGAGCTAATGGGCTACTGAACAAGTCAGTATACATTTAGCAAAAGTTAAATGGTGAAAGATATTTACTGTTTGTGACAATTAAGCACTTTCGTTGGGGTTCAACTAAAGAACCACTGCTTTAGTACAAAAATAAGTGCGGACTTAGGAGTCATTTGTGCATATCAGCTCAATGTCCTCAATATGTTAATGTGTTAAAATATTTAACAGTAAAACATGCAAGGTGATTGTTTATTAATGCATGTAGTGAGAAACCACTTACTAAATAGGTGCGGTAAAATTAATGTTATCATAATCTGCTTCAGCGAATTACTTGTAATATATAGCAGATAAGCAAAGTAGCCTGCTAAGTAGGCCACAAGAGTTGGCATTTATATACTCATTTTGTTTTTCTTTATTAAATGTAGATAAGATGTAGTGCTCAAGCAATTCACTGTCATCGTATAATTGTGCTAAATGCCCAACTCCTCTTTCTGTTTAGAGACTATTCGTGACTTGTGTCTAACTCCATGAGCCATCCAATTATACTCAGATTCTTAATGTAGCTTCTTTCATATGCTTCTCTTTAGATCACTCATGCATAGTGTCTGGCTGAGTTGATTGATGTAAATGCATAAGATTGTGATGGTTGTGGAAGTGTCATTCTCATGGGCATTCCTACCTCCTCAAATAGACAATTAAAGCACTAAAGTTAAAATGCAGATAAAACTTGCAAAAAATATCAGTCATTTGTTTTTCTGTTTGACATTAATGTTTTTGGATATGTAGAGATACTAGCGGAAATTGTAATTATTTCATTGTTCAGGAAAAGAAAAAGGCTAGGAACCCTAAATAGTTCGGATTTTGGCTGAGATTAAATTTGAATAAATCAGACGTGAGCCTGATGGGATGGATTGCAAACAAAGCTGTTCTATATTGGACAAAGGATTATGACTTTAACTTTCACATGACTAACGCATAGTTTCAACTGGATTTCTGTGGAAAAGTAGTTACCAAGCCAGCAATAGGTGTTCAATCATGGTCGCTGGTTCTAAATGTGCAATGTGGTTGTGGCCTCTTATATTACCCTACTTCTGAAATTTGGCTCCATTGAAGTTAATGGAACTGAATTTTGGAAGCAGTGAGCAAACACATAGCTTCTACCGCATTGCACTTTTAGCTCTAACAACCAAGGATGTTTTGCCATGGATCTGGAGGTAATATTAGCAGAAAGATTTCACTGCATCACTTCATGAACCCACAAGCAAAGTCATTCTTAAATTTATAAAAAGGCCAAAGATATCCTTCTTAACTAGGCAATAGGAGCATATCAGAAAGTTGAAGAGAATAATTTATCAATGGAGAGGGTTTACAGTTTAATTTAAAATGAATTAATGTAATTAGATTATATCGTTATGCATTTATGGATAATACTTTATATGTAATGTGGAATTATGTCATCAGGGGTTATCTGAAATGGGAATCGAGTCCACGTCAAGTTTCTGGTTTTAACAGAGACTGGATGATATTCGGATGACCATTCACTCTGAGCCAGTTGGTCATTTAATTATAATTAAACTGCCAGCTTCACCAACGAAAAATAGTTACCAAACCAGCAATAGATGTTCAATCATGGTCACTGGTTCTAAATGTGCAATGTGGTTGTGGCCTTGTATATTACCCTGCTTCTGAAATTTGGCTCCATTGAAGTTAATGGAACTGAATTTTGGAAGCAGTGAGCAACACATAGCTTCTACCGCATTGCACTTTTAGCTGGGTTTCCAAGACTTCTGGGAATTGAGCAGCTGAAAGCAGACCAGGAGTTACATGTCTGTTCAGCACAGTTTGTGGGCCATCAGAAACAGGGTTTCTGCCTCCAGGCACAACACTTACCAATAAATGTCTTACCACCCTCTGTTCCCCAGGATCTGCCTGCCCTCCAAACAACTATCTGACTTGATCACTATTAGGCTCTTTCTTTTCTACTACCTCCACCTCTCCACCTGGGTACCTAAGAAAATTGGTGAAGGCAGGGTGGTAGACGTAGCTTACATGGACTTTAGCAAAGCTTTTGACAAGGTCCCGCACAGTAGGCTGGTCAAGAAGGTGAAAGCACATGGGATCAGAGGTGTGTGGCAAGCTGGATTCAAAATTTGGCTTGGTGCTAGGAGACAGGGTTATGGTGGAGGGTTGTTTTTCTGACTGGAAGTTTGTGACCAATGATGTGCCGCAGGGATTGGTGCTGAAGCCCTTGTTTTTGTCATATTTATAAATGACTTGGATGAGAATGTAGGTGATCTGATCAGTAAGTTTGCTATGGCATGAAAATTGGTGGCGTCATAGAGAGTGAAGGAGGTTGCCTAAACATGCAGAGTGGCATAGACCAGCTGGAGTGTTGAGCAGAGCAGTGGCAGATGGAATTTAATCCAGACAAGAGTGAGGTAATGCACGTTAGGATGTCAAATACTGGCAGGACATATACAGTAAAACGGCAGGAACCTTAGGAGTGTTGACGTACAGAGAGATCTTGGGGGGCAAGTTCATAGATCCTTAAAAATGGTGGCATAGGTGGCTAGAGTAGTGAAGAAGGCATTTGGCCTGCTTGCCTTTATAGGCCAAGGCATTGAGTATGAGAGTTCAGATACCATGTTGCAACTGTACAAAACTTTGGTTAGGCTGCACTTCTCACTGGAGTGTAGGATGCTGAGCATGATCTTATAGAGCTTTATAAGATAATGAGGGGCGTAGATAGAGTCTTTTTCTCACGGTAGGAGAGTCTAAAACTAGAGGGCATAGTTTTAAGATGTGAGGGGAGAATTTAAAGGACATCTGAGGGGTAGGTTTTTCACACAGAGAATGGTGGTTTTATGGAACAAGCTGACGGAAGTAGTAGAGGCAGATCCATTTACAACATTTAATGGGCACTTGGGCAGGACCTTGGCTAGGAGAGGTATACTGGCCTAATGCAGACAAACGGGATTAGTGTAGAAAGCCATGACAGTTGGAGCGGATGAGCTGGACTGAAAGGCCACATTTCTGTGCTGTACAACTGCATGACACCTTCCTTGCTTTAACCAGGCAAAAATTACTGCCAATTATGCCGTGTGCCCCCAACAATTGTTTCTCATTCTGCAATGCAGTTTTTTTTTGTAGGTTTCTGGCCCCATATGTCTACCAGTTTTGTCAGTCAGGCTGCTTGTGGTCAGGAAGTCTGTTTTTTAAAAAAAAGCCTTGAGGGGTTAAATTTTGCAGGATATTTGGGAAAGCTGTCCTTCTGACAATCATGACTTTATTACTGGATCCGCACCTCCTCCCTATCTACTCACCTCTCCGCCCCTCTCCAATCCCATTGCACAAAAGTTCTTTCCAAACTAAATTCAAAGCATTAATTTAATAATTGTCCATGTGTTATTTTAAACCTGCAAAACCGTTAACCAGGTTGCTCTGATGATTCTTGATTCTGGTATATCAAACACAGACAGGTTAAGGACCTATCAAAACTCCCTCAATACTAAAAAAGGTGTTACCATGCAAGTAAAATATCTCAAATTAATTAAAAGTATAGCATTGAATAGAAGATTTTTCCATAATATACTATCCATAAGAACTACTCCACAATGAATAAGTGGAAGATAATTAGAGAAAACTCTTAATTTTTTGCTTCTATTTGACAATTATGGAACTAAAAGCATGCAGACGATAAGTGAAAATCATTAGCTGAAAATTGCCTAGGTTTAGTTATGTGAACACAAAAAAAGTATTTCTGACTTGCCAATGATGTCCATGATGACTGACCTTGTGGTTTGTGTACAATGTCAAGCATTTGATGTGTTTTGAATCCATGTATTAATGTTTTGTAATTTATTTCATCATTGCATTCGCTTTGTGCAGGCTATGGTAAGTGCTTTGTATGTGGTCTATTCTAGGTCTGATGAAGATCTGGTAGTGATGAACAATCAATGAACCAAACTAAATTGAACTAAACCAGAAAATATTAAGTGTGACATGAATCCCCATAGGCAATATTGATTGCTAAGTTACAGTGCTTGAAATTTACAGTAGCAAAGTAATTTTGAGCCTAAATAACATTTTGGATGCTAAATATCAGAAATATAAATATTGAAGCCAATATCTGATCCAAATCCTATTGTAATAAAATGCTGAAAATGTTATCTTTTAGAGTGGAGCAAGAAAGGAGTTCTCATGAAGCTAGTCCAGAATCTGATGGACTACTTATTTTTATTTGTGATGAAGTTTTACTTAGTGAGCTGTTAGTCTTAATGAGCACATAGCCTGACTGGAAAGGGACAACATATTGAAACATTAAGCTTTGCCTATGAGGACCTATACGAAATTGTATCTCCAAGTTGGATCATCTTGGTTCAGGGTTCATGCACTTCCATTTCTAGTTGCATCCTTTCTTGCCATGTTTTATTTTGTGTAAAATTATTTGGATTAAATTGGATTATAAGGGCAGCAACATTGCTTTGTCAATGACTGAGCGAGTGCCAGTGAAGCCATTTTAAAGGTATTGTTTAAATGTGATTTTAAGTACCAGCAAATATTAAAATTCATAATTGTAACCATAATATGTGTATTTTGTCACGTGCCAAATAATTAATTCCTGCTGGAACTTGCATATTCTCAATTCTTGCATCATCCACTGTTTCACCAACAATAGTCTTCTATAGAATACTTTCTGGAATACAGTTCATTACAGAAGCTGTTAATGTGGAGGCTACTAGCACAAATGGAACTGTTTCTGATGTTTGTACTCAAAACCACAGTGCGAACAGATACTGAAAGCAGCATGAGACAGTCTTAATATAACTCTATTAACCTTCGGTTTCTCTTTTGATATCTTCCTAATATTGTTTAACTAGTTAATAGAGATGTATTCATATCCTAAATGCAGAATCAATAAAATGCTGTTAGTCTCAAGCTTCTGCCTCTAGGTTTCCTTCAGATGATCATAGAGAAATTTCATCTCCGGCTAATCCATTATACAACAGTATACCCAGTATCGTATATATTATTTTAATTTGAAAATATCCATTGAGCAAGTTTGTTTTATACTTTAGTGTGAAATTACGATGCTTGCTGTAGAATCCTTTACATTGTTCAATGTTTCACTTTTGTTTTCTTTTGCTGGTTTTATGATTCTACTGGTTGTTGAATTAGCAATGTTGCTTCCTTTTTGTGGGGTGGGAGGGGATGGTGATTGGTTTCCCTATGAAGCTTTCCTGTGTAATTCCAGCTATTGAAAATGTATTATTTGCCCAATAAACATTTGCTATGAATCCTGAAGTGCAGGTAATTTATCTTCTTGTTTATATAGTCATTGGTGCAGTCAAGAAAAGCTGGCATCACTTCTGCATTGGCAACTCGTACTCTTAACGATGAAGAACTGGTAAGATGAGTTTCTATATCATTTTTGTGCCAAATGTTTCGTTTTAAAGTTGTAACCTTTGATTAATCAATAAAACTTCAACGTGTAGAAAGGTCATTAATCAGTTCAGTTGTTCTGCTGGAGAAAGAAATTACGTAACGCAAAAGAAAGGATTAAGAACATGACAGAGCTCATGAATACATTGAGTGGGATATTAAAGTGTTTACCTCAGCAATGCCTTTGCTTTCTTTAGACTTGACTGTTTCAATCCTCAATCCACTTTCTCCCTGAAAGTGGCGGTGCAAGTTGATAGGGTGGTAAAGAAGGCATATGGCATTAAGTTCAAGAGTCAGGAAGTTGTGTTGCAGTTTTATAAAAACTGGTTAGGCTGCATCTGGAGTACTGCATTCAATTCTGGTCGCCCCATTATAGGAAGGATGCGGAGGCTCTGGAGAGGTTTACCAGGATGCTGCCTGGATTATAGGATATCTGCTATAAGGAAAAGTTGGATAAACTAGGGTTGTTTTCTCTGGAGCGGCAGAGGCTGAGGGAGATGTAATAGGAGCTTATAAAATTATGAGAGGCATGGATAGACAGCCAGTATTTTTCCCAGGGTTGAAATGTCTAATACTTGCATTTAAGGTGAGAGGGGGAAAATTCAAAGGAGATGTATGGGGTAAGTTTTTTTTACACAGAGTAGTGGGTGCCTGGAATGCACTGCTAGAAGTGGTGGTGGAGGCAGATATGCAGGGAATGGAGGGTTATGGACCATGTGCAGCAGAAGGGATCAGGTGTCATTAACTTAATTAGTTTGGCACAACATAGTGTGCTGAGGGGGTCTCTTCCTGTGCTGTACTATTGTGTTCTATATGTTTTATCGTCCCTCGTAGACCTTCAGTCTTCCATATCTGCGGACTTGAGGTCATCTAAAACCTACTACCCATATTGGAACATGTACTAAGTCTCGTGCATTCATCACCATGTGCTTGCTGACCTATAATGGCTTCTGATCTCACTTTGTCTCACTTTTAAAATTCTGACCCTTGTTTTCAAATCTCTCCATGGCCTCACCTTCTCTATTTGAAATTGCTTCTAATACTGAGATCTCTGTACCATCCCGATCTGGACTCTTGTGTATCTCTTATTTTAAGCACTCCATCAGTGCCAGCTTGCAAGAGCCTAATCTCTCGAATTCCCTGTCTAAACCCCCTCTACATCTTTCATTCTCCCCTCATCGAGAAACTACTTTGAACTTACCACTTTGACTAATCTTTTGTTTGATAACAAGCAGGGTGATATACAGAGGGATCTTGGGGTGCAAGTTCATTAGCTCCTTGAAAGTGGCAACACAAGTAGTTTGGTTTAGAAAAAAAGGCATTCAGCTTGCCTTCATCGTTTAGGGCTTTGAGTATAAAAGTTGACAAGTCAGCTGCTAGATTTTGCCCTCCCACCTTGCTCCAACATTTTTCTCTCTGTCTGCCTCAATCTATCATCCAACTCCACTTCTTTTCCCAACCCCCCCCCCCCCACCCCCCGATTCCTACCCGCCTATCTTCACCCCTCCTTAGTCCACCATCACCTCAGGCTCCTGTCTCACCATTCCTTTTCTATCTCCCCCCCCCCCCCCCCTTTATACTGGCCACTTTCCCTTCTCCACTCTCAGTCCTGATTCAGGGTTTTGACCCAAAACACCGATGATTCCTTTCCTCCCATAGATGCTGCTCGACCCGCTGAGTTCCTCCAGCAGATTGTCTGTTGCTCTCCACCATCTACAGTCTCTTGTGTCTCCTGTCTACGTAGTCAGAGTTTTAATCTCGGGGTGAAAATGTCAAATATTTGAGGGTGTAGGTTTAAGGTGAGAGGGGAAAAATTTAAAGGACATGTGCAAGGCAAGTTTTTTTTCCACACAGAGAGTGGTAGGTCCTGGAATGAATTGCTACAGGAGGTGGTAGAAGCAGATACAATATTTGTGTTTAAGAGGCATTTAGACAAACGCATGGACAGGGAATAGAGGGATACGGAGCATGTACAGGTAGATGGGATTAGGTTAGATTGGCACCATGGTCAGCACAGACATGGTGGGCTGGAAGGCCTGTTCCTGTGCTGTACTGTTCTATACTCTGTGATAATGTCAGCTTGAGACCCAAACTATTCCAATTCCTGCGCTTCATGTCCGAAGCCAGGGGCAACAAAGTGGAGATCAGCATGCTGTAGGCTAGTCAGAGGAAGATGTGACATTATGCCTGGGCAACTGAGACCCAAGGATTCCTCATTGGATGTTGAAGGCCTTGTACAGTGCTCAAAATGGATACAATAACATGGTGTGATTGTGCAGCGAAAACAAAATGAGTAGCATGGTACCCTGATTTTAATTCCCTGTCTTTGTTCTTCATGGGTTTGGGTTAATTTTAAACCTTTTTTTAATTGTACTGCAACAAGTATTAATTAATAAGACATGCTTTGTGTTCCTGCTTATCTCCCTCCAGCAGTTGTCTCCTGTTTCACACTCCTCTTCCTCCCCGACCTTGCTCCATCTGTGTCATTGTCTTCCGCCCCCCCCCCCCCCCCCCCCGTGCCTCTATCTATAGTTCACCTGCCACTGTCTCCCAATGCAGTGGATTATCCCACCCCCACTCCCCTACCTGACACTACCTGCCTGTCATCTTACACCCCTCTTTACTCCACCAATCATCTTGGTATCCTTTCTTGCCACTCCCCTTCTCTTTATATTGGCCATCTCACCTTTCCACTCTCAGCCCTAATGCAGGGTTTTGACTCAAAATGTCGGCGGTTTCTTTTCTCCCACAGATGTTGCTTGACCTGCTGAGTTCCTCCAGCACATTGTCTGTTGCTATTAGTTAATAAGGTTTTGTTGACCTTATTTAGGTTAATGGGTGTTTCGCGAGATATTATTCAGAAATTAGCTTATATCAATTTCTTTATTGAGAAGTCTGATGTTTTTGTGAACTTTTTTATAACATTTGATTTCACTTTGTATTTACTTTTGATGGATTACAATAAAACCTCCAATAATCCTGTGTTCCATTGTTCAGAAATCTAAATGGTTAAGCACTTGGCTCACAGGGGCCCCTTTTCCTGTACTCCCTTTAAAAAAATACCAGATTCATTAGAAAATTTATTATACTACTGTGTAACATCTTTAAAATAAAAAGTGTGTTGGTGTATTAAAAATCCTGGAAATTTTCAAGCCCACCACCACCAAAGTCCTGAGTTTGCAGGACTATTGGAGTTTTGTTTAATCAGTTTGCAGGACTATTGGAGTTTTATTTAATCATTTTAATGTCATTATAGTGAAAGAATAGATGTGATGGGATGAAAATTGTGCTTCATTTGGAAGTCTTTAGAAGTTCATTTCCCAGGGTTGGCATCAGATCACTCACAGCAACAGTTAAAATTCTGGATCAATCTAAGTTGAGGGTCTAGCTAAAATACAACCAGGAGAAATGAAGGTATTTTAATGTAGCACTGAAACATTGTTTGACACGATCTTCCACGCTATATAAAAAAATTACTAATGTAAGAGCAACAGTCAATCTGCTGAAGGAACTACAGGTCGAGCAGTATCGGGAGTTCCTCCAGCGGATTGTTTGTTGCTCCAGATTCAAGCAACTGCAGTCTCTTGTGTCTCCATTTTACTAATGTAAGATTTTTGTTTGTTAGAAAAACCATGTTTACAAGAAGACCTTGCAAGCCTTAATCTACCCAATTTCTTGCACAACACCACACAATTTTGAAGTGTGGACAGCAACTACTCCCACCTATTGTTATGAGTGTGAAGGCTTGTTGTGGGGGATTGCTCGCCAGGGAATGCGTTGCACTGAATGCGGGGTCAAATGTCATGAGAAGTGCCAAGATCTTCTCAATGCAGATTGCTTACAGCGTAAGTCATTTGTATGGAATTTTCCCTCCTTTAGAGCTGCTTAATCCATTGTAAGATGATGAATGTTCTTTGACTATAGATATTCAAAGTTGATAGACTGTTTGAACTAAATTTTTTGAAGTACACTTTATCCAAGCACATTGAATGTTCAATTTTTTTTAAGGTACTCATAGGTAGTATGCTTGGACTTGATAGCTTTTCAGTCCAACTTGAGTGTAATTCAAAACTGAGTGCATATTAATGCTTCAGGTTTGATGAGGCAGCTGTTTCTTTCTTGAGGCAGAATATGTAGCTTCCAAACAGTTGCTGAGCACTCTTATAGAACCTCATGGTTATATTGAAATGATAACTGGGACTCAAATTGCTTTTGGTAGATAGAAAGCTATCATTTGGTCAACCATGCAGCTCCATTTGCATTTTCTCAAATTGAATAAGAATTCAATTTATATGTATTGATGTAATATTTAGTATATTTAAAATGAACCATTTACATAAATTATTGTTCAATATATGAAAAAATAACTTCATTAATTTTCTGAGCATCTGAAAGTGCCAAATGCAAATAAGGTACTGGATTTTTAAAAATCGGATCATAAATAGAAAGGCCAAACAAGAGTGTAGAGTACATATGTTATTTCAAAGCATAGATGCTGGACAAGGGTTTATTGTTTATAAGAAGTTGGAAGGTGCAATTATTGAAATTGCATTTAGAGAAAATTGACCACAATCTCTGGCAAATAAAGATAGGATTAGGTCTTCCACAAATTAATGAGTTACGCATCGACAATGGTATCAATGAAGGCTGATATCATTAATGAGTATAACTGATCCATTCAGGTCTATTCAATGAAATGTCTGTAAAAGTCCACAACTTTAGAAAGGGTGTTTGTTCTGGATTTTCAAAATTACATGTTCCCCACCTTTTGTTCTCACTTCCCAATGCCCTACATATTGGACCTTGCTTAATGCCAATCTTGCAGTGAATCATGCATATCATCGCGTATGGATAGCAACAACTCTCATGTGCTTCAGTGAATGCCTGACTACAGTCTCCTGAAGCAAACACACTATCCCAAAACCTGTCGCAGAAAGAGATTACTGGTTGGAGAGAGGAAATGATTCAGTACTGCCTCAAAACAAAAATGCAGTATCCCCACTAACTCTTGGGAGTCTCTGGTCTTTGCTCAAAGTGGAGAAGGAACATTCAGGATGGTAATGAAGGACGACGTTGTGAGACTCATGTTAATGGCAAAAGGAGCTCCCCACCTTACAAAAATACCTAATCCCATCCCATCAGGTACCACCTTCCCCCACCAATGAAAAAGCCTGGGATTCCCACGTTGGCTTCATCAGTCTCCTTAGAACCCACAAAAACAGAGTGGAAACAAGTCATCCTCAATTTGAAGGGAGTGTCTAAAAAGGACATAATAATCTGAATTCACCTCTGTTGAATCAGATATCTTTTCAACTCATTATTTCCATTGATTGAACTCAAGAAAATTGAAGCAACCTGTCTGGAAAATCATGAGTACAAATCTGGACATTATTCTCAAACAATGCTTTGGCACACTAATATACTATGTTCCAGGTCTTTTTACCTTAATATTGTGTCTCTCTCCATTCATGATTCATTGATTATTTCTCATAGATAAATGCAACATTCAACAAAATAATAACAGTTTATTGTTAAACAAATGATTTGAAGTCATTTACAAGGTTTGAGATCCTGCTGAACACTTAATAAGCAAATACTGTAATCTTCTGTTATACAAAAAAATTAACTGTATTTTAATAATATTAATACTATTTCTAACAATTTCAGGTGCTGCTGAAAAGAGTTCAAAACATGGAGCGGAAGATCGGACACAAAATATTATTATGGTTCTGAAGGACCGAATGAAGATTAGAGAAAGAAATAAGCCGGAAATCTTTGAACTTATCCAAGAGGTGTTCGCACTTGCAAAGTCAGTACATGTGCAACAGATGAAGGCAGTGAAACAAAGTGTACTGGATGGCACATCAAAATGGTCAGCAAAAATCAACATCACTGGTAGGCTTTTTAAACTTTGTTGAAGGAAACAAATTGACTGCTGTATTTTAATTTCCCACTCAAATAGTCGGTACAAATTATTGCAGTTGTTTCTAATAATCTTTTGGTTCCAAATGTCCCTCTGAAGTTACAGTTTTACAAAAGCTGCAATTTTTTGAAGATTTAGTCGGTTCTTGGTTAAAAATGGCAATAAAGAAAATGTTTGCCTGATTTTTGCCTTTTTTATTTTGTTTCCTTGATATTTCTGAGTTCATATTGCTTTCTAAATAGGTTATGCAACAATTCCTTACATGTCAGAAAAATGGAGGATCTTTGGTTAAATGGACACAGGACAATAAATGAGAATTTTCTCTTCTGCCTATGACATTATTGTGATAGCCTAATTTCCCTCTTCAGTTCTGCATTACCAAATCTTGCTGACACCCTTTAATTTGTATCAAAGCTATCACAGACTGAATAGAAGATAATTTGGGTGTATTGTTAACAATTACCTTGTTTCACTGTGTCTAAGCAGATAAAGCTAACTATTCCTGACAAAGTTACAAAAACTTTGTTTCAGAATTCTAACAGCATAGCATTGGCTGGATTCAGCTTTAACATATCTAAGATTATTTTCAATGTTAGAGCATCACAGTGTAAGTGATGTTCAGTTTTGAGAGTTATATCTAGATCAACTTTGCATAGGCATGATTCTGATTAAATCAGCACATTACCTAAAGTCTTGCTTTAGTTGCTTTACATCTGCACTCAACTGCAATAGAGAAGAAATTAAATTTGCAGTGATTTACTGGTCTAGCAATTTGCTAGTGCTAGGTAAAGCTCTGCAGAGAAGGAGGCACAATATTTTTAGCATTCTCAGCACCTGTTGGTCAAGAGATGTCTGAGGCCAGTTAAGGGCATTTGTTATTTCGAAGGGGAGATCTTCTCTGGCTGAGGAACCAGGGAAATATATCAGTGCAGAAATTGATACATTGAGGCTCAAGGTGGCACCAGACTTTTCTTCTGCTGCCTTGCAAACCCTGGTGCAAGCAGCAAAGAAGAGGATGGTCATCCATCTCTCCTTCGGGTCCGAGGCCCTCTAAGGATAATCTGAGAAAGTGAGAAGACTAAATGAGACTTTCAAGGTACAAAATGAGTACTATGCTTTGGTATTTACCAAGGATAAAGACGTGGAGGATAGTGAGAGCAGTGTGGGGCATGCTAATATGCTAGGGCATTTTGAGATCAGGAAGGAGTCGGTGCTGGGTCATTTGAAGAGCGTCAAGGTGGATAAGTTCCCAGGGCCAGATTGGATAAATCCCAGGTTATTGAGAGAGGCAAGAGAGGAGATTGCTGGGGACTTGACGAAGATTTTTGTATCCTCACCAGCAACAGATGAGCTCCCGGAGGACTGGACAGTAGCCAATGTTGTTCGTTTGTTCAAGATGGAAAATGGGGATAATCCAGGAAATTATAGGCCAATGAACAACATCAGTGATAGGGAAGCTTTTGGAGAGAATTCTTAGGGATAGGATTTGCACGCATTTGGAGAAACATGACCTGATTAGGGACGGTCAGCATAGCTTTGTGCAGGACAGGTCATGTCTTACAAACTTGATTGAGTTTTTTGAGGAGGTGACAAAAGTGATTGATGAGGGCAGGGCAGTTATCTATATGGATTTTAGTAAGGCATTTCACAAGGTCCCTCATGGTAGGCTGATCCAGAAGATTAAGATACATGGGATCCACTGTGACTTGGTAGTTTGGATTCAGAATTGGCTTCCGTAGGGATCAATGCTGGGGCCTCTGTTGTTTGTGATATATATAAATGACTTTGAAAATGTAGATGGGTGGGTTTAGTAAGTTTGCAAATGACACAAAGATTGATGGAATTGTGGAGAGTGTAGAGGACTATCAAAGGATACAGCAGGATATAGATCAGTTATAGATATGGGCGGAGAAATGGCAGATGGAGTTTAATCCAAGCAAGTATGAGGTACTGCACTTTGGGAGATCAAATGTAAGGAGAAGGTATACAGTTAAAGGCGGGACTCTTAACAGGTACAGAGGGGCCTTGGGATCCAAATCCGTAGCTCACTGAAAGTGGCCATACAAGTAGATGAGGTGGTAAAGAAGACACATGGCATGCTTGCTTTCATTGGTCAGGGTATTGAGTATAAGAGTCATGAAGTCATGTTGCAGCTATATAAAACTTTGGTTAGGCCACACTTGAGGTATTGTGTGCCCCATTACAGGAAGGATGTGCAGGCTTTGGAAAGGGTGCAGGAGAGGTTTATCAGGATGCTACCTGGATTAAAGGGTATGAGCTATAAGGAGAGTTTGGACAAACCTGCATTCTCTGGAGTGTTGGTGGCTGAGGGGAGACCTGGTAGAAGTTTATAGGATTATGAGAGGTATAGATAAGCTAGACAGTCAGAATCTTTCTCCAAGGGTAGAAATGTCAAGAGTGAACGGACTGCATTTAAGGTGAGAGAGAGGGGGAAGGTTTAAAGGAGATGTGCGGGGCAAGTTTTTACACAGAGAATGGTATGTGCCTGGAACGGGCAGCCAGGGGTAGTGGTGGAAGCAGATCTGATAGTGGTGTTTAAGAGGTCATTAGACACAGGAATATGCATGGATATGGATCATGTGCAGGCAGAAGAGATTTAGTTTAATTCGACATCGTGTTCGGCGCAGGCATTGTGAGCCGAGGGACCTATCCTGTGCTGTGCTGTCCTATGTTCTAAGACATGTTTGTGTGACGGATTTGGCAGTCAGGACATGGAAGCAATGTTGTATTCTATTCAGTGACCTTCCTTGAGTTGTCAAGGCAAGAATATTGTCGCCATGCTGTCTGCTCACACTAACATCTCCATTACTCAAAATTCTCACAGCACTGTCATTCCTTGCTTTGCTACGCACATCAAGTAATAATTGAACCATATTTCACTCCAACTTCTCCTCTCAGTTACTGCTGATTCTGTTCTTGTTTCCTCAGCTGGCAAATCAGACAGTCATTCTACCTTAGTGGATATATTTTTTAATCTTGCCAGACTCTCAACACTTACAAACCTTCTTTATTGCAGAAGTTTGGAAGTTCTCTGCTCTGTGCACTGCCACTGTAGGAAGGAGAAAGTGTTCTGACTAACATAAGCAGGGGAGGGTCATGGATGTGGCAACCAGCAACAATGGAAGAAGTTCTGTGCATGATTTTTCATCCCTAGTCATCTACTTTCTGCATGGGTTGTATCTCAGCCTATATATTCTGCTTGACAAGCTCAAGATGCTGTGGCCAAGTTCTTCTCTCTCTCTCTATCCTCGCATTTCATTTCAAGCATTGAACATGTGAAAACCTCTCTGCCAACCTTCAAGAAGGTTCCTTGTCACTTGATCTCACTTATTTTTGGATATTGACACCACAAGTATTTCAAGAGCTAGGTCAGAGGAGGTGAATCACTGGAGATAAATACATAGGAACCAAGGCACAGGGCTAGGATGTGACCCCATACTAGTCCTGCTGCAGGGGATGCAGGTGTTTATCGCAGGCTGTCAAAGACAGCTGGTTGCAGATATTTGTGAGGGGCTTGGCTTTAACCTATCTCATGTCTGAGTGCAGAGCGTGGAGAGCATCCTTTCCAAGAGTCTCCAGTGTTTTCTGGCAAGGATGTGCTCAGTAAGTGGAAGGCCTTCAAAGGTGAAATTTTGAGAGTGCAGAGTTTGCATGTTCCTGCCAGGATTAAAGGCAAAGTTAACAAGCATAGGGAACCTTGGTTTTCAAGGGATATTGGAGATCTGGTTAAGAAAAAAAGAGAGGTGTATAGCAGGTATAGGCAACTAGGAACAAATGAGGTACTTGAAGAGTATAGAAAAAGTACGAAAATACTAAAAAGGGAAATCAGAGAGGCAAAAAGAAGACATGAGGTTGCTTTGGCAGATAATGTGAAGGTAAACCTGAAGGGTTTCTACAAGTATATGAAGAGTAAAAGGATAGTAAGGGACAAAATTGGTCCCCTAGAAGATCAGAGTGGTCGTCTATGTGTGGAGCCTCAGGAGATGGGGCAGATCTTAAACAGTTTTTTTGCATCAGTATTTACTCAGGAAACTGGCATAGTGGATATGGAAGGAAGGGAAACAGGCAATAGTGTCATGGAACAAAGGTAGATAAATCCCCTGGGCCTGATAAGATATTTCCTTGGACATTGAGAGAGACTAGTGTAGAAATTGCAGGAGCCCTGGCAGATATATTTAAAATGTCCTTAGCCACGATTGCGGTGCCGGAGGACTGGAGGGTAGCTCGTAGTTCCGTTGTTTAAAAAAGGATCTAAAAGTAAACCAGGTAATTACAGGCCAGTGAGCCTGACATCAGTAGTGGGTAAATTATTGGAAGGTGTTCTGAGAGATCGGATATACAAGTATTTGGATAGCCAAGGGCTGATTAAGGATAGTCAGCATGGCTTTATGCGTGGTAGATCGTCTTTAACGAATCTTATGGAGTCTTTTGAGGAGGTTACCAAGAAAGTACAGATGAAGGAAAGGCTGTGGATGTTGTCTACATGGACTTTAGTAAGGCCTTTGACAAGGTCCCACATGGGAGGTTAGTTCAGAAGGTTCAGACACTAGGTATCCATGGAAAGTTTGTAAACTGGATTCAAAATCAGCTGTGTGGGAGAAGACAGAGAGTGGTAGTGGATGATTGTTTCTCAGACTGGAGGCCTGTGACTAGTGGTGTGCCTCAGGGATCTGTGCCGGGCCATTGCTGTTTGTTGTCTATATCAATGACCTAGATGATAATGTGGTAAATTGGATCAGTAAGTTTGCTGATGACACTAAGATTGGAGGTGCAGTGGACAGCGAGGAAGGCTTTCAAAGCTTGCAGAGGGATCTGGACCAACTGGAAGAATGGGCCAGAAAATGGCAGATGGAATTTAATGCAGACAAGAGTGAGGTGTTGCATTTTGGAAGGACAAATCAAGGTAGGACATACACAGTAAATGGTAGGGCACTGAGGAGTGCGGAGGAACAAAGGGATCTGGGAGTTCAGATATATAATTCCCTCAAAGTGGCGTCGCAGGTAGACAGGGTTGTAAAAAAGGCTTTTGGCATCCTGGCATTCATAAATCAAAGTATTGAGTATAGGAATTGTGATGTTATGGTGAGGTTGTATAAGGCATTGGTGAGGCCAAATTTGGAGTATTGTGTGCAGTTCTGATCACCTAACTATAGGAAGGATATTTGTAAGATTGAAAGAGTGCAGAGGAGATTTACTAGAATGTTGCCGGGTCTTCAGGAGTTGAGTTACAGGGAAAGATTGAACAGGTTAGGACTTTATTCTTTGGAGCGCAGAAGACTGAGGGGAGATTTGATAGAGGTTTACAAAATTATGAGGGGTATAGACAGTTAATGCGAGTAGGCTCTTTCCACCTAGATTAGGAGAGATAAGTACGAGAGCACATGGCTTTAGGGTGAAAAGGGAAAAGTTTAGGGGGAACATTAGGGGGAACTTCTTCACTCAAAGAGTGGTGGGAGTATGGAATGGGCTGCCATCTGATGTATTAATGCGGGCTCACTCTTGAGTTTTAAGAATAAATTGGATAGATACATGGACGGGAGTGGTCTGGAGGGTTATGGACTGGGTGCAGGTAAATGGGACTAGTGGAATACCGTTTCGGCACAGACTAGAAGGGCCAAATGGCCTGTTTTCTGTGCTGTAGTGTTCTATGGAGTCCAGTATTCACCAAGTGGTAGGCTCCAGCATTACAGTAATATATTTCTTTTCTCCCCTTTACACCCATTCTACCTCCATGTCATGGAATCTCTCGTATTGGCCTTTATAGATGCTATGCAAGCTCAGAGGCTAATCAGTCTGGCTTTGGTAGTCACTTTTAATGGGGTTTAGCAGAATTTGTGTTATATTTGTCCTGTGTTCGCCAACAGAGCATAGTAGTGGTGCAATGCTGACCCTGAAGAATGACCTTGGACCCATGGGATGGGTACTGAGTAGTGATTTGGCTACACTTCTACCACCCCTTCCATATATGGCTTCTGGTGCCATGCATTCGCATAGGCAAAATTGTCTTGGTATGGACTAAGTTCAGGCCTTTGAGGCTAAAAGTTGCTCAAGATTATGCACCACAATCTTGAGGTATCCTTAATGGTAGCTCAACAGCCTTTCACCTTTTAAGGTGGGAAAACAACTTTGCCAGGGTTAAGAAACCAGGCACATAAAATAGACAGTAAAAAGCTGATCTGATGTTTTGGTCAGTTCTGATATAATGTGTCAATATTTGTTTAAGAATATTTTTGGAGAATTTATTATTGATATTTAACAAGTTATATTGATGAGGGCAATGTCCCAAAATTTGCACTAAAGGAAAAGAATTAGTAAATTGATTTATTATTGTCACGTACTGTACCAAGGTACAGTGAAATACTTGTTTTGCATACCATCTGTACAGATCATTTCATTACAACAGTGCATTGAGGTAGTACAAGGTAAAACAAATAACAGAATGCAGAATAAAGTGTTACAGTTACAGAGAAAGTGCAGGGCAGGCAGACAGTAAGGTGCAAGGCCATAAGGTAGATTGTGAGGTTAAGAGTCCATCTTATCATACTAGGGAACTAGGAGACAATAATTGAATTTTGCAATCACGAAGAAGGCACACCAGCAGCTCTACTTCATTCGGAGTTTGAAGAGATTTGGTACGTCACCAAAGACTCTTGCAGATTTCTACATATGTACAGTGGAGAGCATCCTGACTGGTTGCATCGCAGCCTGGTATGGAGGCTCCAATGCACATGATCGAAAGAGGCTGCAGAAGGTTGTAGATTCAGCCAGCTCCATCACGGGCACAACCCTCCCCGCCATCAAGGAGATCTTCAAGAGGCGGTGCTTCAAGAAGGCAGCATCCATCTTTAAGGACCCTCACCACCCAGGATATGCCCTCTTCACATTACTACCATTGGGGAGGAGGTACAGGAGTCTGAAGACCCAAACTCAACATTTCAGGAACAGCTTCTTCCCCTCCGCCATCAGATTTCTAAACGGCCCATAAACACTACCTCATTATTCCTCTTTTGCGCTATTTATTAATTTTTGTAACTTATACTAAATTTTATGTCTTCATGTCTTGCACTGTACTCCTGCCACAAGACAACAAATTTCACGACGTACTGTATGTCAGTGATAATAAACCTGATTTTGATTCTTTGTAGCTGTATTTTTTGTTAGGTTGTATACCAGTGTTCCTAAGATATTCTGAAAGTAATATTCATTGTTTAGGAAGGAAATATAGAAGTAACCAATGTTGTCTTTACAGAATATCAGAAAAAAATATTCGAGAAACATTACTTTAACTTGTTGGTGGCAACCTTTTGCAGGGAGGCAAATTTACAATCTAAGCCACTTCCAAAGGCCACTCGTGAGACATAGGTTTATTTTGACCCTATATAACCAGACACTGACATTTTTAAACAGGTTTAAAGACACAAGTGCTATAATCCTTGCTGCTACACCACTGGTTGCTCCATCTGAGCCTCGTGCTCAATATGGATCTGGGTCTAACATGGACTTCGGGTATCTCCTTCCTGGCCCTGGACAGCGAGGATGGTGATTGTGATTAAGACCAACCCATCCTGAGGTCAGGTCTGTCCTGTGATTGTGCATCACAGCTTTAGCTTAATAAATGGAATTATACTATATATTCCTTCAAGCTTCCCCTTAGCCTGTAAGTTGTATTCAAAAGTTCACTTCTGCTCAAAAAGAATGTTTGAAATCTACAACAGAGTGTAATGATATTTAAACCTATTAATTGCAATTATCTTCATAAATAGTTGAACTAGTTTTTGTGCAATAAAGCCTGTGGTTAAAGTAAGGTTCATGCACCAACAATCATCCCATAGCTGATTTGACCCATCACCTCTTCTACACTGAAGGTAACAGTTTGACATCAAGATTTGAACAAATTGATCCAGCAGCAATGAACTGCATCAGTGATTCTGCACTGTGAATCTGGTAAAGCTGGACTCGAGTTCACAAAATGGGAGAGTACTCATTCAAACTGGTGATTTCATAACCACTATCTTGCAGTTCCTGCATTGTTATGAAAAGTGAGTTACATTCAGTAAGTAAGTAGAGGGGCCCACACTTCAATATATCAATAAAAATGACAAATGTTTGCAGCTGTATGAAAATACCCCCAGTTTCTGGAAATATTATGTTCAAGTAGTTCCACTATAGTAATTATATGTGACATTTCAGCTTCAATTAATTGATTAATTTCATCATCATAAAAATCAATAGAGCAGTTTTATAAACATAAAAGCCATATAGCCACGTTACTGATGATTTAATAATTTAGGGTCTGTTAATCTCTAAATGTTTTTTAATAACTATCTCCTCTGCTAAGAGTTCATAACATTAAAACTTTCATGAAAGTATTAACTTAAGTGATATGAAAGTTAAGTGTGTTCTTATGTTAGTTATAAGATGTATAGCATTACAGCACAATGCAGGATCTGTAGGATATTAACAGTGCTAGTTTAGAATACATGATTAAAATATTCTAAATGACTAACATATTTCTAAAATGTTTAGTACTGATACAAATTCAATTTCATTATTTTATAAATTCACAAAAACATGTTGATCTCTGTTTTACAGGTCCCATATATGCATTAATTAATTGACAAAGAACTGTGAAATGCAATCACAAATCCCACTTTTAACCTAATACCCTGGAGATTACATCCTGCCTAATCATTAACTCTGTTGAGTTCAGTTGAATGTAAACTTGGTGTTTGGCAATTAAACGGTGCAATACTTGCTGCAGTTATAATTGGGGCCGTAGTGTCCCAAATTCCGTCGGTCCAATTCCACTTACTCTAGGACCTCACACAATATTACTGTAACAGCCTGTGCACTGCAGACGGTGGTAGATTACATCCATTATTGTAATTTTATCCTAAGATAAAAATGGTACATATTCTTCAGGCATCTTGAGCAACCAAGTAGGGCACTGTTAAGGTCTTTCCTGAACATTTGATATGAAAAGGCTTTCTCTCAACTAAGCATTGACATTGAATTGGAGAAAAGGAGAGAGGTAGAGTGCAGCAGACATCAGTCATGGAGAAGATACTAGAATGTGGTGTAAGGGATATAATGACAGGGTTTCTAGAAAATTGTAAAATAATTGAGCAGAGCTATTGTTGAATTGGAAAAGGTCTTGTTAAATGTGTTAATATTTAGAGGTTGTACCTAGCAGGATTGTTAGGATTAAGTGAATGTAGAATATGAAATTTTGAAAAACTCTCAAAATTACGATTCGTGGCATGTAATATATTAACAATGGATTGATTAGTGCTCAGGAAACAGAAATAAGTTATTTTCAGGTTAGCAGGATGCAGCTAGTTAGTTGCCTTAAGGATTGATGCTTGGGCCTTGGATATTTACACTCTTTTTACCAATGAGGAGAAAGTGAAATGTATTCCAGTTTACTGATGTATAAAGCTAGAGGGGTAAGTAAACTACAAGGAGGGTACAAAAAGATTGTAAAATGATATCAACAGGTGGAACAAGGTGGTGTCTGATGAAGTATAATGTAGACGTACGTGGGATTGCTCATTTGGGTAGAAAGAAGAAAGAAGCAGAATTTTCCCACATCTGCTTTCTAACCTGGAATAAAAATGCTGACCTTGTCTATATCCCATGAATGAATAAAGTTTTAGGTTGACTCCTGGGAGAGTGGAATTGCCCCTTGAGGAAAGATTGAGTAGATTAGTGGAGAGGTAACTCCATTGACATTCTTAAATGTCTTGGAAAAATGGATATTGGGAATATGTTTCCTGTGGCTTTGGAGTCTGGAACAAGGAGTCTCAGGTTCAATAAAGAGTTAGCCTTTTTGAAATAATGTGATGAAAAATTTCTTCACTGAACAGGTTGTGAATCTTTGTAGAATTCTATAGGCCCAGGGTCTTTTGTTACTCTGTTACTGAGTACAGTCAAGGCAGAGATTGATAGATTTTTCAATACAAAAGGAATCAAGTAGACTGGGGATATTGCACAGACTCTAATTGCTGAATTCTTCTGCTATTATGTTGGCTGCTTGATGACTGCTTTTATTAATGGATGCATTAATACTGCAGATTTGGTGTTGCCCTAAGACTGTTCCAATGTAACAGATAGTTGATGGCCTCTCGGAGGTATAGGCCGTATGACATATAAATGCCAGTGATTCCAAATGGATCAACTGGAATTTACCCATTTAAAAGGAAGCAGTTTGAGGTCTGACAAACTTATGCAGTCAATTGCAATGTTTGAGTTTAATTGGCAGTTGTGGACTCTGTATCTGTCAAGACATTCTGCTATTTAACTCCTCATTGGGGAAATGATTTCAATGGGGACAGTAGGTCTGTGGAGAAGAGAGGTTTGTTTTTTTTATAAATTGTATTATTTTATGTTTTTATTCATTTGTTGTATTTGTGTTTTAAGTACTTAAAACTAATTTTAGTTTTTAATTCATTAGTTTTTTTTTTACAAAATTCTGTACCTGGATTAATTGAATATGAGCATGAGATCTGTGTGAGTGATTGTGGACAGTGGTTCATGCCAGTAAGGTCTGGCCCATTATCTCATACTCTTTAGGTCTGAGACTATAGACCTCCAGAGCAGTATGAATCCTGATTTGCAAGATAATTCATTAACTCTGAGCTTATTTAAATGCATTGAGTTTTTGGGCACTTCTCGTATGTCTCTTGCTGTGTCCTGGATGTAATTCTAATCAGTTGATGTAAATAATACCATGAATGGGTAATGTAGATACTGAAATAAACTCTAGGCATAAGATTGTTGCATTTCAATTTGTAGTCATGGCTCAGAAATACATATTCCATCTGAATTACTGGATAGGTCATTATATTAGCTTTCCATTTTAGAGATTTAAAAAAAGTGAACAACTTGCTATGAATATAAACAAATCTTGCAATTCTATTTTAATGAGATTGCCTTTGGGAAAAGAAACTGAAGAGGAGTTGACAGAGGGTGGTATTAGCATTCTGTGGGATGCAATTAAGTACAGTTAATTAACTGCTTCCACTGTGTAGGAGTGCTAGTGTACTTAAATGTTCCTTGAAGATTGTCAGATTGTTGATGGACATCTCCATTCAAGGGTTATGTAGAAACTGAGGATCTGTAGGAGGTTATTCCCTTATCCTACATATAAACTTCCTCTCCTTAATACAGAGATAATACTGATGTTGCCTTGCTGTGTGGTCTTTGAGCTTCCATAAGCTGCGTGCACAAAATCTTGGGATGGATTCGCAAGGATGATACCAGGACTGGAGGGCTTGAGTTCTAAGGAGAGACTCGATAGGCTAGGGATTTTTTTTTACCCTGGAGCGTAGAAGACTGAGGAGTGACGTTATAGAAGTATATAAAATCCATGAGGGGCATAGATAAGTTGAATGGTCACAGTCTTTTTCCCCCAGAGTATAAGAGTCTAAACTAGAGGGCACAGACTTAATGTAAGAGGGAAAAGATTTAAAGGGGACACGAGGAGCAACTTTTTCACACAGAGGGTGAGGAGTACATGGAATGAGCTGCCGGAGGAAGTGGTAGAGGTGGGAGATTGCAACATTTAAAAGACATTTGGGCAGGTACATAAATAGAAAAGGTTTAGAGAGCTATGGGACTAACTCGTGTAGACACTTGGTTGGCATGGACAAGTTGAGCCGAAGGGCCTGTTTTCGTGCTGTATGACTCTATGGACCTATACATATATATATGTGTGTGTGTGTGTGTGTGTATGTAATGGCATTGCCACCTTTAGTGGCAGAATGCTAAATTATATTATCAAATTCTCTGTGCAAGTGGAACCACAAAAACCACACAGGCTATTTTGAAATAATATTATTTGGAATAATAATATTCAAAATAATGAGAGATTGCAGAACTCTGACGTATATGTTCCAATGCATGATTTCAAAAAGGCTGGTATGCAAGTGTAGAAAGTAAACAGGAAAACTAATGGAAGAAAGCTACAGAGGAACAGACATGTAGGCAGATTATGGAAAGATGTGAAAGCAACAGGATTGTAGCGGGTGACCTTAATTTACCCGATATTGACTGGGACACCCTTAATACCAGAGGCTTAGATGGGGCAAAATTTGTTAGGTGTATTCAGGAGAGTTTCTTGAAACAGTATATAGATGGTCCAACCGAGAAAAGGGACATTATAGACCTTAAATTGGGAAATGAGCTAGTGAAATCTTAGTTTCAGTGGGAGAGCATTTAGGGAACAGTGATCATGACTCCATAAGTTTTAAGATAGTTGGCTGAAATGGCTGGGTTGTCTTTTGAGGAAAAGTTGGACAGGCTGGGCTTGTATAGTGCTGGAGTTTAGAAGAGTGAGAGGGGACTTGATTAAATGCACAAGATCCTAAGGATCTTCACAGGTTAAATGTTTCCTCTCATTGAGTTTTTATTTCTCATGTATATTTCACCTAGAAAGATAAACTTTTACTGTAGATTATAGACCAACGTGAACTATCAGTGGAACTGTTCGATGGTGATCACTGTTTTTCTTTTGTTCACTCTTGGGATGTGGGCATAAATGGCATGACCAACATTTAATACAGATTTCAATTTGCCCTTGGAAAAAGTATTGATGAGCTGGCTTCTTGAAGAGAAACACTTTTGAGTTGTGTGTGGAAAAGAGCTTTGGGGAGATAGATTAGCAACTTTTTTTTGTTTTTGTTCACGAAGAGCGATATCAACTGGAGTTTGGCAGTTTAACTCAGTGCGTGTAGATTACCAAATTTCCTGGAACTTGGCAGTGTAATCAAGGAGAGGACACCTTGGGATTGGAAGGAGGCTGAAGCACTGACAAAATCTGGCAAAAAATATTGCAGGCTCTAGAGCTACTTCCTTAAGAGACTCTGAGAAGGTTTTTTTTTGTAGAACTTGAGTGGTTGTGTAGAAAATTTTGAAGAAAACTTTTGATGTGAATTTCAGTGTTTATCTCCTAAACTTTGAAGAGTTCAAAGTAAGTTGCACTTTGCAGCTCACAGCCATGTTTCTTTGGGTGCTGGAAGCCGTGAAAATGACGTGTACATGTAGAGCATGGGCTTCCTTGGTGCTGGACATCTGTATCTCAAGAGGCACCTGCCAGGAAGTGGCAGGTATTTGCAGCATACTAGAGAAATACCTGCTGCTAGTGACCATTCTTTATCTGTGTTCATCAAAGTGACCATGACTCTCAAGTTTTCTATCTCAGGATCCTTATAAAGTTCAACCAAATCACAGTCGGCATGGAGAAGGTAGGCTGAAAGGTCCAATTTCTGCGCCATATGATTCTCTGATTCAAACAGATATGCAGGATTTCACAGTCAGTGACACAAAAATAAACAAGGCAGATGTTTGACACAACAAGATAAGCAAGTTTTTTTTTTCATTCTTTTGGGATGTGCACATATTGGCAAGGTCAAAATGTATTGTCTGTCCCTTATTGCCCTTGAGAAATTAATGGTGAACCACTTTCTTGATCAGCTGCAGACTTCCTGCTGAAGATACTCCCACAAGTGGGGAGTTAGCTGCCTGATTTTGACTCCGTGATGATGAAGGAACGGTGATATATTTGCAGGTTAGGATGGTGCATCACTTGGATAGAAACCTGTAGATGTGGATGTTCCCATGTACCTGTTGCCCCTGTAATTCTTGGTTGTGGAGGACATGGGTTTGGGAAGTACTGTTGGAGGAGCCCAGGTGAGTAAGTGCAGTGCATTTTATAGAGTCATAGAACATGGAAACGGGCCCTTTGGTCAACCATCAGGCATCCATTTACTCCAATCCTCCTCAAATCCTGCTCTTATATCCATCCATGTCCCCCAGTTTCTGCCACTCACCTACACATAAGGGGCAATTTGCAGTAACCTATTAACCTAACAACCCCATGTCTTTGGGAAGAAACCAGAGCACCTGGAGAAAACTCGCGCAGTCAGGGAGAAACATGCAAACTCCATGCAGCACCAGAGATCAGGATTGAATTTGGATCATTGAAGCTGTAAGGCAGCAGGTTTAGTAGCTGTAGCACTGTGCTTACTATATGCGTTGCAGTCACTTGTGCCAGTCAAACAGTGTGCATTGTCAGGCTTCTCGAGGGCTGCACTCACCCAGGCAATTTAAAGTATTAAAAGTGTTCCATCACATTCCTGACTCATGCCTTGAAGATAGTTGAATGGTTTTGGGGGTGTGAACAGGCACATCAATCAACAAGGACACACATCTTCTGACTTGCTCTTGCAGCAATTATATTTATCTGACTGATCCAGTTGAGTAGGAGAAATTTCTGCACTCAGTGATGAATCATTGGAATTCTCTGCTCTGGAGCATGGTGGAGATTCATTTGCTGATTTCCTTCAGGACAGAGATTGAAAATTCTGGATAGTAAAAGAATCGAGAGATATGGGGATAGTGTAGGAAAATGGCACTAGTGTAGAAGATCTGTTGTGAATGAATGATTGACAGGCTTGAACGGCTGGAAGGCCTACTTCTGCTTCTATTTATTATATTCTTCAGATAGAAAGTCATTAGTGAAGCAGCTGAGGATGGTTGGGCCCAAGACACTGTCCTTAGTAACTTCCATTGTGGGATATTGGGGCTGGAAGAATTGACTTCCAAAGCCACCAGCATTTTTCTTTGTGCAAGGTAGGACTCAAGTGGAGTTTATTTTAACAGCCACTGACAAGATCAGTCAGAATAATTGACCACTTCCTATATGGCTCAGGCTGGCTTTCAGCAGGTGCAGAGTCGTGTTGGTGGCACTTGCCTATCTATCTTGTCAGTCTTCAGCAAATTTGATATTGACTCCATATGATATGAAGAAATGGCTGAGAGTACTGAATACCACAAAGGCTAGAGGACTGGACAGTATAATGCAGGTCTACAGTGTAGCACTGTAGATCTGTATTCCAGATCTTGCTGCACCAAAAAACTGGTCAGTGGACATCAAAGGGAAAGCAATCCAGTAGCTGGAGTCATACCTCACCCAAAGGAAGATGGTTGTGGTTGTTGGAGCTCAGTCATCACTGCAGGAGTTCCTTAGGGCAATGTTCTAGATGAATGATTCATTGCTTCATCATTGATCTTCCTTCCGTCATAAGGTCAGAATTGGGAATGTTCATGAATAGTTGCAAAATGTTCAACGAATGAAGAAGAACCAAGACAACATGCAGGTATAGGCTGATGAGTGCAAGTGACAGGAAGTATTACAAGCACTGGAGTTTCAGCAAAAGTAGAAGCAGGTTATTTAACTCCCTGGTGTGATCGCTACAATGATGATGTTGGAACTCGTGGATGTCCACTATTGACTACTCTGCCTTCACACTGATTGATGTGATTAGGGCAGTGGGTTTGTAGGGGGAGTGATTGCATCAGAGCTCCAACTTTTACGTCCATAGTCATCAATGTCTCTATCATGGCACACTTCCTTATTGACAATTTGAGATGTACTGTATATCTCACTCAAGCTGGAACTTGTAATATGTACTCCCTCAGTGAAGGGGTCTAGTTGCACTTGTTTGATTGCAATGTTTGATGTTTGAGGGAGGTGGTTATTCTTAGTGTGGATGAAAATAACAGTGCAAAAGTCTGTGAAGTTGTGTCACTTTTACTTGAGTTGTGTTCATTCAGCCTCTGCCCCAAGTGTGCTTAAGGTATCTGGGACTCCTGTCAGTACATCACATGTTCATTACTGCTCCATGTCTGTTTATTAAATGTTCTCAAGGTGCAGTAAGTACGTAAATTATGCTGATAATGGAGTGTCTGACACAGACATTACAGTGCTAGCCCTGTTCACATTATCTGCTCTTCATCACTTGTATTGAGTAAGTAACTGGGTGAAAACCTAACTAACCTTTCTTACTGGACGCTCTGAAGTGTGAATATCTGAGCTGGTGCATTGGAGCCAGTGAGTGGCCTACTTCTCTGAGGTTAGTCATCGTTGCCCTACTGGATATACTCACTTTTCCATATCTAATGGGATAATTGAACTGCTTGTGCACTTAATCCAAGAGCTCTGTGCTATTCACTTCTGTGGCACCTCTAGCTTAATGTTGCCAGTAAACCTGTGTTCCATTGGTAAGCAACCTGATGTCCCTGTTGGCCTTTGCAGTACCTCACCCACCTGCCGTTATGACGAAGGGTAAGAAGTGACTTAAAAAAGTTGCTGCAGAGACTGGCAGCTTGCACATGTTCTTCCACCTCCCTGTTCCCACTCCCTACACAATCTCCCCAGCTCCCAGTGAGTTGAGGTTTAAATTCAGCCCAGTTTTTCTAGTTCTGATTAATTAGGTAACACAGCTGCTTCACCTTGTCACTGGATCACTTCCTTGTGGACCTTTTTTTGCTTTAGAGCAATACTTGTTTCTCAAAAATATTGAGGATTTAGCGTAGGTATAGAAGTTATCCAGATAAATGCAGTGTGTTCAGTCAGCTGCTTCATTTGCAAGCAGCCCAAGTATTGGCCTCAAAATTCAGATGGTTAGTGTTCTTTCCACCTTTATGCATCTATTTTTTTTCTCTCTGGAGTGGAAAGTGATTGTGGCCATTTCTGGGTAAAACTGCATTACTCCTTAAATCCATACCAATGTTGGCTGTTGTAATTCACCTTTGCGAATCTGTTTAAGCATCAGTTGTGCAAGGGATGGCATCAGTTAACGCACAGAGCCCCTTTTCAAGCATTGTGAGGAAAATTACACCATTGTTGGGCATTCTCACAACAATGAGGTCTTCCCAAAACAGGATTAGGACTACAATGGATCAACACTAACCACACCCCTACCTAACAGTCTCCTTCCAAATTTCTCAGTTTCCCTCTGCAATCTCTGGTACAATCATGGCAAAGTACTAGAAATTCGAGGCCATTGTTTGTTATGAAAAGTTGGCATCTTTACACAAAAGCTTTTTAATGGGAAATTTGCTATCAGCTGCTGACCTATGAAAATGATTATGTTTACTCTAGTGCATTCCCTGTTTAAAAACTTGCTAAGAAGCTGTGTCTATGTTTGGTGGTAGGGCTATCAATTAGAGTCATAGAACCATAGCTAGTACAGCATGTGGAAACAGGCCATTTAGCCCAACTCGTCCAGGTTGACTAGTGGGCAACCTTCTGTATTAAACCCATCTTCCAGGACTTTGTCCATAGCCTTCTATGCCTAAGCGATTCAAGTGCTCATCTCAATACTTAAGTGCTGTCGGTGACCCAGCAATTATATTCATAAATCCACCATGGAAGGGAACCAGAGCAATCCCACCTATAGAATTACTGTTAAAAAACTTTGACAGCCAGCTGAGCTGCCCCACTTGGCTGTAAAGACACTTATACTCAGAAAATAGAGTTTACACTTTTATTGGTACGGTAGACATGTGGTTTGCAATGTCAGCACCTAATCTGGTGACCTATTTATATAAAAAAAGAACAGGGAATTAGTGTAAAAGTAGGTTTAAGGGAAAAAAAATCACTAGAGTAGTTTTCTTCCTGATCTCTGTACAAACGCTTAAACTGCATGGTTCTCAATGGTAGTTGCTGTGTTTTTGCTGCTCTGACTGCTGGGAAACAAGTTGTCTCTTTAAAAAGTCTCCAGGGCAACTAAAGCGCAGTGACATAAAGGGGAAAATAATGAGGAAAATGAGGGAAAATAGGGAAGTGGGAGAGGGGTGGATATCGGTACAATAACAACTTAATTAACTGCAGTCAATCTGAAAACTAAAGAAGATTCTGCCAACGGGCATCCTTGATTTCTCTGTGGAAATAACAATGAGGAAACAAAGAAATTTCTAAAAAGATAATCGGGATGAAGATCTCAATTTATGAGGTGGTAACAGAAGCTGAGAATTTTCTATTCCAGAGGAGGTTAAATAGAGGTTTTCCAAAACTATGAGGGATTTGGTAGAGAAAATAGAGGAAAACTACTACTGATGGGTGGGTAGATAAATGGAGGTCAAACCAAATTTAGATCAAATAGCAAAAGGACTAGAAAGGAGATGAAAAGAATTTTATATCCAGAGTTATGATCTGAAATGCAGTTCCTGAATGAGTGGGGAAAACCAATTTAATAGTAATGTTAAAAAGGCCAGTATATTTGATGACGATATCATTGAAGTATTTCCCGTACATTTAAAGAGGATGTTGTTATCTTGTCCTTGCAGCCTGGAACTTTGTCACTAGTCAGAAAAGAAAGTAAGACAGGAAATAAAAGTGCAAGTTCAAGTTTCAACTAGCCCACTTTGGTTAGGCTGCACTGAGAGTATGTGTGCAGTTCTGGTCACCCCATTACAGTTAAAATCAAAACCATAATTTCTTAGATATTACTTGTCCTTTATCTTTTCAGATGTAGATCAACCTCTTGTGAAATTCAAGACCTTTGTGGAGTTTCTTTGTTCTTAGAAGTTTTACCTTAATTTTATAAGTTGTATTTGAAAAGACTTCTTTTGTCTTTTGGTTCGGGCTTAAGATGTATCAAAATAAAATTTGATCTTTACAATTTTCACTTGGAATTCTAAGGGTGATAATTAGAACTAATTTTTGATACTTACAGTGGTCTGTGCCCAAGGTTTGCAAGCCAAGGATAAAACCGGTTCCAGTGATCCTTACGTTACAGTTCAAGTTGGGAAGACTAAAAAACGTACTAAGACTATCTATGGGAACCTTAATCCAATCTGGGAGGAGAACTTTAACTTGTAAGTAACTCTGAATTTCAAATGTGCATTTTACTTTCAAGCTTGTTGTAGTCAATCCAAGTATGTTATCCAAAGCAGTTTTCCCTAGACCCTTTTATCAGTATGTAGAAATTTTCAGTGCATGAAAAGACAAGATTTTGCAATGTGTCATTATTACTAACTTAATGAACAAATCTCCAGTCACCCTTTCAGATCCATTCATTCTATATGCTCTGCTGCCCCGATGAAAATTAACTGTTGCTGTAATGTATTATTCTTTGATTTCTTGTTCGTATTTAATGCGCTTGATCGCATCTATCCAATCTTTCCTTTTTTTTAGTGCATCTCTGTGGTATTTCCAGAGCATGATTTCAACCCTACCCGTCTTAACACTCTGTGACTCTAAAGCATGTATTCTTGTATGTTAGTTATTGTTCATTTACAATCATTCCTCTTAAATGTACTTCCCGGTCTACCAGTGCCAACTTATGCCTCAAACGTTCTTTGTTTGGTTTGATTAGATTTAAGATCCTGGTTTTAGATTGAACCCAAGTCTTTTTCAATCTTTATATAATATTCCATCATTTGTGATGATGCTTGCCTGAAGGCCGTCAACTACCAGAATATTAACTTAACCCCTTCTAGATCTAGCACAATACCAGATTAAAGTAGCTTGTTCACTCAAAGCTATATCCCACTATTGTTTTCTGCCCACTTGCTGTTTTCTTAGCTCCACCCAAAGTGCTTCTTAATTTTCTGAGCTAAGATAATTTCTTTTCAGTTCCTTTATCCCATCCTTTATAATAGGCCATTTATTTACTGTTTGTGGGAACACAATGCTCATTTTGCTGCATTGCAAGGGTAATACTGCTTCAGAACTGGTTGATTGCCTGTGGAACAAAAACAAATTATGTAAAAATACTGATGAATTCAAATTGCTTTATTCCTGAGAGAATAGAGAATGCTTACTTTTTCTTCAAGGATCTGGCCAATTTTGAGTGTATTAAAATATGGTTTCATCTGTCAGAAAACATTAAAAATGGAACAGAATTTTGTTGACTCAGAAAATAATATGTTCTATTTCAGTGAATGTCATAATTCATCTGATCGAATAAAAGTACGAGTATGGGATGAAGATGATGACATCAAATCACGGGTAAAACAAAGGTTTAAAAGAGAATCTGATGACTTTCTGGGTCAGACCATCATTGAAGTTCGAACACTAAGTGGTGAAATGGATGTCTGGTATAACTTGGGTAAGTTCTAGTATTTATCTTTGTCTTGTTGAATATTGTTTTGCCTCTAGATGTAGATATAGTAATGCTACAATAATGACTATGTAGTCACATCTCCAATACTGTTATGCACATTTCTGGATCTGTATAGCAATTATATAACCTAAAATTCTCAAAAGTAATGTATTCAGCTATGTTTAGAGCCTGTTTTTATAGCTTTGAGATTTTATTTTAAATGTATGCTATCAGTTTTTTATTCCGATTATAAGCAGAAGTACAGAGGGTGATAAGTGGCAAAGTGGCACAATCAGAAAAGACAGCCACAGTTAATTGGGCTTTTCCCGTATTTTAGAAAAGGTTATATGTTATTCACTCTCTTACCATCCCTGCACTCCTATCGCTAAATACCCATCCAACTTCTATCAGTGATTACATACCCATCCTCCACTGCCTTCTGTTGATCATCCACTTTGTGAAATTTAAACGATGCACAAAGAACAATGCAGCATGGAAATTGGCCAGTTGGCCTGCCGTGTCTGTGCTGACTATCACATGCCCAATTATGCTAATCCCATTTTTATTCTCTCCACATTCCCATTCAACTCCTCCCAAATTCTGCCACCCACTCAGCATAATTTACAGTGACCAATTAATCTATCAATTTGGGGTAGGAAACTGAAGCACCCAGAGGAGACTCACGTGGTCAGGAAGAATGTGCAAACTCCACACAGCACTGGAGATCAAGATTGGGTTGCTGGAGCTGTGATGCAGTAGCTCTGTTGGCTGTGCCACTGTGCTGCTAAACTGTTTTAGGTTTCTTTAATTTATTCCTACAGTAATCAAGTTACATTCTCAGAAATATGTATGTTGTACATTTTCCAAGCTAATACAAAGTAGAATTATGAACCTATTATTTGAGCTTTGAACACCTTGTGACCTAAGAATTCTAGTGCATCCAAATAGACGAGCTGTAGGACATTGTAAGAGAGTGTCAACTGCAAGTTGATTTGTGGGCCCTCTGTTGCAAACTCTAGTTACGAGGCTTTGGCACAAATGAAAAGTTTTAATATGCTGCCTGGTAGTCAGACTAAGATTGGGCTCAGAGAGTCAGGGTGGCCAGTGCCTATAGGCTGGATCAGAATCTGTGCTACATTTGAGATTGGAGGAAGGGGTGTGGCTTGGGCATGGTAAGAAGGATTGGCCCGTGCTATGGTTGAGGAAGATGAAATTACCCTGGGAGAAGGAAGAATCATGGCCTGTGCCTTGGGTTGGGGATAGTGAATAAATAGGTATTTGTATGGGAGATTAACCAAGGAGGGGAGAAGCCAAGGACTGGTCAGTGATTGGCCAAATATCAGATAGGTGGGCCAGATGATCAAGTGTTGGAGAGTCAGAATAGTGCTAATAATCAGCTCAGCACTGGGGAAAGTGACCCAGGTTCAGACCAGTGATTGACTGAAGATTAGGCAGTGGGGCCTAGGATTGGGTAGCTGTGCTCATGTTCAGGCCAAGGATAGTGGTTGAGGATTTGGGAGGGTGTAGAGGGTGAAGTAGGTGGTAAGGATGGGGGTGATGTGTAGAAAGAGATGGTTGTTGAGGAATTGATCCAGTGTGGGAGATGCCAGAAGGGTGAAACCTAAATAAAGGTGTAGCCGGGGCCTCCAGTCTGGCACTGTGCTGGGAGACCTCATTGTCCAGTGAATGACTAATAATTATTGCTCCCAGAACAACTTGGTATAAGTTGCTCTGCGATGCTCCACAGGGACACATGAGCTGACTTAATTCCCTTTCATGGAAATCACTTCCAGAAGTACCTTGTTGAATTTCCAAATACATTATAATTTTTTTCAGCCATGCAACACCAAGTATTATGTGGAAGAATTAATCATTTTATCGTAAAACGTTTATCATATTTAAGCAAGTGAAGCAGCGGGTTGATGGAGTTGTATTCTAAGGCCATTAAAATTACTTCATTGTGACCAGAATTTCAACAGTAATGATCCCCCAAATGACTTCATTCAAAACTACATGAATAAGATCCGCAGTACAGAGGAGAGTTCTGTTGTGGCTTTAAAAGGTTTTGTGCCAGAATACCTGGCATAATATGTAGAATCATCCAGGTACCCCCAGCCCATTCCTTCATAAATTGGCATGTGGCAAATTCTGTGAACTGGCATTTATTTAGTCTTTTATACTGGTCAAAATCTCATTAGAGTAGGAAATAAATGAGTTTAAGTGGTAGGTATGCACCATTGAGCCTGTTCTGCCTTTCAAAGAGGTTATGGTTGATGTATAACTCAATTCTAATCACTGAACATCACTGTCCCTACCTAAACAAAAACCTATTGGTCTAGTCCTTAAACATTTCAATTAACTCTGCATCCACAATCCATTGGCACAGAATTCTTGATTGGCACTACCATTTTATGATAAACCCTGCTTCCTGATTCCACTCCTAAATGGTAGAGCTCTAATTTTAAGATTATGCTCTCTTGTTCTCGATTCTTCTCCTTTAAGCAATTAATTTCAGCAATTCAGCCTTTCAACTCAAAGAATTGTAAGCCTCATAATTAAGCTGCTTGGACCACTGAGTTCCTCCAGTAGCTTGTGTTAAGCCTCATAATTTAACTCTCTAATGTCTTGAAAAATTCCAGTCAGTCTTCTGTGAAGCTTATCAGTACCAGTCAGCTCAAGTGTAATGCCTAAAATTGTTCTCTAGATGGGATTTCATTAAGATTATGCAACAGATCTTAAAAATTAGCTTTTCATATTTTTATGAGTTGAGATCTACACACAGACACAATTATGTTGAAATTCCATTAATTCTCTATCATGGCACCTAATTGTAATCTAATGTACACAGATTGTTTCAGTAATTTTAAACCAGTTTTTGTTACACCCCTCTATGTTTTATGAAGAAATTTTGCTGTGTCTCTTGATTTTCTACTGTTTTCTATGCATTCTTCTTATTCATCTGGGTTGCTTCCTGTTTAATCTTGTTGAAACATTTTCTTTTTCCAACATAATATATTTATCATTGATTCCCTTTTTTATATTGAACTTAATTATTTTATACTTTGTTTCTTAATTGTCCTCCTGCTCTATCATTCACTACTAGTCCAACTTGATTTTTTAGGATTAGATTCCTCATCACTTCATTATTTATTGGATTAAAACTGTAACTGTATGAAAAGTACTCAGGAAGACCGCAGAAAATTCTTTAGTTTTTTTCTCTCATAAGCCTTACTCTAATAATCACACATTATTACACGCTGTACCAAGGAATGTGATGGTGGCCAGTGAAAAGTGAATCTCTGTCCCCTCCATTGGATTAAAAAAAGTTGAGATGGCTAAGAATAGTGAAATCTCAGAAGAACATGAAAATATTGTCAAGAAATTCTCCATGGAAAACAATTCTTAAAAAAACAATTGTGCAAAATGCATCTTACACATCTCATAAGTTGATAAGTTTAAAAAGTTTGTTGAATCTTTTTTTTTGTTTTCATTTCCTTTTTCAGTTACTGTTTTTAAGAGTCTGAATATTGGTGTGAAGGCAGTCAAAAGAAAATGCTACAAGACCTGAGATACATTACCATACAGGTTTTTATTTTTTTAAACAGTGCGTGCCTGTAGTGTACAAGCTTAGAGAAATTAAAGATCATATGCTCGTCTGTATTTTCTATACAACATTCAACAGTTAATGTCCAACAAAGTCATCAAAAACACCTTAAGTTTTATTGATGACGTTGAATTTTAATAATTTTGCTTATTTTATTAGTCAAGTGCAAAAGCATCTGTGTTATTACAATAACTTTTTTTTAAAAATCTACAACCTTGAAATACAGGAAAATAAAAGCAGAACAGATAAAGTAAATATTAATAGAATTAATTCTAGTGTAAACCAATAAATAAAGTACATGTTATATCTAAATAAACTAACTACTTATCAAACCTAGTGCTTTTAGGTTAAAGAGTTAGGCTGTTTGTAGGTAGCATATTCGTCTGCTTACACATTGTGATCTGTAAGAGTATCACTGAGCTTCTCCAGTTGTGAGTTTTTGATTCACAATAGTTTGCTTAGGAAAAGCATTAACTAGCAAAGGACACTTTTCAATGTAGAGAGGGGAGTGGAGCAGCTATATTGAGCAATGCATGTGGCAGTTTGAACAAAATGGAAAATAGGTATAAAATGGGTTACTTTTCCTTTACCTGACAACTGGAAGCAGCAAAGTATGGACTCTGAGGTGAGCCTCACAGCATTTGAGTGGAAGATTAAAGATTAAGATGGAGGAAGGGGGGAAAAAAATGGATTGAGTCCTGGAGTGGAAGGATTTCTATGATGAAAGTGACAAAGGGTCCATCGAAGATTATAAATATTTGGTCAGTGCTGTGAGAAGAGTGAACAATGATAGGATTTGAGCCTTTACCAAGGGATTGTTGGCAATACTGGACTAAAAATCCAGGGAATTTTATACCCCTGTAATCTCCATGTCTTATTGGTTGTTTGCATAGCCAGCAGGTTTTTTTGTGAATATTTGGTTGGCATTGGTAGCTTGGAAGAAAGCCTTTATAATCATAATAGGCACACAGAAGATGAAGTAAGTACATTGATAGAGATTTTCGATATTACTTGCATCACAATCTAATGGTGATACCAGCAAGTACTGTTGTTTTTCTGTGTAGTGTATTTTTGTATATGTTCAATTGTTAGAGAATACTAGGAGCTAATTTGTTTTTTTTCCTCATTATATGTTTATTACATTTGTTTTTCTTGACTATATTTTTATTATATTACTGTTTAATGTCCCCATGAGATGGTAAATTAACATGTATAAAATTGTGAAAGACCCTGATAGAGTAAATAGGAAGAGTTTATTTCTCTTAGCAGACAGATCAGAAACTAGGGGATATACATTAAAAGTTTTGGAAGGAGGATTTGAGGGAATTTTTTTTCTCACTTGGATAGTGATGAGGGTTTGGAACTTGCATGCTGAAAAGGTGGCAGATAAAGAAATTCTTATTACCTTTGAAAAGTATCTGTATGATCTACAAGGCTATGAGACTGAGGCTGAAAGGTGGAATTAGGTCCAGTAGCATTTTTTCAGTTTACACAGACATGGTGGGTCAAATTGCCAGTTCCTGTGTCGTAAATTCTATGACCTTTAATTAATTATGTTTGTTTGATGATGCCACATTCAATGATGTTTTGATCTCCAATGGATCAACAATATTCTCTTCCACAAAGTTGTACAGTGTTGCAAAAGATTATGTTGTTGCTCAACCAAATTTGGTATGAAATTTGCTCAAGTAATGAGAAATTGTACAACAGAGAAAATCTGATATCAAATTACTTAGCAGATCCTTAATAGAAAGAGGAGCCTCAAGACTGCAGATGCTGGAATCTAGAGCAACATACAATCTGCTGGGGGATCTCAGCGGATGCAGGGTTTCGACCCGAAACGTCGGCAGTCCCTTTCCTCCCACAGATACTGCCTGACCTGCTGACTTCCTCCAGCGAGTTGTTTGTTGACCTTAATAGAAAGGGGTTCTAGCAAAATAGCTTTTTAAATTCTATGGTTGATTTAATGAATTTTAATTACATTTTCCTGATGTTAGAAATCAGTTTAATGTCTAGTTTATAATTTTGCAAGGAGCCTAGGGTAATTTCTCCTTCTGCTATCTTGGTATATACACACCACATGCTTGGAAAAATGATATAATGGCAATTTAAGAAGGTAGCCAGCCAAATAATTAATGATGCTTCCTTTACATAACTATTCAAACAGATGCTTTAAAATAACATTTAAAGAATACGAATATTGTCCAATAAGTTATTGTCAGCATATATGATCTTTAATTAGGTTGTGGTGTTGCTTAGTGTTCATGCTGAAATGGAGCTGTTGTCTACTTTTTAAAGATTTAGTGCACAATCATTGCTCCATGCAAATAGCAGGAAATTTTGAATTTCTTATTCTTTCATTGCTTAAGCGCATTTTTCCTTCTGTCTTTCACAGCTTGTGTGTCCTAAAATCATTTTTGTATAATGTTTAAACAAAACTTCAAAGTCAATATTGTACAACAGAAGTGGTATGCTAATTGAGCATAGTTGAGCCATGATGGAAATAAGCATAATGTAGCATTATTACTGGGATTCCCTTTTGTACTGCTTTTGTTGATCCTTGATAGAAATATTCCAGAGGGTCCTGAAGTAAAAGGAAAAAAAAATTTATTAATATACTAGTACAAGGCATTACAAAAGTAACCAATTATTTACTGTATGTTTTAGATAATTCACAATGCTATGGCTGGGCACATTTGTTCATTTGATAATATTATCAAGCTTGACGTTAATTTTTATCTACATTTCTTTTGGAAGTGGGGGTGGGGAAGTGAGGGATTATTTCTAATCTGAACCATATTAATTTAATCATCTTCATCCCATATTGATTTAATCACGATCATCATCTCTAGTTCTGTAAAAATAAATAATTTGCCCACATTTACAAATCTAATACTTCCAGTATTTTATGGTAACCTAGATTACATGTCCACTCAAGCTTTCACGTGGAAAGAAATCAGTTCATTTCTGCTGCTTTTCATAATTCAGTGGACTAAATCTGCAACATTATTGCTGATATCTATCAGGGTCATAAGGAATATTAAACTTTGGTTAGATCTTTTGGAAAAGACAGAAGTCTTTCTTCCTGAAGTAAGAAACAGGAGCAATACTTTGACACATGCTACCATATTGTTACGACAACAAAGAAAAACCCTAATATAAGCTTGACAGAAAGATGCTCTGTAAAATTTAAATTAGTTTTGTTCCAATGTCCAAACTTTTATTGGAAGTATACTTATGAGTGTACTGAGCTACACACTAAATTCTTTGTTGAGATAGTACCTGAATAATATTTATCCTTATTTTATGTGAACCTGTCTCTATGTGTCATTTTAAATAACTGTCGTACACTGTAATATAGAGTAATTTTTAATCAAAACTGTTCAAAAATTTGGTAAATCATGCCTGCCATGCTACCGATGAGAAGTGCTCAAGCAACAGTATCAAAGCTACAAAATGCTGAATTTGTGCTGTAATAAATGCTTCAGTTTAATCCTTTTTGTTTACAGTTATCAGCCAAATGAGTATTCAAGTTGTTTATGGAGCTGATATCTCTGCAATGAGTGGCAGCCAAGATATAGCTTTTTTTATATCAACAATGCATTAATTAAGTTCTTCTTTTCCACTTAATTTTAATAAAGATCTAAATGGTAAATTTATTTAAAACCTAAGGGGACCAAATTGGCTTCAAGTTTTGCCTGTCCTTTGAGTAATATGTAGCATTGAGTTAATATTAGTAATGCCTTTTTGAAGCTAAATTCTGCAACAAGCACCCTCTCTTAATCTTGCATGGCTGAACATGTGTTCATCTAATAACACTACTTAAATGGAGCATACTACTTACAGGTTGATTTTGTCTGATTGCTGCTAAAGTTCTACGTGCCTTTGGTGCTTTCTGCAGTTACTTCAAGATAAAGAAATCGAAGGTTTTGAATATGGCAGGTTTTGAAAGACTCGCCTATAAAACTTGTTTGCTCCTAATGATGCATTTGATAAGTATTCCTCCCGGGATAGAGCAAAACTGGAAGAATGAGCAGAGCTCATGCAAATAGTATCGAGATAGGTGGTGGGGCTGGAGTGCAGGGGGCAGGATGCAGTGGTAGAAATGGGGGTCAGCAGGAGCCATAACTAATCAGAAAGTGCTTCTATGTCAGCAAGGAGCAATGTACAAGATGTTTGTACTTCATTAACTGAACTTTTCATGTGCTGCAGCTGCATCTACAAGCTCAAGCGGGGCAAGGGTTGCATTGCCAGCAATTGTAAAAGTTGACTTTAACAATGAACTTTCGTGGATCTGGACCTTGCAAGAAGGGCACATTATATTTTTGGATTTCTTTGTATTTCTCTTATGTGACTTTATCGCAAAATACTATCAAGGATGCAAACATAAAACAATAGATGTACCAAAATACTAAGATGATAAAAGAATAAAATCAGTTCTCCAGATGAATACAGTAGTTTATAAAAATATCTATTGAAATGGATAAAACTTTTCCGATATCATGCCTGTGATTTTTCAGTGTGAAATTTTACATTCCTGAAGTCTAGTTGGGATCTATGTGTCCTGAAATGATTTCTTCTTGTATATTTTTTCAAAAAAATAGTCTGTAGACTAGAATTTCATGTAATGTTTAACTATTTTTTTCTCTGATAATAATTTCCACATTCAGATAAACGTACTGACAAATCTGCAGTATCTGGTGCCATCCGATTACATATTAGTGTGGAGATAAAAGGAGAAGAGAAAGTAGCACCCTACCATGTTCAGTATACATGTCTACATGAGGTAATCAATTATGCACTGGTAGTTACATGGGTATATGCATTTTCCCCCATGAAGAATCCACTGACATGAACTGTGGGTTGTTCTGGTCAGAAAACATAGTTGAGTGGTTTCCTAAATGTCTCACTGAAGAAGGGTTGCAGGTGCATGGAATCTATATGGGCAGTCTGATTGAATGGGGAGGTTGCTTCACAAGGCTGATGACTAGGAGAATAAGTAGGAAGGAGTGGGAGTGATTGATGGGAGGGAGTGGGTATTCTGTTTATAAAGAGGAGGGATGTGATGTTGAGGATGTGCTTTTGGGGTGGATATTGGGCAGTCCCAATTGCAGGAGTGGTGAGCAGATGATGGTTTTGGGGGAATCCAGCAATCTGTAAGAGAAGGGTTTGGTCCACTGGGAGAAGTTGATGAACAGGAAGGTTAACTGATGATTATGGGTTTCTAATTGGATGCCTTCATTTTAATGTTTATATGATTATTCTACAAGAAAATTGGTTACCTCCTCTAAAACCAGACAAGAGTGGGCTCAATATACATTCAGTTCCAGTTTTAAATTTTTTTGCAAATTGACCTCTGACGTGACCAGCCTTACCGCCACGACCCCCCCACCCTGTATCTCCTCATTCCACTCGTTTTGCAAGTGTCTGTCAACGGTGCAGTGAAACAAAAATTCAGAATTGATGTCTTGGGCTATAGTGTTTCTCCTCGTGTGGGTGTATGTGTTTACTCTGGATATATACCACTGAATAAATATACATGGAAATGGATGGCATTTTTTCATTTGAAAGTTCTGCTGGGGTGTTTTCAGAATGTCAGCAACCTTTTATCAGTCTTTGATGAATTGGGATTATGCTTGTGTCTGTATTTCTGAAAAAAAACAGACATGAAATTAAAATGTTTATATAATTATACATTTGTATTTTTTATAATTAACAGTACCTGTTAAATTTATAATGGTTAAATTACAGTGATCGACCATAAATTCTGAATAGTTATTTTATTTGAAAAAGTACTGATACTTGAGGAAAGATTCTAAATCTGTAACCTAATTCATGGATTCGGTGGTATATATATATTGCTTGGATTGTTCTTTACTTGTACATTCTAACTTTCTTGATGACGTTATCCTGTAATTGTTTTTTGGCTGACTGTAATGCTTTAGGTCATTCAGGTCATTTAGGTTATTCCAAAGACGTACAAGTTAGGAGTTGTGGACATGCTGTGTTGGCGAAGTGCTGGAAGAGTGGCAACACTTGCGGGCTGCCCCCGACACATTCTCAGTAACGCGGAAAGACACATTTCACTATGTGTTTCAATGTACATGTGACTAATAAATAAATATCTAATCAGACTTCAATGTTGTTAAAACTTGGCTTTTCCTAGAGAATTTGATCCTTCATTTTCTTCAGCCTAAGGTTGTACGTTTTTTATTAGTGCCTTCTATTTTTGAGTTATTTTCTCTGAAGAGTACAACCAATATCCCAGCAAATTGATGGCTGCATTAAAAGTCAGATTGGTGAATGTAACATTACATTTGTATAAAGACAAAAAATGTTGAAGATTCTCATCTGGTCAGTCAGCTTGCATGTAGGTGAAATCAAAGTTAGCATTTTGGATTTGTAACTCATCGTCAGACTGCTTTTGTATTCCATTTAATATACTTCGGAGTGTTTCACAGGTTGAAAGGAACAAAGCAGCTTGTTTTTTCATGCTCTTCCGCAAATACCTTGTACTGCTTTGCAGCAGCTTTGTAGCTGTTTTAAAAAATGCATATGCAATATGTTCCCAAGATACAATAATAGTCTTTGAATTACTTATAGCAAAAAAGTTGTATTTTAATTGTGATTCTTTGCCAAAGAGTTCTGATTTTGTGTACTTGTGGATTAGAATCTATTTCATTTCCTGACGGATATACAAAACAATGGAGTTGTGAAAATCCCAGATGCAAAAGGAGATGATGCTTGGAAGGTTTATTTTGATGAAACTGCACAAGAAATTGTGGATGAGTTTGCAATGCGATTTGGTGTAGAATCCATTTATCAGGCTATGACGTAAGTTCATACAGTTCTTTTGATATGAATTGTAGAATACCCTAAGTATGTAAAATATGTTGATGTTTTCACAGTTATTATCTTACTGTTTTTGTTCATGAAAGAACAAGTTCTTAATTTTGGTACTTCATGCCAATAGTATTGTAAATATTAACTTCAATTTAGGTCCTCCATAAAAACGTTGATAGCCTGCAACATCACTTCAAATCACTAAAACCAGATTCATTGACTGACAAGTATGTGACTGTCATTTCTTGTGGAGTGGTTGCTGAGGGGATGTTTATTCTTTGCCACCACAGAAATGATCTAGCCAATGAACATGTTTTTAAATGAGTCTTCGGATCCTGTGGTTTCACATCCTAGCAATTCAACACTGTTACTTGGCAATTCTGGCTACCATTTGCTTAATATTTATGTTGTTGTTTTAATTTTAACTTTCCCTGGCATCTAAACTCAACTTGCATTTTTTTTTTTGAAGCTGGTACTTGGGGAGAGTTATGAGTAAGCCACTCTCTCGTTCCTTGACAAATTAGCCATGATCCTTATTGTGATAGCAAGTGTCAGTAGGATGGAGAAAGGGTGTGGAGAATGGAGGGGAATTGATGGGATAACAGGAAACACAGTTGAACATTTGCCTTCCCTTTGAATAAGAAATTGGTATTGGTTTATTATTGTCACTTGCACTGAGGTGCAATGGAAAACTTGTCTTGCATACTGTTTGTACAGATCAATTCATTACACGGTGCATTGAGGTAGTACAGGATAAAGACAATAACAGAATTCAGAGTAAAGTGTCACAGCTACAGGGAAGTGCAGTGCAGGTAGACAATAAGGTGCAAGGTCATAACAAGGTAGATTGTGAGGTTAAGAGTCCATCTTATCGTACTTGGGATAACCGTTCAGTAGTCTTATCACAGTGGGATAAAAGCTGTCCTTGATCCTGGTGGTATGTGCCCTCAGGCTCCTGTATCTTCTGCCTGATGGGAGAGGGGAGAAGAGAGAATGACCGGGGTGAGTGGGGTCTTTGATTATGCTGGCTGCTTCACCAAGGCAGCAAGAGGTAAAGAGTCCATGGAGAGGAGGCTGGTGTCCGTGATGTGCTGGGCTGTGTCCACAACTCTTCAGTTTCTTGCGGTCCCGGGCAGAGCAGTTGCCATACCAAGCTGTGATGCATCCAGACAGGATGCTTTCTCTGGTGCATCGATAAAAGTTGGTGAGTGTCAAAGGGGACAGGCCAAATTTCTTTAGCCTCCTGAGGAAGTAGAGGAACTGGTGAGCTTTCTTGGCCATGGCATCTATGTGGTTGGACCAGGACAGGCTATTGGTGATGTTCACTCCAAGGAACTTGAAGCTGTCAACCCTCTTGACCTCAGCGCCATTGATGTAGACAGGTCCATGTACACCGCCCCCTTTCCTGAAGTCAATGACCAGTTCTTTTGTCTTGCTGACATTGAGGGAAAGGTTGTTGTCATGACACCATGTCACTAAACGCTCTATCTCCTTCCTGTACTCCGACTCATCGTTATTTGAAATACGGCCTACTACGGTGGTGTCACCTGCAAACTTGTAGATGGAGTTAGAGCAGAATCTGGGCACACAGTCGTGAGTATGAAGGGAGTAGAGTAGGGGGCTGGGGACTCAGCTTGTGGGGCACCAGTGTTGAGAGTAATGCTAGAGGTGTTGATGCCTATCCTCACTGATGTGTATGCACAAATACCACTGGGGTGCATAGTTTTGCCTCCAACCAAGATCAATGAGGCTAAATGTAGAACCATTTATCACAGGACCAACTGAGATTATTTCACAGAGATACTACATAAATGGGACATTTTAGGTCAGTTATATAGCTCATTTAAAATGAAAGCAATGTTGGAGATACTCAGCAGACTTGGCAATATCTATCGAGGGGGGGAAAAGAGATTAATACTCCTTCAGAACTGAAAATAATGAGAATGTGTTTTAAGTTGCAGAGAGGGGGATCAGTGGAGAGAGCATAGAGGAATGTCTTTGGTAGAGTGGAGACCTGATCTGGATCTGGATTGCTTTCAGTACTGACTTGTTAATAGATGATCAAGAATAGGTAGAGAAGGAAATAAACAATTCAGCTGGAACAGTGAGGTACCAAACACAGCAGTTGCTGGAAACAAATGAGAATCTGTCTATACTTCTCGCTGCCTCGGTAAAACAGCCAGCATAATCAAAGACCCCACCCACCCCGGACATTCTCTCTTCTTCCTTCTCCCATCGGGCAGAAGTTACAAAAGCCTGAAAGCGCGTACCACCAGGCTCAAGGACAACTTCTATCCTGCTGTTATAAGACTATTGAAAGGTTCCCTAGTAGGTGAGATGGACTCTTGACCTCACAATCTACGTCATTATGACCTTGCACCTTATTGTCTACCTGCACTGCACTTTCTCTGTCGCTGTTACACTTAATTCTGCATTCTGTTATTGTTTTACCTGTATGAACGGTCTGCAAGACAAGTTTTTCACTATACCTTGGTACATGTGACAATAATAAACCAATTCCAATGCTGGAAATACTCAGCAGCTCAAGCAGCATCTGTGGGGAGAAGAACTGAATTAGTTACAGGTGGATGACCTTGTATGAGGACAGGACGGTTCTGACACAAACAGGAAAGGTTGTCAAATTCACTATCGAGTCCCAAGGGCTGCACTTCGATAGAAGATGAGGTGCTGTTCCTTGAACTTGTGTTGGGTTTCATTGAAACAGTGTAGATGGCCAAAAACAAAGATCAGAATGCGAGTGGGATAGAGAATTAAAATGACAAGCAGCTGAAAGCTCAGGTTTACCTTGCAGGTTTAGCGGAGGTGTTTTGCATTTGGTTTCTCCATTGCAGAGTAGACTGCATTCTGAGTGCCAAAGGCAATGCACTAGAGTGAAAAAAGTAGATATGAATTGGTGCTTCACCTGGAAGGTGTGTCTAGGTCCATGCAAGCATTTATTTTCTCACTGTTGCAATTGTGCTGAAGAGTCATTAACCTGAAAACTTGGTTTCTCTCTTCACAGTGCTGCTTGGCCTCCTGATTATTTCTAGCACTTTGCATATTTATTTCAGATTTTCAACATCATTTCTCAGTTACCTCACTTATTTGTTGATTAAATTATTGTTGGGAGTGGATCTCAACAATCCATGGTGGATTTTACTTGCATATAAAACAATTTAAAGTTCAATGAAATGCTGCTAACAATTGTATTTTTGTCCTTTTGTAGACATTTTGCCTGCCTGTCTTCAAAGTACATGTGCCCTGGAGTTCCTGCTGTAATGAGCACTCTTTTGGCAAATATCAATGCTTACTATGCACATACCACTGCCTCTACCAATGTTTCTGCCTCTGATCGCTTCTCAGCCTCCAATTTTGGGGTATGTATTAATACAGAGTAGTAAATCTCTCCCATCTTATTTTGATTCTCTGTAATAATGAAATCGATGAACAAAAATTATGAAAAGTATGAAGCCTTAATAGTGCAGTAAAACAAAACAGAATTTGTTCAAGGATAAATACTTTAATAGGAGCTTGTATCTTGCATCTATCCACTTCTGGAAAAGCTATCTATCCACTTCTGGAAAGGCTACAAGAAAAAAATATGTTGCTCTACTCTCAGTCCCACAACTACATAAAACATAATTGCATTTTCTCCAAAGCATTGCAATAGTACCCAATATGGTAATTAAATATTACATAATGTTTTTGACTGCAGTTCTGGTATTCTTAAGGCCATCTAATTAGTAAAGTGATCAGGGTTATAAAAGAATGTTAGACATACAAAATTATGCTTGTAATCTATGTGCAATCACTAGTGTTAAAAGATTGTGCAGTTTTGGACATAAACATGCTATAGGCATGATTACAATTTACTCAAGCCTCCTTGCTCTTTCACACATCCATCAGCATTAAATTGAAACACATTATGCCATTTGAACATGAATAATAGTTGAATTGAAACTTCAGTTTTCATACTTGCAGAAGAAATATTTGGTGGGAATTTGGCGTTTGGACTCTGATTATTTTTACTACCCTACGCCCATTTTGTTTGGCCATATTCTAATGAGATTGGTTGAATGCATTAGTATAACTTGGCATCAGCAAAATGGGAAGGACATTGCAAGTATTCTTTTGTTTAACTTCTGGGTTGCACCCAAAGAGGAAACTCCACATTTTGCAATATATCCATAATGATATATCACTAGTGTTGTAACTATGCTAATTTCACTTGGTATAATTCATTCAAGATAAAACTAGCATGTATTAGGCCATCTTTCCTGGCAACAGCATATAAATGCTATCAATATCCACCTAAGCTGACATCTGTAGTGGAAAGGTTTCTTTCCTCAAATATTAAGGCAGAACATCATAACTTTCCATCAATTATTTTTACCTGGAGTGCAGGAACCATTCAGTTTCCTATGTAGTTGACAATCTATTTTACACATTCCATTCTTTAAAAACTACCTGAAGCAATCACTTAATTTAATAAACTGAAAAAATGAGTAAATAATATTGTTTGAAGAGAGCCAGGCACTTGATTATGCATTATAAGCCAGAAATTCTTTTATGACATGCAACATTTTTGGGCATTATGCAAAGGAATTTAAAGCTCAGTGACTTTGTGCAGTTGCCAAATTTGATCTGGATGTTTGGTGCATATAATGCCAGTATGTATGGAGGTCTCTGGCTGTTCACAGTGATTTATAGTGGCATGCAATGTCTGTTTAAACGTTACAAATGGAAAAGTTATTTGGGCATCTAAAGCCTGCAAACAACACAGTTAGTGGGTGACAGCCATTCTTCACTTGTTCTGCTGTCAAGGACATTTTGGTAATCATTATTAGCATAGAAGAGTGGGTCATGTGCCCCCTTAAGCCTGTCTTGACGTTCCCCACAAGGTCATGACTGATCCTGCACCTCCAGTACACTTTTCTGCCCAACATACCACAGAGTGGCCAAACTTTGTCTGTTTCATCCTTCAGTGTACTGAACAATGTAGCATTCACAACTCTTACCTAGGGTAGAGAATTTCACAGATTTATAATCTGAGTGAAGAATTTTCTCTAGTTGTCATAGAGTCATGTAATTAGGATAGCTGTAGTTTTTTTTTTAAAAAATGCATATTATTTTTATCTATAAATTAGGATAATCTGTGTAATTGTGCTTTCAGAATGGCTTTCTCTGGGTTATTCACTGCCAATGATGTGCATAACATGCTGTGGCAATGGAAAAGTTTGTCCTGGCTAATTGATTGTTGCTTGATTAAACATCTTTGTTCAAAAATTAGTTAAATGAGAGTTGCAATTTGAAATGTTAGTGCCCGTTAGCATTAAGTATGTTATATTTGGGGAATCCCTTAGAGCAACTGAGATGGTTCATACTTTTATTCTAAAGATACAATCTGAAACAGATATTCCTTGTTTAATAATAGTTGAGATGGAAAAATCAAAATTAAAAATTCTGACGTATATAACATATACATGTTGAAATACTTCTGAAAGAACATTTTGGTGTAGAAAGTAATGATTAATGTTCAGCTATTCCCAAATGATGTTTAAGGAAACTGGAAAAAACATTAGTGCACAGTGGTGGTGTGGCAACCATGTGTAAAAGTTGCGATTCTCACTATTTAATCGTTTTATTATAATGAATGATATCGAAGCATTAAATAGAATTGATATTGAGTTTAGGATGATGTGTTACAAATGATTTTCTTGTTATTGAGATAATATGTTATCTATCCTCATGCTTCAAATCATAGTTAAATTCATTCTTTCATTTCTTGCAGAAAGAGAGGTTTGTAAAACTCTTGGACCAGCTACATAATTCCCTTCGCATTGATCTGTCAATGTATAGGGTGAGTTTCTGTACAAAGTAATATCTTCTCTTTGAATCTATGGAAAATCATGTTGTAAATATAAGTGTCAAGGATGTCGTGCTGAGGCTTTATAAGGTGTTGGTCAGACCGCGTTTGGAGTATTGTGAGCAGTTTTGGGCCCGTATGTAAGGAACAATGTGCTGGCATTGGAGACAGTCCAGAGGGGGGTTAATGAGAATGATCCTGGGGATGAAAGGGTTAACATATGAGGAGTTTTGATGACTGGGCCTGTACTCACTGGAGTTTAGAAGGATGAGAGGGTATCTCATTGAAACCCACCAAATATTGAAAGGCCTGGATAGAGTAGACATGGAGAGGATGTTTCCAGTGGGAGAGTCAAGGACCAAAGGGCACAAACTCAGAATAAAAGGACGTCCCTTTAGAACAGAGATGAAGAGGAATTTCTTTAGCCAGAGTGTGGTGAATCTTGGAATTCATTGCCACAAACAGCTGTGGAGGCCAAGTCATTGGGTATATTTAAAGCGGAGGTTGATAGGTTCTTGATGAGTAAGGGTGTCAAAGGTTACAGGGAGAATGGGGTTGAGAGGGATAAATCAGCAGAGCAGATTCTGGGCTGAATGGCCTGATTCTGTTCCTATGTCTTATGGCCTTATGGTGAATTAAAGTCCTGACTTGATGTTAGAAGTTTATATACTGTAATGCAAAAATACAGGAATCTTTGTTGAAGTCATTCAGTTTTGAATCTACCTAAATTTTTATTGGTTTCAATCTCATAATGTGCAGCCTACAATAAAGGAAAATGTAATTGCAAAGGAGAAATGTGCATTTGATCTCACGTTTGGCATACCCAAAATGAGATGCTCATTTGCATGTTGGACTTCTGTTGGTGAAATATTATTTTCATTGCAGGATTAATCTGCTGCAATCACTAAATAGGCACAGAAATCTCGTGTTGATCAAGTTCTCATGCTTCTATTTTGCAACTAACAGTTCCACACCTATCACTGGATTTGCAGCAGTTTGCTGCAAGTGCAAAAAGCTAAAGCAAACCCCCCCTTCCAACACCACACTCCTCCCCCCCCCCCCCCAAACCCTGCCTGCTAACCTTCCCGATTATCATTAATGAAAAGGGCTACTGGCAGTCATTTTTTTGGAAATAAGCTCAAACTGACAGCAGGGTTAGTTTATAAGTCTGTTTGAACTAAAAAGGGCTGTACAAGAATCATTTGTCCACATTGCACATGCCATTTAAAACAGTAGTAAGAAAATAATGTGTGAACCAAAGTTAAAGTTGCACTTCAAATTAAAGTTTTTTTTGTTCCTATTGTTGTTCAGTTGTTTATATGATCCTACAAGGTGGCACTTTTACTTTGAAGTTCTTCTCAAATAAAACTTGAAATCCGCACATCTGTGTTTTATACAGGCATAAAGTTGAATGTATTTGCCATCCTGGGTCTCTACAATTTGGGCCAGGTGGCCTTCAGTGACCATTTCGACTTTTGGGGTAAGGTGGGTGGGGGTATTATGGACAAATGGAGGAAGTAGAGAGAGGCTAATGCAACAGTGCACTGCAGTTGTTGAAAGATTGTAGTAGTGTAGAGCCAGGAGAACTCCCATTCCTCCTTCCTTCCAGTTTCACATAAAGATTTTCTTTAAGGAAAAAATAGCTTTTGTTGATTGTCTCCAGTAGTTCCAATATAGGCCATTGATTATGCTGCTGAAATACCAGAAGCAAAGAACTGCAAAGTCAATTCTTGATGGTAACTAATTCATGAATTGGTGTTGAAACAACCATTAATATTTGGAAAGAGACGAATATCTATTCTAGACAATTTGTAGTTGATTTTATTTCAAGCCTCTTCAGTTTTGCTGATTAAAAGGAGGCACAGCAGAAAACAATTTCTTGTCCTACTATGTGGTTGCACCTTTTACCCTCTACCAGAGGTTGCTATAAATACTTCAAATCTTTTAGTGCTATGGCTGAATCTACTGAACCATAGTATATTAATAAGCAATATGTTTTCTGCACAGAAGCAAGGTTTCTTATAAAGTTGTGATATCGTTGCCATAAAATGTAATGTCACCTCTTTCACGCATGAATGATAGAAGTGAAATATAATCAACTGGAAAAGCTTAGTTCAAAAACTGAAAGTTAATTAAATGTTTCCTAGATTGTGCATAATTTACTTACGTACTTCGTGTTGCAATGGGTTAAAGGGAGTAAATGCAAAGATAAGTTTAATAATTAAAAAGAATTACCATTTGAAAATAAATTCAAACATAGGAAATTATTTTCATGTTTTTCCCATGGTGTAAGGGTGTTGATATATGGGAGTGGGAGCTCATTCTCTGTTGCATACATTAAATGAATGTTGTAATAGTGCATGCTGAATGTACAATTTGGTTATGTATGGAACTAAATTTTGAGGATGGAGCACATTGAGCATCTGACTGAGAACAGATTTGTACCCCATGAACTTGGAATAGTAATTGCAACTACTGGATTCTATTCAATTAGCTTCTATCTTTGAAGGTCACTAAAATTCACACGGTTTGTTCTATTGCATTTATCAGTGTAATTTTGAAATTGTAGATCTAAAACTTTCTTTTAAACAGAATAACTTCCCAGCAAGCAGTCCTGAAAGACTACAAGATTTGAAGTCGACTGTTGATCTCTTAACTAGTATAACCTTCTTTCGGATGAAGGTAGGTTAACAGGGATAATATTTAGTGAATACTATGCAGATGATGTCATTTGAAACTAGGGAAAAATCAGTCAAAATGCATTCATAACATTAAAACATATCATTTTGGAGTTTCTGCTGATTGACCAACCAGAGCAAAGATTAGAAATTTCAAGCACAAATAACTTCCTAACCAATGTTGATGTGATCTGAGTTAGTTTAAAAAATCTTTTGGAATGTCATCTGCCCAAACAACTGCCCCTGTCCCTAAACTGAATTAATCAACAGGGCAAGTTTCCGCTACTGTAATTCTGTCCAATCACAGGACTTCTAAGAGAGGCTCTTAAAATTGAGCTATTCTTAGGGTACAAACAAATTATAGGAATCTCTGAAAAGATTTTGCTTTAATTACGAAGAAACTGAATACTGTGAGATATGAATTTGTTTACTTGCAGCTAGTTAATAAGCAACTTTGGCAAAAAAACTTCTTTTTCTCCAAAATCCACTTTAAATGTTTTCATAAAAATGTACCACATTCTCACTTTTAAATAAAGGTCTTTTTTTGAATGCAGCATTTTATTTTTGAAAATTTAATTTCTTGGACAGTGGTAAAAACAATTTGGTATTATGTAAATTGATTGGAAAATAAACTTTCAGCACAGAACTTGGACAATTTTGATTGCAATTTTCACCTAGATTATAATTTGTACTCAGTACTAACTCTTGGCTGGCATCTTCTACTCTGCATAATTAAAATACATTATTAGCAATTGTAAGTACTTCCAGCATTGCATATTACTGCAATAGACATCAACTTGCCCTGTAGTTCTGTTAATTGTTGGAAGGATAGCAGATTAGTCAGTTAACAAGGAATATCACTGGTGTCAAATATGAAATTATGTTTGTTGCCACTGTCCGTGTTTACTTGGTCAATCATGTTGTTATGGACTAAAGAAGGTAAGAAATCCCTGAATGGTGAAGAATCACTTTAATCTTCTTTGCCATAAGGCCTACACTTTTTGTAAATTACATGCAAGGTAGATATATGGGGATGGCTGAACAAGAATCCTTTTGTCTGTTGCTGAAACTTGTCAACAGAATAAGTGCATTTTGATCTCCTGACCTGTGTGATGTTGAAAGGTAATATACCAGTATCCATCCTTTATTTATTGGTGTCCAGTTCTAGAAACAAGACAGTGGGTCATTAACCAGTCCAGTACTGGGATGGTTAGATAAAGTGGAAGCTAGGCTCAGGAAACACTAGTTTATATTTCTCTCCACTGGCAATGAATAATGCTGCAAGAGATCAATAACTTCAATTTATTACTGCCAAAGTACCTGGATGGATCCAAATATCAAATTATGTCTTGGATTTCATAATTTTGCAAATGAATTCTTTCACAAATATTATCATTGTTTCTTTGGAGAGGAAAAGAAATAAATAATTCAGGAAGAATCTGCATAATAACGTAATCCGATGTAAATGTCAGGAAGAAGGATATTTAAGAAAAAGTGCATGAATTCAGTTTGGGATGTGGATTAAGCAAATTCAGGTTGGAGAAGAAAAAAAATGAAATGAAATTTGGCAAATAGGCTCCAGATTATATGAGTGGCTTTTTCCTAAGATATTGGTATTGGTTTATTATTGTCACTTGTACCGAGGTACAGTGAAAAGCTTGTCTTACAAACTGATCGTACAGGTCAATTCATTACACAGTGCAGTTACATTGAGTTAGTACAGAGTGCATTGATGTAGTAGTACAGGTAAAAACAATAACAGTACAGAGATATTATGATGCCTTGTGAGTTCTTGATTATATAATTAAAAGATCAGAGTAGTCTGTGGAGAACATTGAAATAAATTATTTGTTACTCAATGCAAGAAAAAAGGTTATCATTAAAACAAATAACATTCAGCTGAGTAAGGTTTTCAGATTTGCATAATGATTCTTGTACATATGAAATCGCTACAGGACAACACTAATAGAGTGCTGTTTGATGAAGGTAAGAAGCGGTCTTAAGATTTTGTAATACCTTCAGACTTGTTTCATCCTTTAGGTCCAGGAGTTGCAGAGCCCGCCAAGGGCCAGTCAGGTTGTGAAAGATTGTGTCAAAGCTTGCTTGAATTCCACTTATGAATACATCTTCAACAACTGCCATGAACTGTACAGCCGAGAATACCAGACAGATCCAGTAAGTTTATATCCTGTTTGTAACCTTCACCATTTGATGCAGAGTAAAACAAAATCTATAAGAATTCTGCAGCCTTTTCTATAATTTGAGATGCACCCTTTGTTTTTACTTTAACTGCTCACTTTTCCAGATGTGCACAGTTTATGATGCCTTTGGATTTTATTACTCTGAAAGGAGCATATCCTTTCTGCCCATGTTCATATTTTTAACTGTGGCAGAAGCAGTGAAACAGGAGTGCACTTTGATGAAATTAATATTCTTACTGTAGCATTTTCATCAAAATACTCATATTTTGGAAAGGTTTGTACATTAATGAAATTATTGCTCATTAACAGCAGTGGACATCTACTTTCAATGATGATGGTGACTTGGCCCTATTTCCATTAAAAGTAATTAGATGGTATGTTCTTAGATGTTTGAAGTTCCCTTAAGGCTGCCTTTATAACTTTGAACTTGCATATATCAGATCAATACTAATCCCACACAAGTGAGGCACAAAATTCAATTTTGCAGCACAAAGTTTTACTCCAATATGCAGGAAATGTGCCAAATACCATCTTGCTGATGCATGGCAGAAATATGAAATATGAGCAGATTGAAGTGTCAGTTGATGAGCTATTATGAGTTTAAATTTGTTAATTAGTAATGCGGGACATTTCGGGAACAGTGATCATAATATGGCAAATGTATATAAAGATACAAAGTGACTTGGTTCAATCTGAAACCAGGTCTTAAATCTGAACAAAGCAAATTGCAAAGGTATGACGCATAAGAGCAGTAAAGCTAAGGGCTGGGAATATTTAAGAATTCTGCAAAGGAGTACCAAGAAAATGAAAAGGAAAGGAAAGATAGAACATGAGAGTAACTGATGGGAAAAATGTACAAACAGCCTGTTAAAGCTTGTGTAGATGTGTAAGAAGGAAAAGGTTAGCAATTGTTAATGTGCATTCTTTACAGACTAAGACAAGAGAAATTACATCGGGGAATAAGGAACTGAGAGAAAAATTATGCAAATAGTTTATATTTGTCTTACAGAAGAAGATACAGAAATGAGACCACTTGGGAGAATCCACATGGTCACAGGGAGAATAACTCCACAGAGGTGGCACTGGAACTGCACCTCTATGACACCCATATAAAACACAAAATAGAATCAGAAATAGTCCACTCAGCCGCTCAGGCCTTCCCCATGGTTCAATATGATCATTGCTGATCTGCCCCAGTCTTCCTCCTTTCCTTGCCAGTACCCCATAGACCTCAATTTCCCTGGGTCAAGGAGGGAAAGGAAAAGCAGAAAGTCATTCAGGATCTTAAGGGAGCATTTCCCTTTTGTAAACCATAGCAATGAAGTGTGTGACATTCATCTTTATTTCCAATAGGATACCCTTGGAATCTATTACCTGTTCAACTACAACTGCAAACTCAGAGCAGGGTCACTGAGGCCATGAACTGTCGTGTAATAAGGCTGCTTACAAAATTAAACAATATATTTGCAACAATGATCCGTATTCAAAGAGAGCTAACCCCGTTTCCTTTTCTCTTGCTACAGAGTAGCAAAAGGATTGAACATCTGGCATTGCAGAGCTTGCTGGCTTACCTGTTACATTAGGTGTCTTTTGACTATCACAGGTTGCTGTTTTTGGTGTTGTATGCCAATTCGGGGATTACCACAAGAAAAAGGGATTCAATTTCCTCCACATCTTGTGATATTCTGTTGCTATTCCAGGACATTCTGTTTTGCCTAACTCCAGTTTCCATTTCTAACAAGGAAGCTGTGACCTTGTGGTAGAAAGCATTTGTGAGGAGATGCGCCTTCAGTGTACAATAAATTCCCGTACTGTTGATGGGCTTTTTAGATAGTATCAGAAACTATCTGCTGTCTTGGTTTCCTGGTGCATAAAACTGTAACAAATGATATATTTAAGCTATAAATATTTGGTACATTAATTCAACTTGGAGATTTCTCCACATTTCATATTTCACACAGTTTTCAAGTGGTTCTTTCAAAATGATGTCATCTATACTATTTGTACATCTCGTTTATGTCACACATTTTAACGGCAAGTTAATAGTGTACTTTGTGATCACTGCCAAACCTGCAGATATCAGCTTTACAACTGAAGAAGTACTTCTGAAGTTTAGTCACTTTTACAGAATTAGAAAAGGTGACAAGCAATTTGTAGACAATAAATGAGTTTCCACAAATAGCAATGCAATCTAAATCAGAAAATTTGTTTTTTGTGATCTTGATCATGTTTTAAATATTACCATAAACACTGGATTGAACATCCCTGCTCTTTGAAATAGTAGGGCTGGATCTTTTACATCCACCTGAGAGAGTAAAAACACCTGGATTTTAATTTCATCCAAAAGTTTAATGAGCTATTCTTCCTTAGCAGACCCCATTCTCAAGAATCTGCAGCTTATTGGATTTTAGTACAGCAAGAGATTTTTTGTCTCTAAGACTTGCATTCTTTGTTTAATAATGCATTCTGCACTCTTGTTTCTCCAATTTGTTCTGGAAGGTGAAATATCTGCACAAGAAACTCAAGTTTGTTTAATTCTCTAGGCTGTTTGTTTTAGTAACTGCATCCAAGTAAATGCTCAGAGCCTCACAATTTTAAGAAATAATTGCATACTAAATTCATAAAGCTTTGTTTATTTATTTGGCACTATACTGCATACTAAATAACCCTTTGCACATCTCCAAGTTTTAAGGCAAATTTCAGCATGGTTCCTGAACACACTTTTTGACCTTGTGCCTTTGCCGACTTTCAAAACTCTTCAAACCTTTTGCTTATATGAGCAACTTCCTAATTTTCAAAATTCTAACAGAAATATATGGACAAGTAAATATCTTACACTGCTTGTTCATCTATTTCTCTATCAATCTGTTCCAGATGAGTGAAAAGAGAATTGGTATCATTCCCACTCTAAACATTATTTTCCTGGCTCAGTATATTAAACCATACAACAATTCAGACACACTGGCACCTGTCAGCTATGTTAGTGGCATATGGTGAAACCTGCTTTGGTTTTATGTTTGCATAGAAAACATATGATCTGAGGCAAAAAAGTTGAGTCATACAAAAAATTGTTTCAGAGGTCCTGTCATACAATCTTGTTATACAAACCTCTCAAAGTGTAACTGACTTAAAACCAATGAGTAATGAGTAATAAATATGTGAATTGTCAGTAATTATGAGTCTTTTTTTCTTAATATGTATAGGTAATACTGGCTGAAGTCAATAAAGTAAACTTTAACATCTGTTTTCTGTTGGTTAATTATAATATTTCTTTATTGATTATTGATTCGTTGCACAATTGGCATAAAATGTCAGCTTGTGTTGTTCCATAATTTCAGCACTTCTCTTAGTTATTGGGATCCTTGCATCACATAACTGAATAGAATTTGTTTTTTTTTATGCCTATGCTAATTCTTCAGTTTATATCTGCTATCAAAAGGTTTACATAGCATTTCAATAAAGGGTAAATGTCATGCTTTTCTGCTGAAGTGCAAGAATCTGGAAATGGATCTCTTTAGTGGATAATACAACTTAAGTGCAGTTACACTAATGAATAAATATTGGTCCATGAAAAAGCATTGCACTTAAGAAAAATTATCTTGTAAAGATTTCAGTGCAAGTGTTAATTAAAAGCCATCTACCTTGTTCATGTCCTATTCCAACACATTTTGATACCTGGAATGAAAGGAAAAACCTAATGTTTAGGTAGCTATGGCAATTTTAAAATTGGAATTGTCCATCATTGAAAGGGTAGAAGGACATAAGAGTAGCATTTTAACACAACATTCACCACAATGGCAGTTTTATTTGATGGATGTCTTTAGGTTGGTAATCTGTCAGCCACTTAAAAAAGAAGGCAGTTTTGTACCCATCTGATTTTGTTTGATTCTTCAGAATAAAAAGGCAGAGATTCCTCCAGAAGAGCAAGGACCTAGCATCAGAAATTTGGACTTTTGGTCCAAACTTATCACACTCATTGTTTCAATCATAGAAGAGGACAAGAATTCTTACACACACTGCCTCAATCAGTAAGTATCTGTGTGTTAATGTTTGTTTTAGATTTCAGTTAACAGAAGTGCTGTATATTGTATGTTTATGAAATACGCACTGCATCTTAAAGCAGGAGTGTATGTACCTGCTAGCCTAAAATTGTAGTTTTTGCTAGTCATCCATCTGCCATGATAAAAATTGGTGGAAGGCAAAAAATGTGATTCTTGTCTTTAAAGTACTGGTGAAACAATCCAAAGACACTGGGTGGAACACCTTTGCTATTCAGCTGTAGCAATATCGAACTTCAGAGATGATAGAAAATCCTCTATGCTTAATTGGTCAATTGTCTTATTTACTCATTGGCAAAAGCAGCATGCATTTATATAGCATCCTTACTATGTATAAAAATAAACAGTTGGGAGGCTCTTAAGAGGTGTGGTTGGACAGAATTGTTGGCTATGTTTCAGAGGTTTTATTGGCAAGGCTGGCGTTTATTGCCCTTCTCTGAGTTGTGTTGAAAAGCTGGGAAATGAGCTGATTCTAGAACTGCCACAGTCCTTGAGGTGAAGGTACTCCCATAGTACTATTAGGTAGGGTGTTAAAGGATTTTAACCCAGTAATGAAGTACCAGCTATAGATTTACAAGATACAATAGTGTGTGACTTGGAGGGTAACTTATTCAGCGGTAATCATGTCTAGCAGGAAATCTAGTCACATGTTTGGAATAATTTGTAGATTGGGCTTCCACATTGTGTGATGGGGATCAAGCGGAAGCATCAGTGGATGGTGAGCACTTCAGGTGATTCCCATCACAAGTTAATGTCTGCAGTTGAAAGAAAGAAAACAATTAGTGGATAAAAGGCACTTATTTCATGAGCAGTTATGTTCTTGTAGGCTAGTCCCAGTAAGTAGAAGTGGTGGCTAAAGCTTGTGGTACTATATTTGTATTAAATTAGATTATTCTGAAAGTGTGGAAATATGCATTTTTGTTTTTAATTGTGGAATTCATCTTTAGTGGACAAATAAAAGCAATATTTATCTAATAGAATATTACCCTTTATCATTTCAGTCTGCCATACGTTTTTTTTTCTTTTTAGGTTTCCACAGGAACTGAATGTGGGAAAGATAAGTGCAGAAGTGATGTGGAACCTTTTTGCCCAGGACATGAAATATGCAATGGAAGGTTGTACTATTTTAGTATTTCTAACTTACAAAATATGACGATGTGCCAATTGTTCATTCATTTTGTGGAAAATCTTGTGTCTGCATGCAAGAGCAAAGCCATAATGTTATGTTATTCCTCAATTAGTTTGGGGAGATAATTTTGTTTTATGTGTAAATAATCAAGTTAAATATTGTATTTAATTTTAGGCTCTTTGTTCAATAGCCTCCATATGGAAATTATGTTTTTATAAACATGTATATATAATTGTGTCTTAATGGAAGTTGGATCAAACAATATCTCTTGTTCATATTGAATTAGGAGCTGAAGATATTTCAGAATCTCCAGAATAAAAAATAATATCTCTTGGTTCCAAATGCATACCTTTACCAGAGAGAGAGAGGGAGAGCAATGTTGTATGAATTTCAGAAAAACCTTAAGTGTAATTAGGGTTGACTAAGGATTTAATGCCTTTTGAGATACTGTTGATGGTTCAGTGACTGTTGATAGTGGAGTATCACATGTTGCCTGTTCAGATTCAGGGCAGGTATTTAGAAGACAGACTAAAATAGGCAGCAATCAGGGTGTCCTGGAAGAAGATGCAGACAGATTGACTGAGACCAGACTTTTGGAATAGAATATTGCCATTTACAGGCTTCTTTGAACTCTGCTCAAAGGTGACATTCTCTTTATCCTGTTTTACTGTCTCAGTTAAGTCATCAACATAAAGTGCAAATCAGCAGTCACTTTGACATTGCCCAGTCCAAAAAGTTTTATTAATTAAATAGTATTTTACTTCTCTTGAGCAAAAACTATCCTTAAAGAAAACTGCCTATATAAACTTGTCACACTATAATTACACTCGCCATCCACAGGTAGTCCTCCAGGAAATGTACCTTCTGCAACTTCTTTATTCTTTTGTCAGATACGTTAGCAATATATTTTCAGTGGTGCGTGGTTTGGATGGAAATATGCAGATGATAGCAGTCCCATGTAACTGTTGCCTTTATTCTTCTTGGTATGTGTGTTTGGAAAGTGCTGTCAAAGAAACCTTCATAAGTTACGCAGAAAGAGAAATAAAGGACTGCAGATGCTGGAATCTAGATGAAAAACACTATGATGCTGGAGGAACTTAGCAGGCCAGGCAGCATCTGTGGAGAAAAGCAGACGGTCTTCAGGACCAAAGATAGGAAAAGGGGAAGCCCACTATATAGGAAAAAGCAGAGCATTGATAGGTGGACAAAAGAGGGGAGGCGGGGTGGGCACACAGTGGTGGTAAGTAGAGGCAGGTGACAGATGGTGATAGGCAGGTGCGGGGGAGGAGGGGAGAGCAGATCCACCGGGGGATGGGTCAAAGGTAAGGAGGGAAGGGGAAAAAAAGGGTAGAAAAAAAGAGAGAGGTCAGGAAAGGGAAGAATAGAAAAAGCATGGTGGGGTGGGGGGGGGGTGTTGTGGGGAAGTGGGGGGGGATTACTTAAAGTGGGAGAATTCAATGTTCATGCCATTAGGCTGCAAGGTTCCAAGATGGAAAATCAGGTGCTGTTCCTCCAGTTGCTCTTGGAATTCTCCTGGCAGTGGAGGAGGCCGAGGACTGTCATATCAGTGATAGTGTGGGAGGGGGAGCTGAAGTGACTGGCAACGGGGAGATGCAGATCGCGGTTACGGACAGAGCGCAGGTGTTCTGCGAAACAGTCACCTAGTCTGTGTTTGGTCTCGCCAATGTAGAGGAGGCCACACTTGGAGCACCGAATGCAGTAGATGATATTAAGGGTGATGCAGGTGAATCTCTGTCTCACCTGAAAGGACTGTTTGGGCCCCATGATGGAGGTGGTGTAGGGGCAGGTGTTGCACCTATGGCGGGGGCAGTGAAAAGTTCCTGCGGTGGGGGGTGGAGGAGTGAAGTTACTCAGAAACTGTTCAGTAATTTATATTACACTCGTAAACCAACATTTCCTAATTCACCTCAATTTCCCTTTAATACAAGGATGCATTGCTCTATAGTGCTAAGGTACAAGACCAAATAAAACCCAATTCTTATGATTTTTAATGACAAGTTAGTTATTTTAAATAAAATTTATAATTAGCATTTTGTTCAGCCTGTACCACTAATTTTTCAAAGATGAGTTCAAATACTTCAACAGTATTTTGTCTTAAGTATTAAATAAAAAATACAAGAGGGGCATCTTTGGAAGAGGGGATTAGAATAGGCTTTTTTTCTCCCCATTCCCCATTTCTTTTTCCCTTTTCCTTGGAGCAGACTCGATGGGCCAAATGGCCTGCTTCTGCTCCCTTGTCTTGTGATCACAGTAATGCAGCACATAGTGTTGCTGCCTCACTGCTCCAGCAAACCAGGTTCGGTGCTGTCCTCCTCAACTTTGCACGTTCTCCCTGTGACTACATGAATTTGTCCCTAATGTTCTGGTTCCTTCTCACATTCCAAAAATGTGCTGGATTTTAGGTCAAATGGCCACGGTAAATTAGTCTTAATATAGGGGTTTGGTAAAAGAATTGGGGGCATTGATGGGCATGTGAGACAGAATAGGTTTCGGGGAAATAAGTGGTAGAATAGAGGTGCTGGTGTAGATTCGATGTGCCGAATGACTACCCCGCTAGTAAAGAAATAAGAAATATGAAATATGAGATTCATTGAATTTAGATGGAAATTTGGACTTTTCAAAGTTATTTTTGCTAATGCTTCTGTCTGATGCAATCTGAGAATGGAAATCCGGACATAGGTACTAAATGTAACAATCATCTTTCTCTACATTTAAAATTATTATGTTCTTGACTAAGTGGATTGGACTGCCAGTCTAGTGCCAGCTCCATTAGCCAGGCAGATTTCAACTTGGCAAAGATCCATATATATCTGCTATGTGAGAGCAAGGTTATGTTCAAAGGCAATTATCAACTAACGACCTAATCTTTTGTTTCCTCCTGGTCAGTATAGAAATAGCTTTTAACTGTTAACAACTTACTATTTAAATAATAATGCATTTTTAATTTTGTAAATTACATCCATTGTGTTCATTTTGAAGTAAAAAGTCTCTTTGTCAAAGTGTACCTTGATATTTCAGAGCTGAGTGGTTTTACTGGAAGCTGTATTACAGTTCACCACCTTGTGATCACCACTTTAATTACACATTTAAATTGCTGTTTAATCCTAGATCTTTTACAGAGATTTGAAGTAAGAGAGAAAAAACCTTTTTGTAAAAAGAAAAGGAAAAATAAAGAAGCATAAAAAGGCATCAAAATGAGAGAGGAGGCCATGGATAGAAATTAAAGAGAAGAATGGAACTGGGGACTGGGATGTTCATGCACTCCTGAAAATGCAAATAGAATGTATTTGATTACTTGTGATTTCTGCTTGATTTACAAGAAATCTAATCCCAAACGTCCCACTCTCTATTGTGACACACAGATCTAGGCTATCTCTACAAGACTGAACACTCCTGCCCCAGGCTATCAATATATTCCTCTATAACACTTTATTATACTTAAATGAAGCAGATAGATTTCTGTGAATACAATAAGTATGTTGTCACCCTTTTAGGCACTATCTATTTACTCTGGGTTTCACTTTACTAACTGAATCTAAATTCCTGAACAGCCATGGAGAAGATTGAACTCTTGACCCCAGATAATTGGTGTAAACCACTGGATTACTTGCAGGCAATCTGCAGTTTCACTTATAATATCTGTACAATGCACTAGCATTGGAGTTCAAACCTAGACAAGCACCATCTTTGGGCAGTTCATTAGCATATAGTGCTGATACTAATAGTATTTACATAAAAGTGAGGAAAAAAACTAGTACTCTTTTACCCAGACATGCTCATTTTATAGAGTAAAGCATATGAGAATTTATTTCCATTTAAAACAAGAAATCAGAACTATTGTCAACATACAAAACATCCATTTGAGTCACCCTACTTATTGTTTTGGGGAATGCTGAGCAGCATAGGTGGGATTTTAATGTATAGAATGGACACACTACCTTTAGACCCAGTAAGATACCCACACCTGCACCTTCTCAACTGTGAGTTCCTAGGAAACCAAGTTTAAAAACAAGCAAATTTGCAAGTAAAATTCTTGCAGTAAAGAATTCCTACATGATTAATCTAACCTACTACTCATAAGTCAATAATTAATGTAGGCATGGGCTGCAATTTGAATTGTGAAGATTTCTCTCTGACACTGTAATGAGAAATGTTATATCATGTGTACTTTCTTGAGTTGACAATATAAAAAAAAATTTTTTAATTTGCTGTCCTTTAGAAAAGCAGCTTGATTAATGGCATTTAATCCTAAACTTCTTGCTCACTTATTGTGACACACTGATCTAGGCTATCTCTAAAAGATTGAACACTCCTGCCCAAGGCTGTTAATGTCTTCCTCTATAACACTTCTATTATACTTCTGTGATACTATACCACCTTATGACTAGTTTTCCAGCAGTCATAAAGTAGTATAGTAACGTTGGATATTAAAAATACAAAAATATGAAATATAAACTACAGTTCTTTTGTTTAAATTAAAAAGACGCTATGGCCCTTGATTGTTTTATTTTTTGGGTCCAAACAATGTCTATATGTAATCTCAGGAAAATGATAGAGGTTTTCATGGAGCACAGAATAGTTGGGCTTTGTAAACACCACTTGTAGGTTTCAGAATGTAATCTACAGTAGAGTTTCAGGAGAGGGAATAATACACAATATTACATAATCTGACAGGAACCATGTTATTAGTTCTATTTCCATTAGTTATGGTGATCCAATAGGATATCTAATTTTTTGCTTTTAAAAATGATAAATTCCCTGGTTAAAAAAATTTCAATTTGAATAGCTGTAAGATAGTAAATAAAAACAGAAAATGCTGGAAATATTAAGCAGGTGTAGAAAATGAAATGGTTAACATTTCAGGTTCAGGATTCTTTATCAAAACTGGCAAAAAGAGAAACCATTTAGTTTCAGGAGGGGGGAATAGGTTGAACAAAGGGTAAGTCTCCGATGGGATGAGACCTGTGACCTAATGTGGAACGGGGCAGTTATGATCAGATAACACCTGTCATAATTTATACATTGAAGGCCCTGTCACAGAACCAGCTTCATTGATGAGGATGGAGTTACCTTTGCCCAATGAGTTGCCTTCAGGACATTCCACATAAGTGTGGACTTGGTGCTTTCAATAGCAGAAGGCACAGACGATTCACTGCTGCCTCCAAATTCTAGGCTTATTATTTAAGGCAATTTACAATGTACATTGATAAAATAATTGTGTTTTGGGATGCATTTAAAAGCTCCCTTATACCACATGTAACTAAGTGTAAGATCTTGGGGATATTTTAGAGCAGGACTCTTGATGTCAGTTTAAGTGATTTCAGTTTGATTGTACTGGAGGAGACAGTAAACAGCTTGGCCTGCAACAACATACAAAGATCACTGAAAGCAAATGGGATTTTGGTATTAAAATAATGCGAGTCAGGACAATGAGCACTAATAGCTTTGCTTTCATTACTGCTGCAAGATTCAAGCCACTAAGAGACTGGTACCTTTCAAATGTGACTTTGTACCAGTCTTTATTTTGAGTCTGCACCATGTATATTTAAAATAATGTAATCTGGCACTGCTGTCATGCCATTTGGCTTGTTTATGTTTTTACTTTAAAATCTAAGAGCCAGCAACCGGCATTAATGCTGTTACAAAACTATTGACAAGCCTTCACACAGGCTGAGAAAAATGAAATCAACAGCAGAAACACAGATACAGGAATCTCAGAATCTGAACTAGAACTAGATTGTCACAAGGGCATCTATCGCGCACTCGGATACGTTTGGATTCAGCCTACTGAGCTGCACAGCCAGTTATGTGGATGAAAGTCTTGTTCCATTGATGTAAAAGTTACAGTATAACTAATTAAATTCTGCAATTGCTGTTGCATGAATAGATCTCTTAAATTTCACTTCATTTGTATTAAAATATTCCAGTGCCTCTTTCTCCAGATGTTCTGCAATATGGGAATCTTCTGGATACTGGAGGGTATTCAGTGCTGAAAATAATATCCAATCTGAACTGGTAGATGAGTGTAAAATACCAAACCTGTGTTACAGACTAATCCATTGGGATTCCAGAACTCCCATCAGGATGATTGCCATTGTGAAAGAATGTGATTATTTAGTGTCTTTTAAGTTTGAAAATTCTATATCCAAGTCACATCTACATCTAAAAATCTGCACTTGATTCATTACAGTTGTACATTGAGTATGATTGAGAATGAGTTAGGTGCTTTTTGCCATCGAGTTCAGAGGAATGGTTTATTATGGCATAGAACACAATACAATTCATTTTAAGTCCATAACATGTCCAGATAAACATTAGTTAGCAGTGTACTAAGGGATCATTTTCTCTGCAGTAGCAACTGAACAATTTGCAAGCTTTCAATAAATATGAGCTAATTTATTGGATAGGTTTCTGGTTGATTGAGAATGGTACTTTGGATGTCTGGTTGCTTTCTGAATCATGGATTACAACAATGGCCAACATTCATCCTGTGCTTCATAGGCTATAATTTAAATGGCTTTGAAGCTGAGTAGATACTTGAAGTACCATCTATGTAACACTAAAAATAGGCATTTACTTCAATTAATAATCCATGGGACAGCCCCAAGTGATTCCAATGTCAAAATCAATATGATAAGCAGGAGTACCCAGCTGACACATCCATATCTACAGGAATACTGGGCATATTAATAGGGATATTTGCACATTTGGATGCATCAAAGCTTCTAAGCTCCAGTATCGTTCTTACCCAGCTATTAGTGCAGCTTTTTTTAAGGTATTAACAATTTAACTTTTTCCTGAGAATCTGCTTTTCACTTCTATTTCAGTACATGGAGTAAGGGGAAAAAATTTCAAACATCTGGACAAGTGTGAATATTGCACTTTGGAAGGTCAAATGTAAGGGGAAAGTATACAATTAATGGGAGGACCCTTAACAGCATTGACATACAGAGGGATCTTGGCAAAAGGAGAGGTTGGACAAACTTGGATTGTTTTCTGTGGAGTGTTGGAGGCTGAAGGGAGACTCCCTTAACATTGTAAAACTTCAAATGATCATGCCTGTACAGTTAAATATATAAATCAAAATGTTGTCATTCATGGCCTGCTCTTCACAAACACAATCAACATTGGATCAGTGATCTGACCCGACTTCGTGGTCTTGTGCACTATTCTTGTAAAATACAAAACCTTATTCAGAAAGGAGTAACCAAGTATTGTTAATGTGGTACTAATTATTGCTGCACAAATTTAGTGCTGGCTCGTTACAGCAGAAGAAAATTGGGAAACTTTTTAAATCTTAAAATATTTTTTTTTAATGCTGGAAATTTCATAATGAAGTTGAATGCCCACAACTTAATTTCGCTTTCTGTGCCATATTAAAATATGAATTATCTCTGCTTTTTGCTTCCTTTTGCTGTCTGTGAGAAATCTTCAGTCTTCAGCAATCCAGCCTTTGTTAGGCTTCTTTTGCTCCTGAGCACCATCCACAGCCCACCTTTCTACTCCTTTTCCCTCCCACATCTCCAAGAATCAGATAGTGCCACATTTGCAGTAACATTCAAATGAAGGAAATGCAGGCTCTAGAGCTTGCCATATCATTGCGGGCAGCCCTGTTCAAGGTCAGTGGTGAGCACCATTCCTTCGGAGTTGACAGCAAAATCTAGGCCAAAGTCTAAGAAATAATTTCTCTGCATTTTGGAACCTGAAATAAAAATTAGAAACTTCTCATGATTCAGTCTAAGGTTGCATAAGCACTATCCAAATCTCTGCACATTATCCGTATTTTAAGTAAAGTATTTTTCTAATCTACACTGTTTATATAGACAGGCACATGTGAAATATATTTGCCGTTGTTCTAAAGTAGGACCCAAAGCAGTTCTTTTGTTGTTCCCTTGTCCTGGTTATTTTTAAGACCAAGCACATCCAGTGTTAAGAAAATATTATTAGCTTGTTTACATATATACTGGATTTTAAATGGAAGCTAAAAACATTGCAGTGGGTCATAAATGGCCTGGTTTTTTTGGTAATGAATCAGTATAATGTTCCAGGCACAGAAATTTTCAGTTATTAACTGTTGCATCTCAATATATACTACCAGCAAGATGTGGTTCTTGCTCACATAACCACTGTTTCACTTTAAAAAAAATATTTGCTTAATATCACTTTGTGTTTGTATATGAAAGCATTCATACAATTGCTAGTATTGGTGAAAAATAATTCAAATTATCTGTAACATTTTCTTTTTTGCCTGACAAAGGCATTACACATACATTACAATTCTATTGAAAAGTTTTAATTTTTTTGTCTTTCAGAACATGAAAAACATAGACTTTGCAAAAGTGCAGATTACATGAACTTACATTTCAAAGTCAAGTGGCTGTATAATGAATATGTAAAAGACCTGCCAGCTTTCAAGAATTCTGTCCCAGAGTACCCGGCGTAAGTGTTCCTCTAATCATTTTAATAGTGAATCTCCCAGTGTGGTCAGTATTTGGGTAGAATTGCTATTTTAAAGAAGTGTTTTCTTTGATGACGCTAAAATTTCAATGCTTAAGGCACTTTTTTCCATTGCACTTTATCTTCAGGAGAGCAGAGCTTAAGTGGAAGCACACCATTTGGTTTGGGTGGCACAGCTAATGGAGCTGTTGCCTCACAGCTCCAGCGATCTGGATTCAATCCTGACCTCTGGTGCTTTCTGTGTGAATTTTGCACATTCTGAATGTGACCACATGAGTTTCCTCCGGGTGGTTGGGTTTCCTCCTGGATTCCAAAGACATGGAGGTTGATAGGTTAATTAGCTGCTGTGAATTGCCCCTACCATGTAGGTTTATGGTAAAATTTGAGGGGAGTTGATGGGAATGTGGGGAGAATAAATGATGTTAATGTACGATTAGACTAAATAGGTGCTTGATGGATGGTGCTGAATCCAATGGGCTGGAGAACCTGTCTGTGCCACAGGGCTCTATGACTCCTCTATATCTCAAAACTTCAATCCAGGCTCTGCTCCAAACCACTATATGAAAAGCTCTTGCATTTAGAAGAGTGAGAGCTGCATTGAATCATCGAATTGTAACAAATTTCTTACAGAGCTTGACAGTGTTCTTGCATGGATGAGGTTTCCCCTGGCTGAGGTGTCTAGAATGAGGGCTTTCCATTATAATTGAGATGACGAGAAATTTGTTCATCCAGAGGGTGGTGAGTCTTCACAATTTTCACCCCAAGTGGGCAGTGGAAGATTTTTGCTGAGTATGTTCAAGATGGGGGTGATACATTTTTGAAGCTATGAGGTAAAAGGTCAGCTGTGATCTTATTGAATGGTACAATGGCATGAAGGTCTGGGTTGCCTGCTCCTATATTCTTATGATCATATATTATGTCAAAGCCATGTAGTTTTATATGCTTATGTTAATGTCTTAGCAGTAGAAGTGCTGCAGTCTTGCCACTGGTGACGCTCTGCAAAAGTGTCCTTACACTATAACATGGTTCTTTAATTTTGCCCACAAGAAAGATATCCTTTAACACCTGGCATTTAGTTATCAGAATGAAAATACATCGTGGACTCAAATACATTTTAATTCTGATGGATGCCAAAAATTAAAGCCTCTTTATATTTACCCTGTCATTTTAAGGCTGACCTTTTAATCATCTCACTTGCAAAAAGTCAGTAAGCGTAAACTGATGAAAGATAACTGTCATAGCCACCATGAGTGAAAGGATAGAGTGGGAGCAATCACGAAACAAACCACACACCTTGCGTGCATCGGCAGAGTTTAGAGTATACGCCACCTGCAAGTCAGGTTATTAACGTCAAGAGTACTCTAAGCTCCTTTGAACAGCTGTTTCATTACTGCCTTAGGCTCACAAGACAATAGAAATTGGGACCAGGAGACTCTTGTTGCTTCATGCCATAGGAGAGCACACAGTGTTGAGGAGCGCAATGAAGTACAGAAGGGGTGGTGGATAAAAACACATTACTTCAGTCTAGTGAAGTGGTTCATTTTGCTGGAAAATTAAGGCCATTTATTTAAGAAATGAGATGTAGCAGTAAAGAAATATGAGAATGCAAACACATAAATAATTTAAAGTAGCAATAAAAGTTGAGAAGGCCATGAAGTGTCAGACAAACTACTACTGGGGCTAATTTAAAATGCAAAAGCATCCTGGAATAATGTTAAATTTGTGCACAATCAAAATTAAAGTTGAACTGTAATTGCAGTGAAAGTAACTGCACATCTAGAAGCTTTCTCCAATCTACTGATTTTGCATTTAACCCGAGTGAATGAGTCATACCAACCATGCAAGTTTCTTGCAGTTTTACTATGTTAAATTTCAAATTAAAGATTTTTTACATAGGTCTGTAAGTTTACACAAAACCTTGGGCCTCCACAGCCCCTAGCCCCTTACCCTAACACAAATTAGTTACAAAAGCAGTCATGAATGCTTTTCACACCCTTGCATTTACCCTCATTGGTTCATGTCTTATCATTCCACATAAGTGAAAAGGTCACATTAGGCATTACTAAAAATGAACAAGTCATAAAAGTGTTATAATGCAAGTCAGAATTTTAACAAACACGAACATTGTTTAAAACCACTGGTGCATACTACTTCTCTTTCCTTTTATTCCTCTTCCTCTTCCTGACACTGCTATGTGGTCCAATCCAGAGATATAGCCAGACTGTTCAGATTCCTGCATTGACTGCCACGGTACTTTTGGGCAACATCTTTTGGGTTTTGCGGCCCATAAGTGCCCTGCCATACGCTACTCCATCTGCACCTGTGCAGGGGCAGACAGCCATCTCAAGATGATGCAGCACATTAGATACAAATTGGTGAGGGCATTAGGTGAGAAATGAACCCACTTTGACCATGTCCACTGTTTAGATGGCCACTATCCCTGACATTCCTCCAATTACCCACCAACAATTCTCTATAGCAATAAGCTGCAGACCACTTTGTTGCAAATCAGAGTGCTCGATGTTCCAGAAAAGGGGGTATGTATCGTTGCACAGTGATGTTCATAATGTGCATGTCCTTGGTGAAGGTGTGCACGCATGTGTTTGAATGCCATGTTTGTAGGTCCATACAAATATCTCTCTTCATTTTAAAAAATTGAATGACATTGCCCATACCTGTGACATCATACAACTCCTCCAATCTATGTCCAAGTATATGAAAGCAAAAAACGGTAGATGCTGGACATAAAAATAAAATGCTGGCAATAATCAGCCTATCCGGATCATCTGTGGAGAGAGAAAGTTAAGATTTCATGTTGGTGATCTCTCCTGGCCAAGGTCATGTGTAGGCATGACCTAATTTGTGCAAATTATTTGTTTTCGTGCAGTACATCCTTTGTAATTCTCTCTGGTTAAAATGCCTACCGAAGCATGTCACCCTAAGGTTCTGCAATGGCTAACCCTGATTATCAGCTTTTAAAAACCTGGAAAGTTGGTTGTGAGATCAGCAGATTTGCTGGCCAGTGAAAAATCCAAGCTATTTGTTCTATATTTCTTTTTCTATCAAATGTTAGATTCAAGGCATTATTATTGAAATAGTTTTGTTGTTCTTATTAAATATTTCATGAAATATTTTGGTTAGTTTTTTTCTGAAGCTGAGGAGACCACTGTTTATGTGCAAACATTCTTTTCTCTTTGCCTTATGATCCCCATTTGATATATTCAGTAGGAAATCTTTTAATTGAACCAATAAAACATTGAAACTGCAATAATTTACTCTTTTAATAATTAACCGAAATAAGTTGAATAGTTTGATTTTAATGAACAGCATGTTTTAATGTTGTTATTATTATTATTAATTTATTTCCAGAAAATAATTGGCTCTTTACTCTTAAAGAAGTGAGCATATGAACAATATTGTCTGTGAATGTAATATATGTATTTCTAAAATACAAGTTTAAAAATGAGACTTTTTCCCACAGTTGGTTTGAACCATTTGTTATACAGTGGTTGGATGAGAATGAAGAGGTATCTAGAGATTTCTTGCATGGAGCACTAGAACGAGACAAGAAGGATGGTGTAAGGAAATTTGTATTTACTATTACATTAACTAACCACTGCCACTGCAGGCATAAATGGTTTACATTTCTTATACTTTGGGGAGGATAGTGATTTAGCAGCAGATGTACAGTTACACAGGTCAGACAACTGCTTTTCTGTTCATGCCTGCATTGACTTTTGAAAGAGCAATCCAGTAAGGTTCCAGTCCCCTGCTATTTCACCATCACTATAAAACTACTCCCGCGTTGTATATTTATGTAATGTCCTTTTGAAAATTATTATTGAATCTGCGTTTCATTCAAAAAAATTCCAGATCATCACATTTAAGTATGTGATTAAGTATCCACAAGCAATATTTGTTCACATCTTGGCCTAAAAATTGCTACGATAGCTTTGTGATATGTGATCTGGAAAGAGGCAAAACATCAACTGACAGCACTTACATCTCTTCATATCATGCTAAATGGCTTGAGGTGACCTCATTAAGAAACCACAGTACTTTCAGCATCACTGAGTATCAATAGAAGTGTGCAGAGAGAAGGAACATCATTGTGGCACCTTGCTCCAATGTAAGTATATCAACTCTGACTGCCACCTGAGATTACTCGACAAATTTGGATTTTTTCATAATTAATTATGTTTCCTCAGTGGCAGCCAATCACTATGGCCAAACTAGTGTTAGAAAAGATGGGCCTCTCTTCAGTCACGACCATCACAGCTGTCTCATGCAAGTTTATTTAGCTCTTCAGATATAGTGATAAAACTGGGTAGGAATATCAACGGGGCTACTTCTTTCTGGTAATGCCCACGAAGAAGTGAGCAGGTGAAAGAAGAACCTAACATAATTTTCAGTGATATTATCAGTTGTAGTTAGAACCTGAATAAACTGCTTGCTGATGTAATGAAGGCAGGTTCAATTATGATGGAAAAGGTGGGGGAAAATAATTCAAGGGTACTGAGAAAGTATAGATGGGTAGGTCTAGTGAGCTGCTCTGGTAGAAAGCCAGCATGGACATGATGGGTCAAATGGCCCTGTCTTGTGCTGTAATCGTTCGATGATTCTAGAAATGCAAATTCACAGAATCACATATGGCCAAAGCACAGAAGGATTCCACCTGGTTCGTTGTGTCCTACTAACTCTGTGTAAGAGCAATCCAGCTTGGTCCACTCCCCTGCTCTTTTCCCATAGTGCTGAAAATTTCTTCTTTTCAGATACAATCCAGCTACCTTTTGAAAGCTACAATTAATGGCAGACCATTGAAAACTCCTAACCACTGGCTGTGTAAAGACATTTTTCCTCATTTTAAAGTCCCTCATTCCTGGAATCATTTTTGTAAATCTCACCTCCATCCTTTATAAAATCTTTACATCTTCCCGAAAGTGTGGCCCAGAATTGTGGTCAAACATTACTTTACATATGTTCATCAGGGCTCCCTTCCTCTTGTTGTCTATGCCACATTTTCATAAATCCCAGGTTTTTCAAGCACATTTTCAATTTGCCCTTACACTTTCAATGAACTGTGCATATATACCTCCAGATTTCTCTCTGGGACATCTTTTAGAATTGTGCCCACCCACTTATATTGCCTCTTCTCATTGTTTTCACCAAAATGTAACACTATGCATTTCTCACCATTTCATTTGCCACCAATCTTCCCATCCCCCTCCTTTCTCATTTCACCATCTTGTATCTCTATCATCTTCACAGTTTACAAGTTTTGAGTTATCTGCATTTAAAAATTATACTTTGTAGACCCAAGTCTAAGCCATTAATACATGTTAAGAAAAGCAAAGGTGCTAGTACTAACTGCTTGGGAGCTCCAGTGTATTCTTCACTTCATTCTGAGAAACAATCATTTAATTGTGTTATCTGTTTCCAATTATTTAGCCAATTTTACAAGTTGAAAACAACCTGTGTAAATAGATTTACTATCTAAATGGTCAGATGAAAAATCAAAATTAATTTTCTTTGTTTTTAACCACAGTTCCAGCAAACATCAGAACATGCCCTCTTCTCCTGTTCTGTGGTGGATGTCTTCTCACAATTGAACCAGAGTTTTGAAATCATTAAGAAGCTCGAATGTCCTGATCCTCAGATAGTGGGACATTACATGAGAAGATTTGCCAAGGTAAAGAATGAGTCTTTAGGAATAAATTGGGTAAAAGGCATTAAACTATTGTCAAAATTCAGCTTCACTATCAGTCAAGAAGCTTTCACATTCCAAATACAATGATGCACATTGTTCTTGCAGTAGTATCATGTTGCATTTGTATAAAACATTGGTTAGGCCGCAGTTTGAGTATTGTGTTCAGTTCTGGTCACCGCATTATAGGAAGGTTGTGGAGGCTTTGAAGAAGGCTCAACAGCGGTTTACCAGGATGCTGCCTAGAGCAGAGAGCATTAGTTATAAGGAGAGGTTGGACAGACTTGGATTGTTTTCTCTGGAGCGTAGGAAGCTGAGGGGAGACCTGATGGAAATTTATAAAATTATGAGAGGCGTAGATAAGGTACTAGAGGGCACAGCTTTAAGGTGAGAGGCGATGTGCAGAGCAAGTTTCACACAGAGCGTGGTAAGTGCCTTGAAAGCACTGCCAGGGGTAGTAGTGGAAGCAGATACAATAGTGGTGTTCAAGAGGCTTTTAGAAAGGCATATGAATATGCTGGGAGTGGAGGGATCTAGATCATGTGCAAACAGAAGGGATTAGTTTAATTTGGCATCATGCTCGGCCCAAACATCGTGGGCTGAAGGGGCTGTTCCTGTCCTGTACTGTTCTACCTTCTGTGTTCTAGTACCTCTGTATATTATTTATCTCTATTTGTTAGCCAGAATTTAATTATTCTTACCTCTGATTCCTGCCCAATTGGAATCCAAACCATACATCTGTTTGTCTCTCAGAAGGTTCACCTCATGGATCTTGGTTTAAGCTTGTTAATGGCAAGCTTCTGACTTTACACTGGTGCCACTGAGCAAATTGCTTTATATTGAGGTGGGGAAGAGAAATGTTGGCTTCCTCTGGCATCCTTTTGTTTCTGGAGCTACAATAATAAAAATGATTCCTAAGAAATAGATATGCCTGACAATGCAGTTGATCACCATGTAATTAATATACCAGGATTACCATTCTTTTAAATTTCATTCATGCCTATCTCTTATCAATGCCTTGGAAGTGATAGATGTCTGACACCTGTCAAGGTGTTTACAATAAGTATGTCAAATAATGTATTCCCATTATTATCCTATCATTTAAATGTTTCACACATGAAAGGGCATTTTGAGCATTTACTGCCACTTCTAGATGTATGTCCTTGAAAGGACAACACAACAAAAAGTTGGTGGATAAGATTCAGTGCATCTGGGTTGATTTCCTTGATTAGAGTGCGACCCACAAAGAATGATGGTTTTCATCAGATATTGTGCCATGGTAAAGATTAGTCATTATGCTCAATAACATAAAAGGACTCTCATTAAGATTTGCTGGTGTGAACATACTTTGTGTAGCGATTGCTTTTAAATATCCATGTATCCAAAAATTTTAGGTTGTCATGGTATTTATTGAAGAATATGATGAACAAATTGCTTTCTGATTCAGTATTTCAACATCAACATGTTTGTATCATCCTTTTGGTACTTTACTTTTTACAAAAAAGACAAATTCTGGTGTTTTTTAAAATTCTTTTCTTTTTCAGACAATCAGCAATGTACTACTGCAGTATGCTGAGATAATAGCTAAGGATTACGCATCGTACTGTTCAAAAGAGAAAGTGGTAATCTATTACTCTAATATTCTGTAGCCTTACAAGCACTATAGTATTGGAGTCGGAATATTGGTAAAACATGGCAGTTCTCTTACCATCTGTAAGAAGAAATGATTGGTTAATGCTTTAGATGTAAGAACTTTGTTACAACTGTAGCCCAGAAATCAGACCATGTACTGCTGTTTATTTCTGTATTATTAGATTCAAAATGTAATTACCATGGAATGAAACATGACAACACTATTTCAGGATTATCTTGCATCATTCTGGAAACTCGAGTAACCGCGTGAATGCTTGACAGTATTTCCGTATCAGACGGACATCAAATCACAACTATATCTGTGTACCAATGCTCCCTTGGAGTATTGTGGGGGATATTTGAACCAGTTTTCCCATGTTGTTGCTCTGAGTGCCCAGTTACCGTAATTGGGAACTTGTAGAAAAATTGGGTCTTCATAGCAAAGTGCCAGACTGGAACCCGCTATGGTGGGTAACTCCCTTTTCCTCAGTGATACCACCTCTCCCTCCCTTCCACCCCACAACTCCACACTCAAACACCTTTGCCCTGACCCTTGAAGGCCCAGGTCTCCCACTACCCTCTCCCTCTCCCTGGCTTCTTACCTGATGGCTGCTGACATCTCCCACTTCTCCCTTCTATCCCAGTCCATTTACCAGCTGTACCCCAGGCCCTCAATCAGGCCTATGATTGCTGGCCCTGTCCCCACCCTGACCATCCAGTCTCACCTGCAAACTCAGCATCTCTTCAGTCGCTCCTGATGCCCTGGGTGTCGAGAATGATTGATGTTTTGCAGAAGTGGGCCTGTGACCAAAACAATCATTGGCCCACACACACAGTGACCATATAATGTACTCTTTAGGGCACACTTAGAATTGTGAGGCAAAAAACTTTCCTACAGAATGTTAAGCAACACACAAAGCGCTGGAGGAACTCAGCAGGTCAGGCAGCATCTATGGAGGGAAATGGACAGTCGACATTTTGGATCAAGATGTGTCCCCCAGAATGCTAACTAGTACATGTCCTCCCAGCTTACAAATGCCTGGTTTATGTACAGCCCCAATGTACACACAAGCATTTGGGAGACCGGCAGGATGGATTTGCTGGCAGCTGCGGGGCTGCAGGCATCTTCTGCCGTGTGGGAACTCGGTTCATGGCTGCATTTCTGACTGTTTGGGTTACAGTCTAAGAAAGGGAACCCTGTCGTAACCTGGCGACGACCTGTATTTCGTATTTATTGGTAGTAACAGATCTGATGTACAGTATGTTTATAAGGGTCGTGGCCAATATTTATCTCTCAACAAACATTAACATCAGCAGATTATGTATTATACCGTCTTTTTGTTTGAAACCTTGCTGAACACAAGTTGGTGCTTTCATTTCCTATGTTACAACAGTGATTATACTTCATGGATCTGTTAGTACCGATAGATAGGAAATACTAGCTAACATTCTGTGGGAAAGTCTCTTGCCTCACAATTCTAGCTGGCTTAGATTGAGTTTGTCAAAGCCATATAATTACAAATTAACTTCAGAGTTTCAATATTTAGAATTGTTTTATTTCTTCTCTTGCCAGTCTTTTTTCCAGAGGTGCCAGCATCTTTTACTATTCCATAAGAAATATTTTGGTTCTTTTTACATGTCTTAATCTGCACAAATGAATTCCATACACACTGCAATACTCCTCATCTAAATTATACTGTCTGTTGTTTGTGAGGTTCAAACATCTTTGCTGATTATCTTAGTGCACTGTGTTCCCTCTTAAGCCTAATTTCTTTTTAATATTTCTCTTATTTTCTTAGCCTTTTAGTAATATCTGGTTTAATGTTTTCCACTCTGGCATTAAAATATTGTGCTGGGGATTCTACTGTTTAATAAAATGGCACTGTTGTACCTTATTTACCAGACGTCTTAAGTAAAAGAGTCAACTCTCTATTCTCTATTGCAAGTTTACAAAATTCAACAGCAAAAACTGGCTGAAAGTTCTCTTGGGAGTCATTATGTGGTGGAGAAACGTATTTTAGAAGTTTCAACAAGTCTTAAATATAAAAACATTGTTTCAGGAATGGAAAATATAGAAGGCTATCAGATATCCATGATTTACTAATTGGTATTTTAGTACAATTGCACTTCTTTTTATGCCCCTAAATATGATCGTGGGATCTCTAGTAAGGTATGCCTGGCTTTCCAATTATGTCTCCAGCACCTTGCTAGTGTTTTGCCATTTCATATTTTAAGAAGGGTCAAAATTTAAAATTAACTTGTTATTTCTCAATCCTTGAATAGAATTGTAGTGTATTTTTGGACATATTTGTTGTAGTGAACTCTGATTATACTCGTATGCCAATATTTAGCATTTTATGCAAAGGTAAAAGCCTATAACCATAGAAATAACCACTGATACATTAACATTTTGTAGCCATGTATCCTGATGAACAACATTCAGCAGCTACGAGTACAGCTGGAGAAGATGTTTGAAGCAATGGGAGGAAAAGATGTAAGATTCCGATATTCTTAATTTATGTTTACTTTTAAAACTTGTGTGGTTAGTAATTTAAGGAATTCTATTACTTTCGACCCTAAATTTTCTTGATGCTTTTAGTACTGTTATAGAGTCAGAACTTAAATCCAGTCACCAGCTGGGGGCTGAGTGGGGAAGCAGCATGGAAGTATCCTGTATTTGAACCTCTCCTTTATGTTCTGGGATGATTCATTTGGTGTATGAAATCCAGGGATTGTGCATGTCATAATGGCATAACCCTGCAAATGTCTGCTATCTACAACATTGACAGATGTGTCCCTTAACTGTTTCCTCTCTCAGTTCTGCTCCAGTCTCTCCACAGTATCTTCTTTGTATATCTGTATTCTATGTTGGCAGTATACAGGCAACTGTGCCTACAAAACAGGCAAGCAACATGATAATGGTGAAGTTCCAGGTGGGCCCTGAGACAAAGCTTCCAAAGACCATGGTCTGAAAGCCCATTAAGCTGCATTGCCCTGAGGAAGTGGCACTGTCAACCCTCTCCCTGTGCAGAGCAGTACAGGAAGAAAGTTAATTATCCACCATGGTAAAAAAAAGTCACTTTGATTTCCATTTTCTCTTTTCCATTCTTGGTTGCCTTCATACTCTTCAACATTTTAGCGTAGTACATGCACTCCTAACCTCTCTCACTGAGCTCCTGTTGAAGGCATCCTTTTTTCCCTGGGTCTGCACTATGTACATAAAAACAGGTTAGTGCAGTTTCCCAAAATACCTTTCTTTATTCTAACATTTTTGCAATCCACATCTCTCACTGCACCTCTCCCATTTAACTTTTCACCTTCCCTGGGAGCCAGCCTTGCTCTTGCATTAGCTTAGAAGAAACTGGTGGAAGGGGGCAGCCGACAGCTCCTGAGGGGAAGCTCATTAGTCTTTTGGGGAGATGCTGCATCTCATCTACTCCGGACAGGCAAAACTCGGCACCTGCAATATTATCCTTTTAATCCCTAGCTGCAGGCATGCATACTTACCTTCCTCCATCCATTGTGTCTTCATCCCAAAGCTGGGGTTTGGAGACTGGATTGTGAAGAAGGAAGTGGGGGTAGAGGCGGTGAAATGCACTTCTACTGTGAATTCATCACAGCTGCAGAAAGAGGAAGAGGAGTTGAATTCATTCTTTTAAAAGGTCTCAGAATCTGGCCTTCATGGTCCATGATGCAGCAAAACACACAGCTTGGTTTGTATCACACATTAGAGAACTCTTCCTACTCGTTAAAGACGCAGCTGCTTGGTTGGTGCTTTCAACAACCATATTTTGGTACTTTGGCTAATGCTGTACTAATGTACTATGGCAATCTGGACGGGTCAATGTTGTTATAGTTCTGGAGTATAGCTAATATGGGCCATGGCATGGAGAAAATTTGGATGCCTTTGATGTAATTGACACCCTTGTAGAAGTGCTGCTATCAGATACACTTCTCTTTTGTGAGGTCCTGTTAGCATCAGTTTGAACTGTATGCATGGGAGCTTCTGTTGCTGTCCTGGTGCCTGATTTTTGTTTTCCTCCCTCATCTGGTTTCTTCGTTTATGCTCTTGTTAGAATAAAGGAAGGTATTTCGGGGAATTACGCAACAGTGTTTTTGTGTTAAAGTAAGCAGTCATAGTGCAGACCTAGGAAAAAGTGGTTGCCTTCAACAATGCAGTGAGAGAGGTTTGGAGCGTGTGTACTGTATTAAGATGGTAACTAAGATAGGAAAAGAGAAAAAGGAAAATTAATGTGACGGCTTTACTGTAATTCAAGCCACACCCTGACTAAAGTTCATTTGGATAGAGCTTTGATGATGAGGAAGTGAATAACTTCCACAAAACTTCCTCTTTGAAATTTGCAATGATGAAGTGAGGGATAAACCTAATTCACTTTGTCCTCACCGATATATGTCTGGCAAATGCAACTGTGCATGATAGCATTGGTAGATGTGACCACACATCGACAAGGAAATGCTCACTGCTTGTCTGGATGCATGCAGCTCCAACAGAACTGTAGAAACATCAGGACAAAGCAACCCCATTCACCAACTTAAACATTTGTTCTCTCCACCAGTGGCTGTGGTGTTTTTTTACCTACACTGTAGTTTCTTGCCCAACCTACTCTGATAGCACCTTCCAAACCCATGTGCTTGACCACGAAAAAGGAAAAGGTCTTCAGGTGCATGGGAATATGACCACTTGCGCATTCCAAGTTGCACACCATCCTGTCTTAAAATATATCGTCATTCCCTCATCATCTTAATCCTGGAACTCCCTATCCAACAACACTGGGAGTACCTTCACCAGCATGACTGTAATGGATCAAGTAGATGCCTCACCACCACCACCGCCCTGAGGGTAATTAAGGATGGGGAATGAATGCTACTCTTGCCAGCAATGCTCGGGTCCTGAAAGCTGACTAAATAAAGCTCTGCAACTAAGTTTTGGGGCCTTAAATATTAGTAACTGCAGGACTGACACTAACTTTTTTTAATTTCAAAAATTAAACTGTGGCAATGTATTCCTAGGACTTTTGAATGTTGCACCTGCACTTAATGAAATTTGTTCTCGATGCAATGTGATAAACTAAAACACAAATATCCTGGCACCATTCTCTTGGTATCATTCCTGCCAATTATGAAGAATGTCATCCCTTTTGTTTATGTGCTCAGAACAATCATTTTATTTATTTATTTAATAACATTTTATTTAAAAATTAATGTGTAATTTTTCATTCAGTTTTTATGTACTTTTACAATGTATGGAAATAAGCAGAAAAGAAACAATAGGACATAGACAGAAAGCTACGTGAAACCATCTGGTACATAAAAAGAAAATACTGTCTACTTAGATTATTTTTCAAGGTACAGAAAAAATGACACACCCTCAGTTGAAGTGTTCACAACTGTCAAAACAAAACTGACCTAGATTTAACTGGTGTATAACTATTCATGTTGAGCTTGGTATCATTTGTTTTAATTCTACTGTACTGTCTGTTGCTCCTTTCCTTCAGGCAGCATTGATGTGTGGTTTCTAATGGTTCTTGCACTGTTAATCTCCATAAATAATATTCTAGGACAGTATTTCTTTGGATTCAAGTTTTTGCATGGATATATTGTCCTGTGATATTATACAGTTGTAAAGAAGACACAATATGTAAGAAAGTAGTCCAAGAAAAGATAGTTTGGCTCATTGTGACTGATGCTTCTGACAATTTACTTCATTCTTTAATTCTGCATTCTCTGGCTCTCCGAGCCACCATGTTCAGTTTGGTTGGTGGTTTTCTGATTGTAGTACACTAAATGCCTGTCTTTATTTGCAGCTGAATGCAGAAGCCAGTGACATTTTAAAGGAGCTGCAGATAAAACTCAATAATGTGCTGGATGATCTCAGCAGAGTATTTGCATTAAGGTAAGGATTTCAGTATCTTGTAATATTTAAGGCACGCTTGCAAATAATCATTGTCAGGTATATAAAGATTGTTTTAGGCAAACAGTAATCTGAAAGCCAAAGGTTTAATATCAAGCCTACTAATGTACACTTGGTTTGTTTATAGCCTTGTGTTATAATATAAAGAGCCTGTTAAAATCCTGGAATAACTGCAGTATGTTTGATATTGTAATATGCGTAGATAATTTTTATACTTATCACAATGACAAATTGTCTTGGAAACCCACATTTTTTTAATGGTAGATAATAGGTGTTGAACTGAATTGTGCTAGCCAGCAGTTCTGAAGGGAGTCTCTGGTGTTCAGCCTCTTCTCTATATGCAAGTCTCAGACTTGAATAGAACTGCATGAACTGAGATGCGTGCTGGTATACCTATCATTCTGGATATGCTGGACTATACGTGGAGTCCATTGGTGGAAACCTATCTTGAAAGGTGATTCCAAGCATAGAGATTAGAAGAAAAAATGCAACATATTAATTTACTATTTATTTTGTTTACATGCATTTAATTATTTCTTGATTTTTTTTGTTTTTATTTTTAAAATGCAGTTTTAATCTTTTAAAATCATTTAGAACCTTTCCAATATGTTGTAAATGCCTCTGAATATCAGAGAGATTTTAAAACTTTTAAATTACAGTCCAGGCTTTGACAAAAGCTTCTAGCTTTTGCCTTCTGTCAAAGCCCGGGGGTTCTAGGGACAAGGTGTTTGCCCTACCTCTGTTCAGGTCTTGATGCACAGAGCAGGACACCTCCCAGGTTTGATAAGTCAGCTCAATTGGGTCTTTGCATCTGGTTCAGGTAAGTGCAGTTAGGGGCGAAGGTAGCTCAGTTGGGTCCCATCCGTTTAGTGAATCAATAATATTGCAATAAGAGCTTCTGATCACTTAAGTTATTATCATTTTTTATAATTTACTTACACTTTTATCTATTACAAAGACAATGATGTTACAAAAAGTTGCTTATGTACAATATTTTACACCTTTGTCTTTCTTAAAGAATATTTTATTCTTTATGCCATACTTAACATTCTCTCGTATGTTCAGTTTTCAGCCTCATATTGAGGAATGTGTGAAGCAGATGGGAGATATTCTCAGCCAGGTGAAAGGAACTGGAAATGTCCCTGCCAGCACTTGCAACAGTGTGGCCCAGGATGCTGACAATGTTCTCCAGCCACTCATGGACCTACTAGATAGCAAGTTAGTCAACATTATCTCCATTTTTAATTTAGAATGTTTACTAAGTGCATCATGGAAACTGAACCTGAACCCTACTCTGCTGCTTCAGGGTGATAGCTAATATGCAAAAGGATCAACCTTTGCTTTCTTGACATAATAGATGCAAAAATCTGGTGAGGTTTTAAAATAGAGAGCCAAATTGACATTGTCATATTTTTTCCCACAGCTGAAAGTCAAAGTTATCTCTTAAAGATCTGGTGGAAGGAAGGCATTACAGCGTGATCCATTCGCATTTCAAAAACCAACTGAACAAAATTTACTTAAAATCTGAAGGAACCAAAGTGCTTCCTTCAGCATGTTGGTTGTTATTAAAATAAAGAAAGAAAAGGGTGGAATCTATTTTGATTCTGTCTTTCTGAAATTTTGGAAATATATTCACCAGAAGAGTAACGCATAATATAGTGCAAAAGGGAAGTTTCTAAATTATACCTTAAAGGTAGGTGTTGTATCATGAATGTACTCTAAGTGCAGGCTGTGGCTCAGTGGTAGTACTGTCACTTTCTACTTAGAAGATTGTGGACTGAAGTCCCACTCAAAGGTCTTCAGTAAAAAATTTAAGTTGACACTCTATCGGAGTTCGGAAGAAGTGAGGCCCTGCTGAAGATGTTGACTTTTGGATGAGACATCAAACCAAAGTTGCACCTGCCCCTCGGGTACCATTATTTGCATAGATCATGGATAGGCTCAATAACCATCCAATAATCAACCAAAATCAAAAATCAGATTGTCTGGTCATATCACATTGCTGTTATGTCCATGAGTTGGCCACTCAATTCCTCAAGCCTGCTCCACCACTTAATAAGATTATGACTGATCCGACTTGTTTCCTACATTGTACCTGTGACTGCATTTCAAAAATAAAAGCCATTTATAAAGAGCTTTACTGAAATTGTGAAAGACAGTATATAAATGCAATTCTTATTTTTTATGGCAATCAAGGGAATAAACAGCTGCAGTAAGTTTAAGTTTTTTTTTAGGTGGCAGAAGCTGCTGTTCTCTAGATATAAAGGCTTTCTGATTCCATCACCAATACTACCTACATCTACCTTCCAGATGTTGCACACATTTTCCTCAGCTCAGCCTACTGGTTCCTGAAAATTTAATTTGTTACCTCCAGATTCAGCCATTCTAACTTGGGGTGAACTCCTCTTACCCACTCTTCATTATCTTCAACTCATCCAGAACCCTATATTCCAGAATGCATTCTCGCATTCAGTGGCTTCCAGGCTACCAGTGTCTCAAATTTAAAACTCTCATTCTTGAGTTGAAGTACTTCTATTGTCTCACCCACCCTTGTCCTTTTAACTTCATCTACCCAACGATCCTCTGGGTTCTTTGTACATCTCCAAGTCTAGCTTTGCACAGTTTTGATTTGCTTCATTGCATCTTCGTGCCTGTACCTTCACCTGATACCCTTTCTAAAATTCTGCACCTCTCTCATCTAACTTAAGACACTAATAAAACATCTTGGACCAGATTGTAGTAACCTGTCCTGAGACTACTTTTTGTGGTTTTATGTTATTTTTTTCTGAAAAATAACTGTACTTGGGCTGTTTTCTGAGTTGAAGATGCTATGTAAAAGTTAGTGGCTAGTTGTTATTTTGAATATTGGTGCACACGTTTGCTTCCTCTTCCAGTTTGACCCTGTTTGCAAAGATCTGTGAGAAAACAGTGTTGAAGCGTGTTCTGAAAGAATTGTGGAAGATTGTAATGAACACAATGGAGAAAACTATTGTCCTACCACCTTTAACCGATCAAACGGTGAGCAGCAGTTTCTGCATTTAAGTCATTGTGATTTAGTGAGATATTGCAACAAATTGCATAGCCCAGTTGTAGGATTGATCTGCAATGTTTATAAAAGTGTTCATTTTAAATGGACTGTTCTTAATTCTGTTGACTAAAAGTTGTGATGTAGATGCATTATAGGAGAAGAAATTTTCACATGGATTAGGTTGCCACCTTGATGTTTCATAGTGAATAATCTAAATTAGGTCATCGGAGAATGTAAAATTAAGAGGAATAATTATATTCCAAGTATTGTTCTTAATCACCAGTGCTACAGTTGTGATGGAAATAAAGCAAAAATGGACTATTCCTTAGCAGTTTGGCCTGAGTTGGGGGAAAACCATTATTAATAGTTCCTCTGCAATAGATATCCTGCTAGTTTTAAAAGCTATTAGAAAAAGAATTGTGTTATTGCTTAGAATTGTTACCATTCAGGATCATTGACATTTTTGCATCATTAGAAGATTGATGTCATTAGGAGAGCCCTGTGTGCACAGGTGAAACGTATATTCTTTATTTTGTAAATACTTGTTTTTTTATTATTAAACAGTGTAATCAAGATCCATTTGAAAGAATATTTTTTAAAAAGTAATTCAAATATTTAACAAGTGATCCTATTGGCAGTACCTTTATTGATTTTTTTTATATAATTAAGCTGTGGCATTTTACCAAAGGGCCATAGAATCTAATAACTACCTTTTAAAATCAACTGATTTGAAAAGTTGCATTAAACTAGAAAAGTAATAGTAATATACTGGTCTGATTATCATTTTCTTTAATTGTTCTGCTCTCTGATAATGGCAGATGATTGTAAGTACAGCACTATGTGTCTGTCTGTCTGTCTGCTGTACGTTTAATAGAATCAGCCAGTAATGTTGTGTGTGGCTGCGCTCGTTAGTGTATGCTGCCACAAGCTGGTGCACATGGCTGACTCTGGTTAATAATAGTGACCTCTGCTGGGTTCCCATATCTGAAATTTCCCCTTGTTTTGTCACTTGAATGTTTGCTCTTTTGGATTTAAATAAAAATTTGTAAAAAGTGTGTTATATGTTTACAGCTCAATTCTGGATGTGCACATCAAGAAAATGTCTATTTTAGTAAAAGCTAACTGCTTGTATTTGTTGAAATGTTATTATGTGTATCAGTTGCTACCACTATTTAATTAATAGCTGCAGTATATGTGTTTTGAAATGCTGGCTGATTCTTTGTCTGCAAGAGATACCTTTTTTAAAATGCATCTGCAATTATGTTTTGTTTATTTCTTGTAATAAGGGCTGCCAATGATGATATATGCTGCAATCTTAATCCAAAATTCTTCCCTTAGTCTGAATATGACAGCCTTAGCTCTTAATTGGTTTGATCATTGACAAAGTGCATTGTTGGGTGGTGTGTAGAGAACATAAGCAGGCTCTTTGATGAAAGGCACTATTTACAACTGATGCACACAAATACAGGGTACATTTGAAATCTGTAAGAAGTTTTTTCAAGCATGCACCATGGATAATAGATTCAAATTTGGTGGAAAAATATCAAAAAGAAAATGTGTCGTGGAGTACAATACCCAAGTACAGCCACGTGGGTTTGAGTTGCAATTGTAAAATCACATTTACCTTTGAAATTTTAAGCATGGTTTGATAACTTTTTATTTTTTGAAGCATATTTTTATTGTACAGAACTTCTGATGCCTATTAACTGAGGAAATGCCACAGGATCTTGGGAAACAATTTAAATTTCTGATGATCATCATGGTCACGTATTTGAACAGTGTTCAAATTAACCAATCAAAGTTAGTTTGCTGGTGTAGTAAAGGTAACCATGATGCTGTCAGATTGTTGCAAATAGCTGAGCTTGACAAAAAATCTTCTAAAGTCTGAATCTTCCACATCCACCCAACGATTTAGTTCATCAACCATAACGAAGGTGGGTCAATAAACATTCTCTGTAAACTTAAAATCTTGTAATGTTTAACCCAATATATAATACCCAGTAATAAAGGTAACAAATCTTTGCAAGAAAACCTGCAAATTAAAATGTCGTCTTACAAACAATAGTTTTGATCTTTTGTCATGATGCAAAAGAACACAACAAACATGTGTTCTGGCATGCATACAGTAGGTACTCTTTTGTGGCATTGCTTTTAACTTTCAATAAATCAGAGCTTGAGGCTGAGCATTAGCTCAGACTCGTATAGAATTTTTATCTGGGAAAATGTCAACATTTCTGATCCAGACTCCAATATAAATTGAACTGTATGTGACACTTAATCCTAGAGAAAGAGGAACTATTTTGCTAGATCCCGTGCAGCAGTATAGAAATGCAGCTACAATAGCAAAGTGTGAAAGATCATAGGTGATGGGCAAGAGCAAACTAGAGGTTCATTCTTTTCAGCATATTATCTCTAAGAGCAATTAATTTTAAGGAATTCTTAGAAAATCCTGCAACCTTTATTAGCATGACTTGGATTGAATTAAAATTGCCCCTGAACATAATCTTCATTGTGACCAATAAGCCACTTTGTCAGACAGATGTGGAAGTTCAGGCTGTAGAATTTTTTGGGAGATGTTGATTTTGATTGGGAGTTCAAGGGGTTGAACCAGATACCGAACGACATAATTTCATGACACTGAAACTAATGATCAGAAATTCGTGGTGAAAAATTACTGTGAGACAACAGGGCTCTTTGTTATAGTAGAAGAAATCTGTCAGTAACTTATAGAGCACACACATGCACAGTTAAATACAGAATGACAGATGTGATTCCCTGCTCCTCTACGGTATTGCTGCATAGTTACATTCTTCAACAAAATATACAAATCACTGAACTGATGAAAACTTCAAGTATTTACAAACTGTTTAAAATGAGCCCGAGAATGTTGGGCTTTATTGAGTAGACGGGTAAGTGCGTTTTTAGGGCATCAATTTAACAGTCTCATCAGTTCAGAAGAATTTAATTATATATGGATTGTCATTCTCTCTTGACAAATATTCCAAAATAACAATTTCAATTTTTAAAACTCAGTTATATTTCACCTTGTACCCTAATCTCATTTATGTTCCAATTGTATATTGCATGCTGTAAAATATTGAATTTTTTTTTAAGTGCATTTTACTTTGTTGTTGTCTGTGAGAACTTTTTGATGTGCTTAGCTGGAGTCACTTATGGCAGGTACTACCGACCCCTGATAGCAAACAATGTAAACAGAGATGAAGTCCATGTCACAGATATCATTGGATCTTTATAGGCTTCTTTCTACAACGTCAGCAGTGAGTGTTTTGGTTTTGTTGAATGAAAATTGTAGCCCATTACTTCTGAAATTTGATGTGAAGTTGTCTGAAAATAGGATTGGAATCTTGGTGGATTGAAACCTCCTTGTCTCCTGCCATAGATCTTTTTGAAATTCTACGTGTGTTGCAGTTTTCCCAAGTCCACAATAGATCATGCTTGCCGGCCTAAAGCTGGTCAGCAAAATTATGAGACTGTCATGTACTTCTGTCTATGAGGAATGATATTTTGCTCAGTTATCTTTGTCCTACGGAAACAAAGCTGAATCAAAGGACAACAATATTTTTGATATAATAATAATATTTTTCCATACTGCCATGGTTTTAAATAAAAATCTGTGGTTTAGATAGTGATATATAAATTGTATCAATTTAAATTATTCCTCCTAACCAAGTTTATGAAACATGAGATAGAACTTTATTCAGATAGAAAAGTCACAGAATCATACAGCACGGAAACAGGCCATTTGGCCCACCACATCCATGTCGACCAGTGGGCACCCATCCACATTAATCCCATATTTTAGCACTCGACCTGTAACCTTCTGTGCCTCAGCAATTTAAGTCTCATCTAGACACTGAAATGCTGTCGGCGACTCTGCTTCCACCACTCTCTCTGGCTGTGAATTCCAGGTATTCAGCACTCTCTGGATGGAAAAAGGTCCCCCTCAGATCCCTTTGAAACCTCTTGCCCCTGCCCTAAATCTATGTCCTCTAGTTTTATTCACACCTGATAAGGGGAAAACTTCCCTGCAGTCTGCCCTATCTATATATCTCATAATTTTATATACCTCAATCATGCCCCTCCTCCTCTCCAGGGAAAACAGACCCAGTCTCTCCTCATAATTGAAATGTTGTATCCCAGGCAACATCCTGGTGAGTCTCCACTCCAGTGCTACCTCACCTTTCCTATAGTGTGGTGCCCAGAACTGCATGCAGTACTCTAGCTGAGGTCTAACCAATGTTTTATAAAGTTGGGGCAAGAGTGGCCATACGTAAGATGATTTGGAAAGGCTTTATCATTCATCCAGAATTTGAAGAGAACTTACTAGAGTCATACAGCACAGACACAGGCCCTTCGGCCCACCGTGACTATGCCGACCATCAAGTACCTGTCTATACTATTCCCATTTACCAGCACTTGGTCCATAGCCTACTATTCCCCTTGGCAATTTATATGTTCGTCCAGATGTTTCTTAAAATGGAGGCTAAGTAATATCAGTCTTTGCCAAGTATTAGTATCCTTAGATTTAAAATGGAGGGGCATCTTCAATGATCTACACTCACTGGTGTGTGACAGTAATCCAGCAATCTTCCTTAACTCCTTAAAATCTGCCTGCAGGACTTGGTCCTTTTTGCTATCTATGTCATTGGATTAGATCCTCTGTCTGCTTACCTTCCTCCAGGATTTGCTGCAGCTTTTCAGTAATGTCCTTAACCCTGGCAGCTAGGAAGTAATGTACCATCCTGGAATTACACCTGCAACCACAGAAATGCCTGTCTGCTCCTCTGAGTATAGGATCATCATATATTGCTGCCTTCGCCTTTCCCTTCCACTCTGTATAATTGACCCACCCAGGATGCTATGAACTTGGTCCTGGCTGCGTTCCTCCATCAGCATTAAGAAAACAGCCAGTGAACAAGATGCCCTCTGGGTTCTTCTGAACTGCCTATAAAACTTGTCTGCCTGACAGTCATTCTTGCATTCTCTGCCTGCATTTAATGTGGGATTTCCTGGGATTATCTGATTATCCTACACACATGCTCATGTCTCTGTAATTGGGACTTTGGAGTCCATAATTCTAGCTAAAATAAATATGTACTTCAGAATTTATCTATGAATCAAAAAGAATCTATACAAAATTATTTAAAGCTTGTCCCATTTAGAAATATAGTCAAGACTGTAGGTGACACCTACAGAGGCATGGTAAACAGTTGCTGTGAGATGGACTAATAAGCATTTGGTCCATGGCACTGTGCACTTTTGAATCAGCCTTGCATGAGGCAAGGTCTTCCCTGTATGCCCATCACCCAAAGAAGAGCTGGGTAAGCAAATAATTTAAAAGGAATTTACCAGAGACAGCTTTCTGGCAATAACTTAGAACCTGCTTATGTAGTCCCCTTTAACACAAGAAAATGGCCTTCACAGGTACTGTGAACCGTGACGGCCACTGAAAATCCTGGAAGTACTTCCAGATTTGCATTGCTCATTCTGTGCCTGTCCAGGATGCTTCATACACTAATTTGTCACCAGCACAGATAACCTGGAATGAAAATGGGGACTGTGAGTCATGTAGTTGGTCCTGATTTTCAATAAAGTTTTATTCCTGGAAATTGGATTGCTTATGTACGGCAAAAACATGACACTATACAATCCAGTTCTAGGCAAGTAGCTTTCGAAGGTATGACTGGTTGGATGAGGGAAATACCAAGATGTTAGCCACAGCTCAGTGAGGATCAAAGATGACCGAATTTTCTGAATAAGGATGATTCTCGAAATATAGAAAGGATTGATATATGGAGTGGTTAAGGCATTGACCATTGCACCTTCTGTGAAATAAATATTTTAAGAAGAGAAAGCTATAGAGTTATAAATGCAAATATGGTACTTTTATTTGGTGAGAGCAAGGTAAGTAGCATTACCTTTGGATTGGTGTAGCAGCAGGCAGAGATACTGTGGTCTGTATATTTACATGTGCTATATGCTGACATAGTTTCATGACCAAATAGGCTCAGATTTGTCTCAAATCAGATATTTATAACAAATGATTGTTTCATAGGTAGTTTGCAGCACTCTTCAGTGGTTTTGAGATTTGCAGAAAAAAACAGAATGTTAGGAATTCCATCTAACTTCTAATTGAGAGAATCTGACTTCTGTTATTTGTCTACTGGCACCACCGGCAAGGCCAGCATTTGTTGCTGATCTTTCTTTGCCAAGCAGGAGGTAGTGGTGAGCCACTGCCTTCTAGTGAAGGTAGTCCCACTGTTCCGTTGGATAGGGAGTTCTAGGATTTAGACCTGGTGATGATGAATGACCAAAATGAGGATTGTACGTGCTTTGAAAGGGAACCTGCAGATGGAGGTCTTCCCATGCACCTGCTGCCCATTGGTGTCATTGCAATTCTTTTTTTGGATTTTTATTACATGTTCAATAACTTCCCTACGTTTACTTGGAGTGTTGAACTTGGGCACCATAAGAATTGGTATCTTCAAGGTTAAAGTCAAATTTCTTTCCCTATCACTTGAGAAAATGGCAGGAAAAAAGTCTTCCATTTGCTTTAGTTATTACCATAAAGACCACAATTGAGTAAAAAGAACTAAAGTTTTTTATATATATTTGGTACTGTCAGTTAAAAAAAATTGTGACAGTTATAGCATATGTCTAATAAAATTTCAAAATATCCCAGAATTTTACCTTGGGATTCATTATGTTAACCCAGAAATTATTTGGTAAACCTAGCCAAGAGAAGATTCAGATAACCACTATGGCACTAAAGGAGGCCATTCAACCCATTGTGTTCATGTCAGACCTTTACAGTGCAGTTCAGTCGTTCCCCAGTCTTCTGCTGTTTACCCTGAGCCTTGCAAATTATTTTCCCTTTAGAAAGTTGTGGTTTACTCTTTTTCCATCACCTTCACAGGTAGTATTTTCTAGGATATAGTCAAATGCTGTGTTTAAATTTTTTTTAATCATCGTATGTCCCCTTTTGTCAGTCACCTTTATCTGTCTACACTGGTACTTGAACTATCTGCTAATCGAAACAGATTCTCTCTGTTTACGTTACCCAAACCCATCATGATCTTGCATATATCCCTGTGAAATCTTCGTACAGTAGCATGATATTCCTTGATTTCCAGTAACTAAGGTGTTAACCCCATCATCTATTCTTCCTAGACTAAGTAAATCCTGGACATTAAATATCCAATATCTATCCAATATACAACCATCCCAAACACAGAGAACACTTATTTATTCCAAAAAATACAAATGCCTCACACAGTTATGCAGTGAAAATAGATATTCTTATGTGAATACCTATAAACAAATTTAAATATCTCCCACAGGACATTTATTTTGTTTCCTAAGGTTTACTCAAATTACCAATTACCATTACATTCACTACATGATAAAATTGCCTTGTCAGCTGACAGGACGTATAACAAGTACAATTATATGCTCATTAGCATTTTAAAGCACAAAACCTCTTCTCAGTTCTCAATTATTTAAGTCAGCAAGCTAAAAATATATATTTGTGATGCAGATGAAGATTAACTACATTAGAAGAGGATAAATTGGTCTAGATTGGCTTGGAAGACTAATTTTCATCAACAGTGTCATTACATTTATGTCAGCAGGCAGACAGATTAACCACTCTGAATTGAAATTTCCACCTAATTATTCTTGTGTGTTAAATGAGGATAATTCAGCAATTTGACATAATATTCTTAACAGGATTATTCATTCAAGTCCTGTTTACCCACCGTCCTTGTGTTCCCTAACCTACATTCACTCCTGGTTAAGGGCAGCCTCGATTTTAAAATTTCCATTACTTTTTTCAAACTCCTTCTCCAGACTCCCCCCTGAGATGTTCATGTTGCTCCAGTTCTAGCCTCCAGGACATCCCCAGTTTTAATTATTCCATTATTGACTGCTGTGGCTTCAAGCTCTCAAGGTGGCTCCTCTGGAATTTCTTCACTAAATCCCTTCATCTTTGCACTTCCTTCTTTCAGGTGCAATTTTGGCCAAGCTTTTGCTCATCTACTCTAACGGGTCAGATCGGGCTAGACCAGGCCTGCAGATCTGACTCGCCACCTGCGGACCCAGGTGCCTATACTTTTGCCGGTTGTGGGCCCCTACAGCCAGTGAACGTCTGGTGAGACAGTGGGCTCGAAGCATTGATTATACCTTGGGCAGTGTGTCCAGAGTCAATGCAGCTCACCAGCTGTCAAAGACTTTTAATTATATATAAGTATCACTAATAGAGTCATTTTAATTATTTAGATTATTGATAGTTTTGAAAGGAATTATAATAATTAAAATGTAATTAAAACATCAATAAATAATTTAAAACATTGAAATCAAAATGAATAAGTTAAGCACTTATCTGCACTTCTTTGCACAGGAACTAAAAGCTTAAGTCCTGCAGCACAGTCGACAGTCTGATGTGCTGCCTATGACTTTAAGCACATTCCAGACTTCTGCATTTACCACATATATGTGCACAGAAATACAAGATGTCCTGAGGTCTAAATGGCTGATAATCAGCAGTTTCCTTCAGAACCATTGTCTATCAGTCAATGTGATTCCACGCATTAACTCTGTGTGTGGTTCTGTGTCAAATTTTATTTAATAATGTTTTTGTGAAGTACCTTGGGATGTCTTGTAATGTTAAAAATGCAATATAAATACAGGTCATTGTTGTTCTGTTGACTTATGTGGTATTGGAATTGCTACGCCATGTTTTTCCACTGCATACCTCTCTGAACACATATATTCTCCCTGTATTGTACTATTTTATTGAAGGTAATCTGAATGTTAGTTTATGCCTGAATTTCCAGCTTAGTTTTATGCATGTCAATCTTGAGCATTTTTTTCATAGCACCTCAACTCTGGTTTGAATGTAATCATTCCATACATCTTTATTAGGTATTTAAGATGGATTTCACTGCACTTGTAATGTTTCATTTAAAAAAATTCTCTCCCTAAATATAAGTGGTCATCATTGTGATTTTGTGGAAAATATAGATGAGCAATATGTGAAAAGTAATAAATATTCTCTTTTCAGGGAAGGGTGAAGCTTGTCTGTCACAGCGATGTAAGAAAATAATTCAGTGTTGAATGTGTCTGTGACTGTATTTTGATAATGTTTTGTGAAGTGGAAGATTGTTACAGCTTTTTTTAATACTATTATTTCAGCTGAGTTTTGGCGTTCATTGTTTTGTATTTTTCTTTTTCAAAGGGCACTCAACTTATTTTCAATGCTGCAAAAGAGCTCGGGCAACTTTCAAAACTAAAGGTAGGAGTTCAGTGCATCTTAATCTATACGGTTACCTATGTAACAGGCAAACGTCTGTCTGGTGAAATAAATTCTAATATTTCTGTTGCTCTATGAATATGATTCCAACCAGTAGCCTGAAATTACATTTAGTACAAGTATAACTTATCTCACAATTTTGTTGTAAGCATAAATTTACACAGATGTAATTGTTTTCTTGACTGAAAACTACATATAAGAATGAAGTGATACCACAAGTTTCTTTGCAAGTGATGTCCTTTCTAAGCTTATTCTATTAGTCTATTTAATTGTATATTCTGCTAACTTACTTTTAATAGATAAGTTATAATAACCTTCTATAGTCTTATAAAAATATGTGGGGTGGTAATTAAAAAATAAATTAGCATAAGGAGAGAATATGAATTATCACCGGCAGACATGATTAAGTAAAATCCAAAAGCATAAAATATAATAATAAGTATATTAAGAGCAAGAGTGTAACCAGAGAGAGAATAAGGCCCATTCGGGACCAAAGTGTGTGTAGCCAGAGGATGTAAGTGAAGTCTTAAATGAATACTTCTCCTTAGTGAATATAATGACAAGGACATTGTAGTTGGAGAATTCAGGGAGGGAGTATAGTGAAATTTTAGAACATGTTATAAAAGGGAGGAGGTGTTAAATGTCTTAAGATAAGGTAAGATTTCTTTATTAGTCACATGTACATCGAAACACAGTGAAATGCATCTTTTGCGTAGCATGTTCTGGGGGCAGCCCACACATGTCGCCACACTTCCAGTGCCAACATAGCACGCCCACAACTTCCTAATTTCCTTCCTTTGGCATTTCTTTCTACGCTGACTCCCAGTGCTCCCAAGCCACTACCTTGGGAATGACATCCACCCATTTCTCAAGGCAGAGTTGATGACTTAATGATATGAGTACTCGCTCTCGGCAAAAATAGTTTTGGCAGATAGAAGAAAAGGGCAAATGGGGTAATGCTTGTGACATCTTCTTTGCTGAATATGCGTTTCACCAACAACTGCAGGATTTCCAGCAGCTTGCAGTGCCTTAGGAGAGGCTATAATAATTTATTTAATTCAGCATCCTTGTCTAACTGGCTCTGCAGCGGTATAAAGGTGGATGAATCCCCAGAGCCTGATGGGATGTATCCCATGCTGCTATGGGAGGCAAGAGAGGAGACTCCAGGGGTACTGACAGGCGTTTTAGCTCTTCACTGGCCACAGGTGAGGTGCCGGATGACTGGTGTGCAGCAAATGTGGTACCTTCATTCAAGAGGGCAGTAGGAATAAGCTGGGTAATTTTAAGTCTGTGAATCTAACATCAGAGGTAGGGAAGTTATTTGGGGGAATTAATCTGAGGAACAGGATTAATCTACACTTGGAAAGGCAGGGATTAATCACAGATAAACAGCATGGGATTGTTTGGGGGAGATCCTGTCTCATTAATTTGATTGAGTTTTTTTTTAATTAACAAACTGTGGCGACTCACCGTCTAGTCGGGCGAACCGGCTCGGCAGTCCGGTCGCGCGGCGTCGGAGCGACGAGGCCCAAGATGGCGGCGGGCCTCGTCTTTCCGAGCGACGGGGAGAACCCGCGCGCGGGAAAGTCCTGATGACGTAGGACTTACGTCATTGCCGGTTGTTTTGGGCGGGAACATTCTCCCTTAAAGGGCCCACGCAAGGCGGGAAAATAAACCAGTTCTGTTTGGCAATCCTCCGAGTAGAGTCTTGTTTTATTCCGCGGTAGCAACCGCTACATTGGTGACCCCGACGGTCCAAACGGCTTTTGGACCCGCGAAATGGACGACAGCGCAGCAGCCAACGCAGTGGCCCTCAAGCTGCCCACCTTTTGGACACTTCGGCCCAGCGTCTGGTTTGACCAGGCCGAAGCGCAATTCCACCTTCGGCAGATCACCTCCGACTCCACAAAGTACTACCATGTGGTTAGCTCTCTGGACCAGGAGACAGCCGCCCAGGTTGGAGACTTCATCCAGTCGCCTCCGGAGGAAGATAAGTACCCGGCTTTCAAAGACCTTTTGATCCGGACCTTCGGCCTCTCCCGTCGTGAGCGCGCCGCCCGCCTGCTTCATCTGGATGGCCTGGGGGACAGATCCCCATCCGCCCTAATGAATGAGATGCTGGCATTGGCCGAGGGACACAAGCCATGCCTGATGTTCGAACAGGCCTTCCTCGAACAGCTCCCCGATGACATCCACTTGTTGTTAGCTGACGCCGACTTCAGCAACCCCCGTGAGGTGGCCGCCCGGGCAGATGTCCTGTGGAGGGCCAAGCGCGAGAGCGGTTCATCCGTCAGTCAAATCACCAGGCCGCGAGCCCAACGCCCGCCTCGCCCGGCCCCAGCAACCGAGCAGCCATGCCCCAGGAACGCAGACGACGACACGGGTGACCAGCTGTTCTTCTACCATCAGAGGTGGGGTGCGGAGGCCCGTCGATGCCGCCCACCCTGCAAGTTTCAGGGAAACACCAGGGCCAGCCGCCACTGATGGCTACGGCGGCTGGCCACCGACAGAGCCTCCTCTTCGTTCAGGACAAGAAATCTGGACGGCGTTTCCTCGTTGATACTGGAGCGGAGGTCAGTATTTTGCCCCCGACAGGCAGCGACACTCGTGACAGGCCGCCAGGTCCTCTACTCAATGCCGCCAACGGTACAACGATACGGTCTTTCGGCACCCGTACGCTTCAATTACACTTTGGCGGCAGCTGTTTTACCTGGACCTTTACCCTTGCCACCGTCGCCCGACCACTCCTAGGAGCCGATTTCCTTCGGGCCCACAACCTATTAGTCGACCTGCGAAGGAAGAGGTTAGTCCACTCTAGCACTCTCCGGACCTATCCCCTGGGAGAAATCAGCCCACCAGCCCCGCGCCTGGACTCCATTTCCCTTTCTGGCGATGATTTCGCCAAGCTCCTAGCCGAATTCCCATCGATTTTGGCACCTTCGTTTACAAATTCTAGGCCCACACACGGGGTACGACACCATCATTACCACAGGGCCACCCCTTCATGCCCGAGCACAACGATTACCTCCAGACAAGCTCCGCCTGGCAAAGGAAGAGTTCCGTCACATGGAGGAGCTGGGGATTGTTCGCAGGTCAGACAGCCCCTGGGCCTCCCCCCTGCACATGGTCCCCAAAGCCACCGGAGGGTGGAGGCCCTGCGGCGACTACCGGAGGGTGGAGGCCCTGCGGCGACTACCGCAGGCTGAATGACGCCACCACCCCGGTCCGCTATCCCATCCCTCACATCCAGGACTTCGCAGCGAACTTACACGGGGCCCACATCTTTTCCAAAGTGGACCTCGTTAGGGGATACCACCAAATCCCGGTCCATCCGGATGACGTCCCCAAAACTGCGATTATCACCCCATTCGGCCTGTTCGAATTCCTTCGGATGCCGTTCGGCCTTAAGAACGCCGCGCAGACCTTCCAGCGGCTGATGGACGCGGTAGGCCGAGACCTGGACTTCGTGTTCATTTACTTGGACGACATACTGATCGCCAGCCGTAACCGCCAGGAACACCTTTCCCACCTCCGCCAGCTGTATTCCCGCCTCCGCGATTTCGGCCTCACGATTAACCCGTCCAAGTGCCAATTCGGACTTGACTTTATCGATTTCCTCGGCCACAAAATCACCAGCGACGGGGCAACACCCCTACCCGCCAAGGTGGATGCTATCCGCCATTTTGCCCGCCCCGGCACAGTCAAAGGCTTACAGGAATTCCTTGGGATGGTCAACTTTTACCATCGTTTCATCCCTGCAGCAGCCCGTATCATGCGTCCTCTGTTCTCGCTGCTGGCTGGTAAGGGCAAGGACATCACCTGGACTGACGAGGCTGCGGCTGCTTTCGTTAAGGCCAAAGACGCCCTGGCAGACGCCACGATGCTGGTACACCCCAGGACTGACGTCCCGACTGCCCTCACGGTAGGCGCGTCCAACACCGCAGTGGGTGGGGTACTGGAACAGCTACTCGAAGGCTGCTGGCAACCCTTGGCATTTTTCAGCAAGCACCTTAGACCGCCCGAACTGAAGTACAGCGCTTTTGATCGGGAACTTCTAGCGCTGTATCTGGCGGTCCGGCATTTCTGATACTTTCTAGAAGGCAGGCCTTTCACCGCTTTCACCGATCATAAGCCTCTGTCCTTTGCCTTCTCCAAAGTCTCCGATCCCTGGTCAGCTCGTCAGCAGAGACATTTATCCTACATTTCCGAGTTCACAACTGACATCCAACATGTCTCCGGAAAGGATAATGTCGTTGCTGATGCACTTTCCAGACCAACCATCCACAACCTATCCTTGGGTGTCGACTACACGGCCCTAGCTGACGCACAGCAAGCCGACGATGAACTGCCCAGCTACAGAACCGCAGTCTCGGGTCTGCAGCTCCAAGATTTCTTGGTTGGTCCAGGTCAGTGGACCCTACTTTGCGACTTTGCGACTGGTCAGCCCCGCCCTATAGTCCCTGCAGCCTGGCGGAGACGCGTTTTTGACTCGGTACGTGGGTTGGCGCACCCGTCCATCAGATCTTCTGTCCGACTGGTCGCCAGCAAGTTTGTCTGGCATGGCCTGCGCAAACAGGTCAGTGAGTGGGCCAGGACTTGTCCGCACTGCCAGACGTCAAAAATCCAGCGACACACCAAGGTCCCACCACAGCAGTTCGAGCCTACCCGTAGGAGGTTCGACCACATACACGTCGACCTCGTGGGCCCTCTGCCGGTTTCAAGAGGAGCCCGGTACCTCCTTACCATCGTGGACCAGTTCACGAGGTGGCCTGAGGCAACCCCCCTGACTGACATCACAACTGATTCCTGCGCCCGGGCGCTGCTCACAACTTGGGTCTCACGTTTTGGCGTTCCGGCCCACATCACTTCAGACAGAGGCACCCAATTCACTTCCAGTCTCTGGGCTGCATTAGCGAACCTGCTAGGGACGCAGCTGCACACCACCACGGCCTACCATCCTCAATCAAACGGGTTGGTGGAATGTTTTCACCGCCATCTGAAATCGGCCTTGATGGCCCGCCTGAAGGGTCCTAACTGGGTTGACGAGCTGCCTTGGGTCGTGCTCGGCATACGCACTGCCCCCAAAGAAGACCTCCGCACTTCGTCAGCTGAGCTTGTATACGGGGCGCCACTAGTTGTCCCCGGGGATTTCATACCTGCCCTTCGGGACCAAGGGGAACAACCCCCAGCAGTCCTACAAAGACTGCGCGAGAAGCTTGGCGCCTTGGCCCCGATTCCCACCTCACGGCACGGTCAAGCCCCATCCTGCCAGCCCAAGGAACTACAGGACTGTAAGTTTGTTTTCGTTCGCAGGGGCACACCTCGGGCACCATTGCAACGACCATATGAGGGACCGTTCCGAGTCATACGGAATAACGGATCCACTTTTATTTTGGACATTGGAGGCAGGGAACAGGTTTTCACGGCGGACCGCCTCAAACCGGCCCATTTGGATCTGCAACAGCCTGTCGAGGTTGCCACGCTGCGACGCAGAGGCCGCCCCCCTAAGCGGCAGATGGCACAGCCCACGGACCTTGGGGACTGTCTCGCTGGTTCTGGGGGGGGGTTGTGTGGCGACTCACCGTCTAGTCGGGCGAACCGGCTCGGCAGTCGGGTCACGTGGCGTCGGAGCGACGAGGCCCAAGATGGCGGCGGGCCTCATCTTTCCAAGCGACGGGGAGAACCCGCGTGCGGGAAAGTCCTGATGATGTAGGACTTACGTCATTGCCGGTTGTTTTGAGCGGGAACATTCTCCCTTAAAGGGCCCGCGCAAGGCGGGAAAATAAACCAGTTCTGTTTGGCAATCCTCCGAGTAGAGTCTTGTTTTATTCCGCGGTAGCAACCGCTACAAAACTATGGGATGAGGGCAGTTGGTTGATGTGGATTTTGGTAAGGCCTTTGGCAAGACACTGGTTCAAAGGTTAGAGCCCATGGTTGCAAATCAAGTTAGTGAATTGACTCCAAAATTGATGGCAGAGAGTGATAGTGGAGGGTTGTCTTTGTGACTGGATGCCTGTGACCATTGGGAATGAGGCTGGGACCCTTGCTGTTCGTTATATGCATTAACGACTTGGATACAAAATTAGGAGGTATGATTAGTAACTTTGCAGATGACATGAAAACTGCATGAGTACTTGAATCGGCAAGGCATAGAAGGCTGCAGACTGGTAATTGGGTTTAGTGTAGATAGGTGCATGACGGTCAGCATGGACAGAGTGGACTGAAGGGCCTGCTTCTATGCTCTATAGAGCTTGACACCACCAGCACCTTTGCCTCAGTGCTAATAAAATTTAGATCTACTTGAGCCATATTCATCCCACACTGTCTGCATACCAAAAAACACTAAACTCTTGTCACTTCAGAAATCATATTACAGTGCTCTTTTGCTAGTTTCCTTGCAGGTAGAGCTTGTTTTAAACCCATGACTCTTGTTTTTTCACTGAGCTACATTTGCTCCTGATCCCCAACGTGTCCAAATGCAAAATTCTTATTCTTGTAGATAAATCTCTTCATGGACTTGCCCCTCCTGAACTCTGTGACCTTTTCTAATGTTACCATGGTAATGTCTGATGATATTAAAAAGGCAACTGAATTACATACTCAACAATACCTTTGGTATGTAGAAAATAATGACCCAATACTTAAAAAAAAGATCTATAGGCTTATCTGTAAAATAAGGAAATGGTCAAAATTAGTGTGAGAGGTTGTGTTAGTGATATGATTTTAAGTTATGTTGAAAGCTGTTATACATGCTTTAATTATTTTATGCTGAATTATTATGTCTGATGGTATTTTTCAGGATCATATGGTCAGAGAAGAAGCCAAAAGTCTTTCTCCCAAGCAGTGTGCTGTAGTGGAACTCGCACTTGATACTATTAAGGTAACCAATACTTGTATTTCAGTAAACATTTTGTGCTTGTAATTTATGTGTGTAGGTATATAGTACTTATAGACAAGTCTTTATAAGCAGCATAATTCAATATAGAAACTCCACACAGAAAAGTAAAATTAACAAGATTAAATGCGTAAAGGAAGTTCAGGAATGTGAAATATTTGGTGAAATTCCTAAACAAAACAAAATAGCAGTGCAACATTACATATCCCTTAGGTAGAATAGTAACTGCATGTAATTAAATTGCAATGTTAATAACATATTTCGGGCCCATTTTATTTATTCAGTCTTCAGTGGTACAATGTTTGTTAATTTGAACATTAGGCAATCTACCATTTTGAAATTGATCAACTGCAGACTTGGATTTCTGTAACTTCATGCTAATTGTCCCTTCAGTTATCTTTGCTAATTTAATTTTTTTTCAGCACAACAACATAAGTATTACATTTAATTGTTTTTTTTTAAATTATTTTTTTGTTTATTTTGAAGATTTTGTGGTGAAGTGGAAGCTACAAACAATATAGGCCATGAAACATTTTTTTTCTCCTAGTCTCAAGTTCAGAGAGATTTTGTTTGATGCACTCTGAGTTTGCGCAATAGTGTTCTAGGAAGTGGGAGACAGGTTTCATTGACAGGCTGAGCTCCAAAAGATATTTGGAGAAACTAAAGGAGTGTATGTTCACAGGTAGAACAGGAGGACCCAGAAGAAATTTTGCCTCATGGGCTAGAACAGGGAGGGAAGAGACAGCTGAACTAATTATCCGAAACATAATGATCAAGAAATCCATAATATTTTTACAAATATTATTGGATGTGAAGCTGTAGAAGCAGAGGAAAGGGATTTAAGAGGATGCTTTGTAGTACAGAATGGATGCTGGTGTTATCGTTACATTCCAAGGTGGTCCTGATGCAGAATATGTTAGTGCTTTATGTAGTCCGGCTGGATGCAGCAATGAATGATTACACTAAGTCTTCAAAGCATATACATACTGTAAACAGCAGGACACTTAGAAAACCATAAGATAAGACTCAACATAGTTTTTTGAAAGGGAAATCATGTTTGTCAAATTTGTGAGAATTCCTTAAAGATGTAACAAACAGGGTGGATAAAGGGGAAGCAGTAGATCTAGTGTATTTGGACTTTGATAAGATGACACCCATAAGGTTACTGTACAAGGCAAGAACATATGGTTGAAAGTAACAGCATGGATAGGAAAATAACTAGTTGAAGGTAACTGGAGAGTCAGGAAAAATGACTTATTTTTGGATTGGCGGTCAGTAACTAGGGGGATGCTACAGGTATCAGTTCAGGGTCCTCAGCTATTTATACACTAAGTTAGTAACTTGGATGAGGAGACTGAATGCATTAGAACCAGATTTGCTGATGATTCAAAAATGGGTAGGGAAGCAAGCAAGATAGGTTAAGTGAATGGGCATGAAGTTGACGGGTGGAGTATAATGTGGAAAATGTGAGTCGTCCACTTTGGAAGGAAGAATGGAAAAAAAAAAGAATTATTATTTAAATAGAATGCAACGACAAAATATTGGAGTACAAAAGCAACTAGGGCCCTAGTACATGAAATGCAAAAGGTTAATGGGCAGGTACTGCAAGTAATTATGAAATATTGGCCCTTATGGAGTATAAAAGTAGGGAAGTTTAGATGCAATTTTATAGGGTGCAGGTGAGACCGCACCTGGAGTGGTACGTACAGTTTTGGTTTCCCAATTTAAAGAAGGATGTACTTGCATTGGGGGCATTACAGAGAAGGTTCACTAGGATGATTCTTGGAATGAAAATGTTGACTTATGAAGAGAATTGAGGATGTGTATTATCTTTGGAGTATGGAAGAATGCAAGAGGTTGCAGATCTCCCCCAGCAGTGTGTAGTTCACCTGCAAACAATCCATTGGGACAAAAAGTCAGAGTTAAAGACCCAGCCACCAGTGATAGCCCTTCATTCTGCAAAGAGTTGATCCACTAATGCTTTCATCATAGTGTAAATAGGGGTGGGAGGGGAGGGGGTGAAGAGAATGAGGAGGGAAAACAGGAGTGCAAATGTGTTGGCCTTTCAGAACCTAAGGACATCACAAAGTGGTTTTAAGCCAACGATGTGCTTCTTGAAGGGTTGTCAAACCAGCCTCCCCTCCATGGACTCTGTTCACACTTCTCGCAGCCTCCGAAAAGCAGCCAACATAACCAAGGACCTCACCCACCCGGACACTCTATCTTCTCCCACTTCCCCCCCCCCCCCCCCCCCCCCCATCAGGCAGAAGACACAAAAGCCTGAAAGCACGTATCACCAGGCTCAAGGACAGCTTCTGTCCCACTGTTATAAGGCTATTGAACAGTCACCTAATGCAATAAGGTGGACTCTTGACCTCACAATCTACCTCGTCATTGTCTGTCTGCACTGCACTTTCTCCGTAACTGGAACAGTAACACTTTATTCTGCGTTCTGTCAGTGCTTTCCCCTTGTATTAATTACCTCAATGTACTGTCGTGTTGAAATGATCTGAATGGATGGCATGCAAAACAAAGTTTTTCACTGTACCTCAATAGATGTGACAATAAAAAAACAATTTACCTATTAATTTAAGGTGTATATTTTATTAAAACATATCAGATCCAGGGTGGATGCAGAGAAGAGCTTTCCCCTAGTGGGTCCCCTATAAGAGGTTGCCCATTTCGGATTGAAATGGAGGCATTTCTCCTCTCAGAGGATTATGAATCTTTGGAATTCTCTACCACAGAAAGCTGTGATGGTGGAGTCATTGAATATATTCAGGGCAAAGAATGCTAGATATTTAAACTACAAGGCAGTCAATGAGTATGAGAAGGGAGTGGGAAAGTGGTGTTGAGTCCAAGATTGGATCAACCATGATCTTATTGAATGGTGTAGGTAGCTCAAGAAGCCAACTGGCCTCCTCTTGCTCCTGTTTCTTGTGTCTTTATGAATGATTAGGGTGGATGCAAGTGGTGATTGGGGAAAGGGATTTTGAAGTGCTTTTGTGAGTGAATTAGGAAAAACAGTGTTAACCAATGGCAGAGGGAGAAGGTGATAGGGTTAGCAGGCAGAAGACGGAGAAGGTAGACTGTGAATCAAATAAATGATTAAAGGTGATTTTTATCTGTGTTTGACACGTGGGGAGAGACAAGTTACAAGGAAAAGCAAGACCAGAAGTGTGGCCATGAATCTGGATGAAGAAATTTATTTGGAAGAAGAGTTTAAGGGAGCATAGGAGAGCAGTGGATCTCAATTAAAATAATTTAACCTGTTTTATGTTATATGAAAATAGTTATTTTACTGCTGGCTTTTTACATTATCATTAGTAGCTTTGTATCAGCCACATTAACCCAAAGTCTAGTTGGAAGCCCAGAAGGAGCTGTTTAGATGCTACTTTCATTTACTGTAATTTCATTTTCCTACGTCCGCATTATTAATAACTTTTTTTTCCATGTGTTTGCCTAATTCACACTTTGATACTATGATTGACTAAATCTGATCCTCTGATATTATGATTGACTAAATCTGAAATTGTATCTTGGAAGAACTTTTAGTTCTAATGTCTTTCGGAGCTGATTAAGAATCTCTCATGATTTAGCAATATTTCCATGCGGGTGGAGTTGGCCTAAAGAAGACCTTTTTAGAAAAGAGCCCTGATCTGCAGTCTCTACGGTATGCTCTGTCGCTGTACACACAGGCTACTGACACCCTTATTAAAACATTTATTCAGTCTCAGTCATCTCAGGGTGAGTACTGCTTCCATGAGTCTTTCTTATATGCTAGATGTACATTAGTTGGCATTACCTTACCTACTGTTTAAACCTGTTTTTAATGTGTATTCTGCAGCAGTTGAATATTTTTAGATGATCGCGCACTAATCATTGTGACTGCATAACATATATAGTTGAAGTGCCATTGTTTATCTTTGTTCCTGGTTTGCAAATCCAATAAAATTGTACGGAAGTATTCATTATTACATTATCAGCAAAGTGTCTCGAAGAGTACAGTTAAGACTATCTAATATGGACTTTTATCAGTGGACTAGAATACTCATTTTCATCAGGAAACCACTAGATGTCCACAGTAAATGAAAATCAATGCTTACAGATGCAAGGAATATGAAATTAAAAAAGGAAAATGCTTGAAGCACTCGGCAAGTCTGGCAGCATCTGTAGAGGGAGAAATAGAGTTAGCATTTCAGGTTGAGGACCCTTCATCAAAACAAATTAGCTTTGGGTTGCAGAGAGAGTCACAGGCCAGATGAGGTGGGGTTCCCAAAGACAGGAAAAAGAGGTTATCTCTGATGGGATGAGATAAGGATTGACCAGGTGATCTCAATGTTTATGGAATGACAGGTCCTCCCCAGGTCATGACAGGGTTCCATTGCTGTGAATTGTTCAGAACCCTGTCAACTATTCGTAATCCGAACAGTTCACAATTTGGGAATGTGGCCGCCAACCAAGTTCCCACACAGCAAGAGATGCCTGCAGTGACCGGCAAGTTCATCCGTCCGGTCTCCCAAATGCTTGTTTGTATGTACAGGCTGTACATAAGTCGGCCATTTATGAGCTGGGGAGGACCTGTATCTAGTTAATAGATTAATGAGAGGAATTAGAGGGAGGCAGGAAACAAACAAAGGGATGCATTAAAGCTGTGAAATGCAGTTCAGCGCTGTTGTTGAAACCTGGAATCTAAAAAGAGAATGCAGGAAATGTTCAGCATGCCCTGTGGAGAGAGGAAATCTAAGATATGTTACAGATTTATAATCCAATCTGATATAGTTGATAAACCTGTACCAACATTATGATCATCAAGGGTCCCAGTATTCTAAGTCATTGTGCCATTCAGAAGCTGAAACAGTTATATTTTAAAGTCTTATGATGCTGTCAAATTTATTTTATAAAGCATGACAGTTCATACAATATTTATCTAGACATTCTTTCCTTGAGTACACTATGCTCATCAGCTTTTTTTTGTACAAAAATCTAACTTGCAGACAACATGTTTTTAGTTCATTAGGTTGTATGTTGCTTGTGCTTTTTTGCAAACGTGAAATCAACAGTGCTAATAAAAGGAGGCTCTTGCCTATGGTTGCTTGAGAATCAATGGAAGCAGTGAGACCCAACGTTTTCTTCACAATGCTAGAGCAATAATACTGTTTAGAAGTCTGAAATAGCACAGGATCCTAGAAATACTCAGCTCATCAAACAGCATAGATTGAGAGAAAAAGAGTCACGTGTAAAATCTACTTGCTCTGCACAAAGTCGTATGCTGAATATTTTTAGAACATACTTATATAATTTGACCCAAGTAATATTAAAAAAAAATAAACCACCTGTTCTATCACCAGGATGAGATTTATACTTTCAGTGCATATTCAGCAAATTTGAACCCATTTTGAATTTGTTATCATTCATCTTCCCAGTTTCATTTTGCCAAATGGAGAATCTGCTTGAATCAGTGCAGCCAAGCAGTGTTTTAGAAAGTAAATATTTTAAATTTTATTTTTTAAAATACATTTGAATCCCAGTTATGCTGATTCATATGCAGTGAACCTTGTATAATGCTTCTGAAATGTTACCTTCATGTTTATGTTATACACTGGTACCCAGCTTACCAATTGGGATGTGCTCTCAGGAGTGACAGCACAAGTGAAAAAGGTCATTACAGCATTATACAGTGTACTACCTGTATAGAGAGAGGTTACTGACAGTGCTACTGCACCAGGAACCTGGTGCAAATCCTTGTCCTCCCCGCTGCTGTGCATTACTATACCAGGAACTTGGTGTAAAACCCTGCCCTACACTGAACACCCACAGCAATGAATCATCCCGTGGCTTGGTGTGGAGAGGCTGCCAATTGGGGCTGGTGTTGGATGGGTTGGGGCAAATGGTGTGGTCACTTGGCTGTGAGATGTGAAGCATAGCTGGGGATTGGCAGTAGCTGCTCCATTTGTTGAGACTGCTTGAATGCTACAGTCTCATCACTTCCTATCAGAGGCAATGGAAGGTGCCTTCTCTCCCCCGCTCCCCATGCCCCCCCAATTCCACTCCCCCTCTGTGTTTGCTGTACAGCTCTCCCCAGCTTGGAGATTTCCCTATGGCAACAAGCTCTACAGACAGTCCATACAGTTGTGAGCAAGGGCTTTAATAACAGTAGTAATTCCATCATTTTGTATTTTGATATCCTTTCATTATGAATTAAGATTATCAAATGTTGGTACCAGTTCTCTGTCTCCCTGTTTTGCATAATCTTAATGGCCAACTTGTATAATATTTTTCAGGAACGTATCACCTGTGTAACCAGGATTACTTAATTATATGTAAGAATAGAAACCTGTTAAATTTGATCAATTATGCAGGAATGTATTTCTCATGAAAAGTAACCAACTTGCATCAATCCATTAGATGTAGGTAATTTGATTTCTAAACCATCATCTTTACTTAGTTTGGATCATGGTAGATTCTCAAGTTTTGTTTTAAATCATCCAAATGCTTTCAAAGCACACCTTGAATCCGAAAGATCCAAAATCATTTTTAGTACCCCCGTGAATTCACCTGAAGGTTATGGCCAATTTTGTGGACAGGATCTGCTTGCACCAAGATATTTTCATATCAGTTTTTTCTCAATACAATTAATGTCTAAAAATCAGTGACTACTTGTATCAGTTACGGAGTTCTTAGGCAGATTGTGCTGAAAAGTGCAAAACAATCCGGCTGATACTCCAGGCCTTAACATTTACCAGGTGCAGCAAAATGTTTGAAACTTTGGTAACAGTAGCATATAGTCAGTCATTTAAATTCAATAATAGAGAAAATAACTTCACTACTAAATGCGGCTAAATGTAGCTAAAGTTCATATTACCAGATCGTGCTGAAGGAAATCTTGATAAAAGTCCAACCCAGGCTTTCCTTTTCTAGGAGGAACAGCAGATTATTAATGCCAATTTATTACACTATTTAAGGTGAGAGGGGGTAGGATCAGAACAGCTGGGTACTCCTGACAGCAGGTGGCCGGGTTGTAAATAATACAACAAGCATTTGCACAGAAACGTGGATAGGAAAGAGAGGGATACAGGCCTAATCCAAGCAAATGGGATTAGCATAGGTATACATCACAGTCGGCAAGGATGAGGAAGGCCAAAAGGACCTGTTTCTGTGCTGTACATTTCTATGATTCTATGAACATGTGTGCAATCTGTGAATGTTTTCCTTTTGAGGAAACTTGCAGTGTTAGCAAATTCCTGTGAGTGCTCTGCCTATCCTCTGGGCTAGAGGAAAAGTATATGAAATCTTCCCTCCTCCTCCTTTATGGAGCTTGGGTGATCTCTCTAACGAAGTGGTGAGCATTGTGCTGTGAGATGTGGCATAGATCAGCAGCAGTAGTCTGGAATGACTCTGAGGTGCAGAAATTGTGAAAGGTCGTGACCTTGACCCCCACAAAGTAGTCCAGTAATATGTGGGCCTGTATTTGAGATTGCAGGAGACTCAAAGATATCAGTGAGGACTGTTGGTGAAGACCAATCTGTGCCAATCAGGGAAATCTAGCAATGAGCATGGATCTCGGTGAACTCTGGGTGATAATCCCTTCTCTACCTTCTCCCACATGGTCCCTGTGGCTGCCTGTGTTGGCTCTCATACCTCTGTTCCATTTCCATAGCATCCAGCAAGTGTTGGGTATAGACTAATGTATGAAGTGCAGAAAAGTCATTGAAGATGCAAGAAAGGCTCTGTAATATCTGATCAATGTCTACCCTTTAATTTGTGTGGTTCCAAGAGAAACTGAGCAAGTAAAATCAGTTTATTTCCACTGGTATAAAACACTGTAGTTTTTCAGACCAGCAAGATGGAAAGCCATGCTGGAGATGAATGAGATGAATATTAGGTTTTATATTATTTTTGACATCATTTGAGGAAGTCTTATACTGGAAAAGGTTTCTGATGTTAATGAAAATCCCCTTAGAAAGTCAGATTAAATTTTCACAAGCAGCTAAGGGGCAAATGGGCTTAATGTTATTGGACTTTATTTTCAGCTATCCTTTTCAGTTTCAGTGGGAAGAATTTTCTTTCAATGAAAGATTTTCTTCTTCTGTTTTTTCCCAGGTAAGCAGCAAACAAATCAAAGGAGAGTTGATGGGCACGTGAGAGAATAAGTTGGAGGGAAACGAAATAGGGAGTAGGACTGGTGTGATTACTTCTGTGGTGTAATGCATAAACAAATTCACAGGCTGTGTAACAAATTTTTTTTAAAAATTATCGCAGCCGGTGGACATATTCACTATGGGTGCTGCTTAGATGACAATATTGTGGACCCCAGTGTAAGGCTACAATTTACAGGGGCTCAGAAACCTCAGAAACAGCAACGTGCTGCTATTTACTTATCTTCAATGGCACGGGAAAAAGAGTATCATCAGAACAGTCCAGTTGGCAGGAGGTCCAAACCTCCCTTACCTGGCTGAATTTCTTCTACGTGTTAAAATACCAGTGTCTGAGGAGGCTCAGGCGGAGGAGTCAGATGCTGACTTACACATGGCTGGGGGTGCACAGGAAGGGCAAGATCTGTCCACTTCTTAGGCCAGGGTAGTCACACTTTACTAGAACATAGAACAGTACAGCACAGGAACAGGCCCTTCAATGATGTCTAACTCCCTTCTGCCTACGTGCCCATATCCCTCCATTCTCTGTATATTCGTGTGCCTATCTAAGAGCCTCTTAAACACCCATTTTTGTATCTGGCTCCACTACCCCCCTGGCAGCCCAGGGCAGGCACCGTAGTGTAGGGTAGGCACAGTAGTGTAGCGGTTAGCATAACACTATTACAGCACCAGTGACCCGGGTTCAATTCCAGCCGCTGTCTGTAAGGAGTTTGTACGTTCTCCCTGTGTCTGTGTGGGTTTCCTCCGGGTGCTCGGGTTTCCTCCCACATTCCAAAGACATACGGGTTAGGAAGTTGTGGGCATGCCATGTCGGTGCCGGAAGTGTGGCGACACTTGCGTGCTGCCCCAAAACACACTACGCAAAAAAGATGCATTTCACTGTTTTTTTTGATGTACATGTGACTAATAAAGATACCTTACATTCCAGACACCCACCATTGTGTATGGGGAAGAAAAAAAACTTGCCCTGTACATCTCCTTTGAACTTGCCCCCTCTCACCTTAAATGCATGCCCTCTTGTATTAGACATTTCGACACTGGGAAAATGATACCGGCTGTGTACGCTATCTATGCCTCTCATAATTTTATAAACTTCTATCATGTTCCCCCTCAGCCTCCGCTGCTCTAGAGAAAACAACCCTAGTTTGTCCGACCTTTCCTCATAGCCCATACCCTCTAATCCAGGCAGCATCCTGGTAAACCTCTTCTGCACCCTCTCCAAAGCCTCCACATCTTTCCCATTCTACATAGAACATAGAACAATCACAGCACAATTCAGGCCCTTCGGCCCACAAAGCTGTGCCGAACATGTCCCTACCCTAGAAATTACTAGGCTTACCCATAGCCCTCTATTTTACTCAGCTCCACGTACCTATCTAACAGTCTCTTGAAAGACTCTATCGTATCAGCCTCCACCACCGTTGCCAGCAGCCCATTCCACGCACTCACCACTCTGAGTAAAAAAAAACTTACCCCTGACATCTCCTCTATATCTACTCCCCAGCACCTTAAACCTATGTCCTCTTGTGGCCACCAATTCAGCCCTGGGGAAAAGCCTCTGACTATCTACCCTATCAATACCTCTCATCATTTTATACACCTCAGTCAGGTCCCCCCCTCATCCTCCGTCTCTCCAAGGAGAAAAGGCCGAGTTCCCTCAACCTGCTTTCATAAGGCATGCTCCGCATTCCAGGCAGCATCCTTGTAAATCTCCTCTGCACCCTCTCTATGGCTTCCACATCTTTCCTGTAGTGAGGCGACCAGAACTGAGCACGATACTCCAAGTGGGGTCTGACCAGGGACCTATCTAGCTGCAACAATACCTCACGGCTCCTAAAATCTGAATCTGAATTGAATGCAGTACTCCAGATGCAGCCAAACCAGTTTTATAAAGCTGACTTCCTGACTCGTGAAATCAATGCCTTGACTGATAAAGGCAAACATCCCATATGCCTTGTACAGCCACTTTCAGGGAGCTATGGACTTGGACCCCAAGATCCCTCCGTACATCACTGCTGTTAAGGGTCCCGCCATTAACTGTGTACTGTCCCTTTACATTTGATAGTGGCAATAATTTGATGATAGTGGCAATAAATTAGCACTGCCCTTAACTGCTTTATCTCAGGAAGCTTCTAGGGCACTTTTGGAGAAAATGCAATATCTCTTGGACAGTCTTGCATATATGCATCAGATGACCGACCATTGCCATTTCCTTTCCCAGCATAGCCAGTTATGTTGACTTGGCTTGCAGCTGAAGTAGTCAGAACGAGTGGGCATTCAGGTTTGAAACTCTGGCTTGATCCATGTAAAATCTATGTGCTTATTGACTGCACATACAGAGCAATGGGGACACCTTCGGATCACAGAGATCCTCATCAACTGGAAGGGCTTCCAATCCACCAACAAGCAGCTGGTTTGGAATGGCAAGTAGATCTTTCTGCATGGATACACAAGATTTGGGTTGCTGCCATGATGCCTTTATCCTGTGGCAGTTTTCCTTCCATATGCGTCATGTCTTCAAGCAGAGTTATCAGCTGGTTGCTTAGATACAAGTGATAGCCATTTAAAATATGGCAAACCATCAGCTTTAGATGCCCTGAGCAATCTGAAGGTGCCCTTCGTTACACAGCAGTCTGGTCTCCAGAATGATGGCCTTCTGTGCTCTGCACAACATTGTGCAGCAGTGAGTGAAGGGGGCACGAGTTGGAGAAGTCACAGCTTTGGATGAAGAGCAGGAACATTAGAACTGTACAGCACAGGAACAGGCACTTTGGGCCACAGTGTCCATCTACCCTCTCAATAATTTTTTATACTTCTATTGTGTCGCCCCTCAGCCTCTGACGCTCCAGAGAGAACAATCCAAGTTTGTCCAACCTCTCCCTATAGCTAATACACTTCAATCCAGGGAAAATTCTGGTGAACCTCTTCTGCACGCTCTCCAAAGTCTCTACATCCTTCTTGTAGTGTGATGACCAGAACTGCACACTCCAAATGTGGCCCAATCAAGTTTTATACAGCTGCAATATTACTTGCCGACATTTATACTCAACACCCTGACCAATGAAGGCAAGCATGCCATACGCTGCCTTTACCACCCTATCCACTTGTTTTGTTACTTTCAGAGAGCTAAGGACTTGCACTTCAAGTTCCCTCAGTACTTCATCGCTCGTAAGTGTCCTGTCGTTTACTGTGCACTTTCCTCTTGCATTTGACCTCCCAAAATGCAACACCTCACACTTGTCTGGATTAAAGTTCTTCTTCACCAAAACCCATTTGTTTGTAATGCAAGTCACCAACTTAAACTATCCTTCTTGCTAGACTCACTGAGCAAGTATTTGAGCTGAAGCTTGCAAAGTACATGTCCTGCACCCTCTGGGTGAGTGATATCCTCCTCTAAGGGCACATTGTTTTCATTCTGCTGCACTATGAAAGGCCCTATGGTGAATTAGAACTATCAAGGTGAAAGTATTTAAGGTTATCATTTGTAAACTTAAATTTGAGCATGCTGCTAATTTTAAGCCTATCTGAGTGAATGTTGCTGCAATGCAGCTGGATGAGAGGGTCACCTACCACAAGACAGCTGAGGCTCTCATTTCCTGGTCTCCAAAGTCCAAGAAATAACGTTCATTCATGCCAGTTATCTTCAAGGCTACCACCTTTGTAAATGTGAGTTACATTGTGGCTGGAGGGCTTCTCGGTACTTCTGCAAAGGGAGCCTGAAGAAATCCGTAAGAGCTGATTTCAGTAACATTTTTTTAAGCAAAGTGTTTAGAATCTGCATGGAGTGGCTAACATAGATTAAGTAGTTTCATATTTTGGACTCCAGGACTGTTTCAATACCTTGTCAACAGATAAGTGAAACAGAAGTTATATAAATGCTCAGATCCTAATATGTGCCAATTCCACAACACTTTCCCCGTAACCTAAATATTTTATTTGAGCAAAGAGATCATCGGCGATAAACAGATGGGAGCAGCTGTGCTACTGGATAAGCAGGGCAGCTGGTATATTTCACTCAGGATAAAACTTCATATCTACAGCTCAGTTTATCCACGTCTCCAGTAGCTGTTAAAGATTACATTTATGGTGTCAAAAAATCCTGAAAACTCAATTTTTTTGTAAATACAGAGCATGTTGGTGAAATGCCCATTTACTCTTGTACTCTTGGGGGCCTGGTTGAGAAACTAAAGAACTTAGAAAAACGTAGTATACATTGTCAAGACTGACATGATTTTGGATCAACCTGTCTCCAAGGCCTCAACCCTCTCCTTTCATTTATGGTCAATTAGGAAATAAAATATTTGAATTGATTTTTTTTATCCTATTTTCAGTTAGAAGCTTGTATTTGTGATATAGAATACACCTTTGTGGCATCAACATCAGAGTAGTCTTTTCCTCCAGTGACTGAACTATTATAAAAGTGGCCATGAAACCAAATGGTTTTATAATGCATTTCAAAATGCAGCATGTGCTTATAGACAGAGATTTGTTTCTGACCAGCTTGTTCATAAGAAACTTGTATTAAACCAAAAAATATTTTCTAATTTTACTTAACCTCTTCAGAATTGAGTTAAAACTTTACAATCAACTGGTTAGGCCTGATATTATGCTGTACCATTTTGTTCTACTCCAGCTTTGAATTAAGTAAAACTATTTTTAACTTTTTCCCATTAAAACTAATAAATAAGGATAATAACAAAAATGATGAATGTGATGGAGGAGATTAAAGCTGCATTTACTGAGCAGCTATCAATAACTGATTATTAGTATAACAGGAACTTAACTGGAAGTAAGTCAGTTAAATTAATAGAGGTATGGTACTAGGTGATTTAGTGAGTTGCAGTCCTACCTTGCACTTATACCAAAAAATTGGCAGCAAACAAGAGGGCAGTGGAGTCTATTGAGCCTACAGCTTTAGAGAGTGAATGCCAGAGCTCCAATGCCCAGGCAGCTGCACAAAGCAGCCAATGGTCTAGCAATAAAAAACAGGAAGTCAAAGGCTAGAATTGGAAGGATGCGCAAATAATAGCGGGACTTGTTATAGAATTTTGGATGAGTTAAGAATATGGAAAGTTAGACGCAACCAGATCATCATTGGAATAGTTAAGTAGAGAGGTAGCAAAATCGTGGATGAGAGTTTCAGTATTGGATGAGTTAAGGTGGAGCACTATTGGACAATGATATGGAGGCACAAGTAGGCAATCTTAGTGATGGTAGTTTGAAATTCATCCTGAGTTCAGATGACAAGGTCGTGAATGGTCTTTTCAGCCTTGGACAGCTACCAGGGAGTGGGGTAGTGTTTGTGGCATGGCCTCAGAACAATGATTTTTGTCTTACCAATATTTAATTGGAGGAATTTACAGCTCACCCAGGATTGAATGTCAGACAAGTATCGGGCAGTGGAGAGTTTGAGAGGATAGAGCTGAGTTAGGGCTTGGTCTCCGAACTGTTTTTGGATAATGCTGCTAGCGGAAGCATTTGATTGTAAAAGGCAGGGTGGGGGTGAGGGGGAAAGTTCAGATTCTTGACCACACCAGAGTTAATAGTGCAGGAGTAGGAAGAGAAATCCTTGCCGATCACTCTTGGATTATTGTGGGATAGATAAGAACGGAACCAGAGTGCAGTCCTACATGACTAGACGATAGCAGTATTGAAGACTGCAGATGAATAAATAGGAAACATAGTTTACAATGGTGGCAATCACATTAACTGTCATTTAACGATCTGCCTCAATGGAATAAATATTTTCTTGGATTCAAATAATAAATGGGATTGGCTAGTCTCTATACTTCTGTTATTAATTTGTAAGCACAAGTCCACCTTTGATTCTGTATTAAGTGGCACTGGTTATCTCCATTTGATGCCAATACATAATGAAGGTCACACTTGTACATTATAGTATGTTGTGCCCAAGTTTAATGGTATATTGAG